>NC_029772.3:65598736-65599844 GCF_000817695.3 Arachis duranensis | reverse complement strand
GGAGGTGGTTGTCAGGCACATGTTCATAGTTGAGAATGATGATGAGTGTCACGGATCATCACATTCATCAAGTTTAGGAACAAGTAATATCTTAGAATAAAAGCAAGCGTGATTGAATGAAAAACAGTAGTAATTGCATTAATCCATCAAGACACAGCAGAGCTCCTCACCCCCAACCATGGGGTTTAGAGACTCATGCTGTAGAAGATACAATGAGAAACGTGTAAAGTGTCCTCTGGTCCAGATACAATGTCAAAAGATCCTATTAATAGTGAACTAGTAACCTAGGGTATACAGAAATGAGTAAATGACGTAAAAATCCACTTCTGGGTCCACTTAGTGTGTGCTTGGGCTGAGCATTGAAGCTTTCATGTGTAGAGACTTTTTCTGGAGTTAAACGCTGGAAATTTTATGCCAGTTCCAGTGTTAAACGCTGGAAATTCTGAAGCTGATTTGCAACGCCGGTTTGGGCCATCAAATCTAAGGCAAAGTATGGATTATTATCCATTGCTGGAAAGCCCAGGATGTCTACTTTCCAACGCCGTTGAGAGCGCGCGAATTGGGATTCTGTAGCTCCAGAAAATCAACTTCGAGTGCAGGGAGGTCAGAATCCAACAGCATCTGCAGCCCTTTTCAGCCTCTGAATCAGATTTTTGCTCAGGACCCTCAATTTCAGCCAGAAAATACCTGAAATCACAGAAAAACACACAAGCTCATAGTAAAGTCCAGGAAAGTAAATTTTAACTAAAAACTAATAAAAGTATACTAAAAAATAACTAAAATATACTAAAAACATACTAAAAACAATGCCAAAAAGTGTATAAATTATCCGCTCATCACAACACCAAACTTAAATTGTTGCTTGTCCCCAAGTAACTGAAAATCAAAGTAGGATAAAAAGAAGAGAATATACTATAGACTCCAAAATATCAAGGAAACTTAGCTCCAATGAGATGAGCGGGACTAGTAGCTTTTTGCTTCCGAACAGTTTTGGCATCTCACTTTATCCTTTGAAGTTCAGAAAGATTGGCATCTATAGGAACTCAGAACTCAGATAGTGTTATTGATTCTCCTAGTTAAGTATAATGATTCTTGAACATAGCTAGTG
>NC_029772.3:65597926-65598574 GCF_000817695.3 Arachis duranensis | reverse complement strand
GAGGTGGTCCAGGGTTCTTAAGCACACTCTTTTTGCCTTGGATCACAACTTTATTTCTTTCTTTTTCTTCTATTTCTTCTCTCTTCTTTTTTTTTTTGAATCACTACTTTTTCTTGCTTCAATAATCAATTTGATTATTTTTCAGATCCTCAATAACAGTTCTCTTTTTCCTCATTCTTTCAAGAGCCAACAATTTTAACATTCTCAAAACAACAAATTCAAAAGATATATGCACTGTTCAAGCATTCATTCATAAAACAAAAAGTATTGTCACCACATCAAACTAATTCAACTAGTTTCAAAGATAAATTCGAAATCCTGTACTTCTTGTTCTTTTGTGATTAAAGCACTTTTCATTTAAGAGAGGTGATGGATTCATAGGACATTCATAGCTTTAAGACATGAATTTTAAATTTTATTAATTATGAAATAAGAACAAGACTCAAAAATAGATATAAAATGAGACTAGTAAGAAATAGAAAACAAAAAATTTAAATAGGCTCCTAATGATAGAGGTTTTCACAGAGTTAGGACTCAACAACCTTGATTTTGAGAAGTGGATGCTCCCTCAAATTGAGGGGAGAACTTTTGGCGTTTCAACTCTTGAAGATCACGCCCTTGCTTCTCTTGTTCCTTCAGCAATTTGCA
>NC_029772.3:65594829-65597826 GCF_000817695.3 Arachis duranensis | reverse complement strand
ATGCAATGAATCATCACTGCTCTCTTGATAGTGACCTCAGAACGGTTGCTAGTGGGCAATATGGAACGCCCAATAAAGTCTAGCCAACCTCTTGCAATTGGTTTGAGGTCTCCCCTCTTGAGTTGGTTTGGGACACCCTTTGAATTGGTTATCCACTTAGTTCCAGGGAGGCATATGTCCTCTAGAACTTGATCCAACCCTTTATCTGCTCTCACCATTCTCCTATTAAAGGATTCAGGATCATCTTGTAGTTGAGGTAGTTTGAAGATTTCTCTTATTTTGTCCAGATGAAAGTACATAACTTTCCCTCTGACCATGGTTCTGTAGGTATGGTAAGCAGTTCCAGTCATTCTCTGCTTATCTGTTAACCACAGATTTGAGTAGAATTCCTGAACCATATTCTTCATGTTCTTTGGTTAAGAACTTCTCTTGATTCCAAAGATTCTTTGGATTATTCTCTTTCTTTCCTCTTAAATTGGTTTGTTTTCCCTTAGGAGCCATGATCTTGATGAATCTTGGCTTAGTGATCACGGAAAAGCACACCAAACTTAGAGGTTTGCTTGTCCTCAAGCAAAAGAAAGGAAAGAGGAGAGAGAGGAGAAGAGCAAATTTGAATGGTGTGGGAAAATAGGGAGGCCGAACGTGTATTTATAAGGGGCAGGGGAAGAGATTTCGAAAAATTGGAAGGAGATTTGAGAAGATATGGAAAGAATTTGAGAGAAAGTTGAGTTTTTTTTGAACAAGATTTGGGAAGGATTTGAGAGAGATTTGAAGAATGATTTTAATTTTTGAAGATTTGAAGGTGAATGATGAAAGTTTGAAATGTGTTTATGTAGAAAAGTATGGGTCAAAAAAAAAGAAGTTTGAAAAAAATTTAATCGGAAAGCAAAATCTCAGTCCCCCACCTTTCTGGCGTTAAACGCCCAGAATGGCGTCCATTCTGGCGTTTAACGCCCATTTGCTAGCCATTGTGGGCGTTTAACGCCCAGCTAGGTACCCTGGCTGGCGTTAAACGCCAGAATCCCCTTTTTCACTGGGCGTTTTGTTAAACACCCAGGATGCTGCACACCTGGCGTTAAACGCCCAGAATGGTGCCCATTCTGGCGTTTAACGCCCAAAATGGCACCTTTACTGGCGTTAAACGCCCAGAATGGTGCCCATTCTGGCGTTTAACGCCCAAAATGGCACCTTTACTGGCGTTAAACGCCCAGAATGGTGCCCATTCTGGCGTTTAACGCCCAAAGTACCCCTTACTGGCATTTTTTCGCCAGTAAGCTCTTTTTCTCTGCTTTTTGCAATGAATCCTTCTGTAACTCTGTGAATTCCTTCAATTTGAGAATTACCCTTGTAGAAACAAAACATATAACCTGCTAATGACTGGGTTGCCTCCCAGCAAGCGCTTCTTTACTGCCTTTAGCTGGACCTTCACTGAGAATCACTCAAGTCTTAGTTTTGAGCATTCTTGCTCAAAATTGCTTTCAAGATACTGTTTGATCCTCTGTCCATTAACAATGAACTTCTTGTCAGAGTCAGTATCCTGAAGCTCAATATATCCATATGGTGACACTCCTGTAATCACAAATGGACCCCTCCACCAGGATTTAAGTTTTCCTGGAAACAATCTGAGCCTAGAGTTGAAGAGCAGAACTTTTTGTCCTAGCTCAAAGACTCTGGCTGACAACTTCTTGTCATGCCACTTCTTTGCCTTTTCTTTATAAATCTTTGCATTTTCAAAGGCATTGAGTCTAAATTCATCTAGCTCGTTTAGCTGGAGCAATCTTTTTTCACCAGCTAACTTAGCATCCAGGTTTAGGAATCTGGTTGCCCAGTAGGCTTTATGTTCCAGTTCCACGGGCAAATGACAGGCCTTGCCATACACAAGTTGGTATGGAGAGGTTCCTATTGGAGTCTTGCATGCTGTTCTGTATGCCCACAGAGCATCATCCAAGCTCTTTGCCCAGTCCTTTCTACGGGCAATTACAGTCCGTTCAAGGATTCTTTTCAACTCTCTGTTAGAGACTTCAGCTTGCCCATTTGTCTGTGGATGATATGGGGTTGCCACTTTGTGGCTAATTCCATATCGGACCATAGCAGAGTACAGCTGTTTATTGCAGAAATGAGTACCCCCATCACTGATTATGACTCTGGGAACACTAAATCTGCTGAAGATGTGTTTCTGGAGGAATTTCAGCATGGTCTTGGTATCATTAGTGGGTGTAGCAATTGCTTCTACCCACTTAGCTACATAGTCCACTGCCACCAGAATGTAAGTGTTTGAGTATGATGGTGGGAATGGCCCCATGAAGTCAATTCCCCATACATCAAACAATTCTATCTCTAATATCCCTTGTTGAGGCATGGCATATCCGTGAGGCAAGTTACCAGCTCTTTGGCAACTGTCACAGTTACGCACAAACTCTCGGGCATTTCTATAGAGAGTAGGCCAGTAGAAGCCACATTGGAGGACTTTAGTGGCTGTTCGCTCACTTCCAAAATATCCCCCATACTGTGATCCATGGCAATGCCACAGGATCCTCCGTGCTTCTTCTCTGGGTACACATCTGCGGATCATTCTGTCTGCACATCTCTTAAAGAGATACGGCTCATTCCATAGGTAGTACTTGGCATCTGAAATTAATTTCTTTCTTTGCACTCTACTGTGATTAATTTCTTTCTCTGCACGTAACTGTACTCCTTGGGAATGAACCTCACAGCTTTATAATTTGCAATATCTGCAAACCATGGAGCTTCCTGAATGGCAAAGAGTTGCTCATCTGGGAAAGTCTCAGAAATCTCAGTAGAAGGGAGGGACGCCCCAGCTACTAGTTCTATTCGGGACAGATGATCAGCTACCTAGTTCTCTGTCCCTTTTCTGTCTCTTATTTCTGTATCAAACTTTTGCAGAAGCAATACCCACCTTATGAGCCTGGGTTTTGAATCCTGCTTTGTGAGTAAGTATTTAAGAGCAGCATGGTCAGTGTACACAATCACTTTTGA
>NC_029772.3:65592156-65594679 GCF_000817695.3 Arachis duranensis | reverse complement strand
TGCACCAATGGCATGGTCACTGGCATCACACATTAGTTCAAATGGCAATGTCCAGTCTGGTGCAGAGATGACTGGTGATGTAACCAGCTTGGCTTTCAGGGTCTCAAATGCCTGGAGACACTGTGTGTCAAACACAAATGGTGTGTCCGCAGCTAGCAGGTTGCTCAAAGGTTTTGCAATTTTCAAAAAATCCTTTATAAACCTTCTGTAGAATCCTGCATGCCCCAGAAAGCTTCTGATTGCCTTAACATTGGCAGGTGGTGGTAATTTTTCAATTACCTCTACCTTTGCCTTATCCACCTCTATTCCCCTGCTTGAAATTTTGTGCCCAAGGACAATTCCTTCAGTCACCATAAAGTGACATTTCTCCCAGTTTAAAACCAGGTTAGTCTCTTGGCACCTTTTCAGGACAAGTGCTAGGTGATTAAGACAGGAGCTGAATGAGTCTCCATATACTGAGAAGTCATCCATGAAGACTTCCAGGAATTTCTCCACCATATCAGAGAAGATGGATAGCATGCATCTCTGAAAGGTTGCAAGAGCATTACACAGTCCAAAAGGCATCCTACTGTAGGCAAACACGCCAGCAGGGCAAGTAAATGCTGTTTTCTCTTGGTCTTGAGGATCTACTGCAATTTGGTTGTAACCTGAATAGCCATCCAAAAAGCAATAATAATCAGGACCAGCTAGTCTTTCTAGCATTTGGTCTATGAAGGGTAAAGGAAAATGATCATTTCTGATGGCTGTATTGAGTCTTCTGTAGTCAATACACATACGCCACCCTTTAACTGTTCTTGTAGGAACCAGTTTATTTTTTTCATTATGAACCACTCCTGTGACTGTTCTTGTAGGAACCAGTTTATTTTTTTCATTATGAACCACTGTCATGCCTCCCTTTTTGGGGACAACTTGGACAGGGCTCACCCAGGGGCTATCAGAAATAGGATAAATAATCCCAGCCTCTAGTAATTTAGTGACCTCTTTCTGCACCACCTCCTTCATGGCTGGATTTAGCCTTCTTTGTGGTTGGACCACTGGTTTGGCATTATCCTCCAATGGGATCTTGTGCATGCATCTAGCTGGGCTAATGCCCTTAAGATCACTTATGGACCACCCAAGAGCTGTCTTGTGTGTCCTTAGCACTTGAATCAGTGCTTCCTCTTCCTGTGGATTTAAAGCAGAGCTTATAATCACTGGAAAAGTGTCACCCTCTCCCAGAAATGCATACTTCAGGGATGGTGGTAGTGGTGTGAGTTCAGGTTTGGGAGGCTTATTCTCCTTCTGAGGAATTTTCAAAAATTCCTTTGTTTCCTCTAATTTCCAGCACCACAAAGTCAGTTGGAAAGGCAAATGGCCCAACCTTGACAATCATGTCCTCTATTATGCCTGATGGATATTTAATGGAGCCATCAGCAAGTTGGAGGCATATCCGGGTTGGTTTGACTTCTTCAGTCAACCCAAGCTTTCTGATAGTGGATGCAGGTATTAGATTGATGCTTGCTCCAAGATCACATAGGGCTGTCTTGGTGCAAGCGCCTTTTAATGTGTATGGTATCATAAAGCTTCTTGGATCTTGAAGCTTTTCTGGTAAGCTTTTCAGAATGACTGCACTGCATTCTTCAGTGAGAAATACTTTTTCAGTTTCTCTCCAATCTTTCTTATGACTTAAGATCTCTTTCATGAACTTAGCATAAGAAGGTATTTGCTCAAGTTCCTCTGCAAACAAAATCTTTATTTCAAGAGTCCTCAGATAGTCTGCAAAGCGGGCAAATTGCTTATCCTGTTCCGCTTGGTGGAGTTTCTGAGGATAAGGCATCTTGGCCTTATATTCTTCAACCTTAGTTGCTGCAGGTTTATTCCTTACAGAAGTGGTTGAAGAAGCCTTTTTAAAGGGATTACTGTCAGCACTCTCAGGTGTCTGATCCTCCCTTGGCGTCTGAACGCCAGGATTGGGTGAAGATTGGGCGTTTAACGCCAACTTCTCCCCCTTCTCTGGCGTTTGAACGCCAGAACTGGGCAGGGAATGGGCGTTTAACGCCAGCTTTCCCCCCTTTCCTGGCGTTTGAACGCCAAAAGTGCTCCTCTCTGGGCTCTAACTGTCCTCGGAGGGATTTTGAACAGTGGTTTGGTTATCCTCTGTCAATTGTTCCTTATTTGGCTTTTTGCTACTTTGAGTAGTGTTATTCAATGTCTTCCCACTCCTCAGTTGAACTGCTTGACATTCTTCTGTTATCTGTTTAGATATCTGCTGTTTTGCCTGATTCAACTGTAGTTCTAAGTTCTTGTTAGCAATTTTAGTTTCTCGGAGCATCTCTTTAAATTCTGCTAACTGTTTTGTCATCAGTTGTAATTGCTGATTAAGCTCAACCATCTGTTCTTGAGGATTAGGATCAGTGGCTACTGCCATAACTTCTTCCATTGGGGAGAACTCATTGCTAGAGTACAAATATTGATTTCTAGCAACAGTATCTATAAGCTCTTGAGCCTCTTCAATCGTCTTCCTCATATGTATAGATCCACCAG
>NC_029772.3:65563652-65591103 GCF_000817695.3 Arachis duranensis | reverse complement strand
GAGTAAGGGTCGATCCCACGGAGATTGTCGGCTTGAAGCAAGCTATGGTTATCTTGTAAATCTTAGTCAGGATGTCAATAATTATCAAGGTTGATTGTGAAAAGTAAAAGAACATAAAATAAGTACTTGTTCTGCAGTAATGGAGAACGGGTTGAGGTTTTGGAGATGCTCTATCTTCTGAATCTCTGCTTTCCTACTGTCTTCTTCTTCAAGCACGCAAGGCTCCTTCCATGGCAGGCTGTATGTAGGGTTTCACCGTTGTCAATGGCTACCTCCCATCCTCTCAGTGAAAATTTTCAACGCACCCTGTCACGGCACGACTATTCATCTGTCGGTTCTCAATCAGGTTGGAATAGAATCCAGTGATTCTTTTGTGTCTGTCACTAACGCCCCGCCCTCAGGAGTTTGAAGCTCGTCACAGTCATTCAATCATTGAGTCCTACTCAGAATACCACAGACAAGGTTTAGACCTTCCGGATTCTCTTGAATGCCGCCATCAGTTCTAGATTATACCACGAAGATTCTGGTTAAGGAATCCAAGAGATATCTACTCAATCTAAGGTAGAACGGAGGTGGTTGTCAGGCACACGTTCATAGGTGAGAATGATGATGAGTGTCATGGATCATCACATTCATCATGTTTAGGAGCAAGTAATATCTTAGAATAAAAGCAAGCGTGATTGAATGAAAAACAGTAGTAATTGCATTAATCCATCAAGACACAGCAGAGCTCCTCACCCCCAACCATGGGGTTTAGAGACTCATGCTGTAGAAGATACAATGAGAAACGTGTAAAGTGTCCTCTGGTACTGATACAATGTCAAAAGATCTATTAATAGTAAACTAGTAACCTAGGGTATATAGAAATGAGTAAATGACGTAAAAATCCACTTCTGGGTCCACTTGGTGTGTGCTTGGGCTGAGCAATGAAGCATTTTCGTGTAGAGACCTTTTCTGGAGTTAAACGCCAGCTTTTATGCTCATGTGTAGAGACTTTTTCTAGAGTTAAACGCCAGCTTTTATGCCAGTTTGGGCGTTTAACTCCAATTTTTATGCCAGTTACAGCGTTAAACGCTGAGAATTCTGAAGCTGATTTGCAACGCCGGTTTGGGCCATCAAATCTAAGGAAAAGTATGGACTATTATATATTGCTGGAAAGCCCAGGATGTCTACTTTCCAACGCCGTTGAGAGCGCGCCAATTGGGCTTCTGTAGCTCCAGAAAACCAACTTCGAGTGCAGGGAGGTCAGAATCCAACAGCATCTGCAGCCCTTTTCAGCCTCTGAATCAGATTTTTGCTCAGGACCCTCAATTTCAGCCAGAAAATACCTGAAATCACAGAAAAACACACAAGCTCATAGTAAAGTCCAGAAAAGTGAATTTTAAATAAAAACTAATAAAAGTATACTAAAAACTAACTAAAATATACTAAAAACATACTAAAAACAATGCCAAAAAGCGTATAAATTATCCGCTCATCATTCCTCCATCCAGGGTTGTATGTCTTGGAGTATGGATCATGGTTCTGTCTAGGTGAATTCCCAATGTAGTTGGCTTGCTCAAGGTTACCCTCTGTTTCTTCTTCAACTCCTTCTTGGGTTGTTGAGGAGGTGGTGATTGCTGCCACTTGGTTCCTCTCCATCTTCTTGGTGAGGTCAGCTAGCTACTTGGAAATGAGCTTGTTCTGAGCTAGCAGAGCATCTACATTGTTTAGCTCTATTACTCCTCTAGTGTTCCCTCTTTCGGAAGCATAGAAGTAATCATTCTCAGCTACAGTCTCAATTACATCTATGACTACTTCAATGGTCTTCTTCTTGTTCAATGATCCTCCAGAGGAATGGTCTACTGCCTTCTTTGATTCATATGACAAGCCTTCATAGAAGATGTGCAACTGCACCCATTCATTGAACTTATTTGGTGGACACCTCCTTGTTAGGTCTTTGAACTTTTCCCAAGCTTCATAAAGTGTCTCTCCATCTTGCTGCCTGAACGTCTACACTTCAGTTCTCAGCCTATTGATCCTTTGAGGGGGGTAAAACCTTGCCAAAAACTTATTCACTACCTCCTCCCAATTTGTCAGGCTTTCTTTTGGGAAGGATTCAAGCCATTTAGATGCCTTGTTCCTGAGTGAAAAAGGGAACAAGAGCAGCCTATAGACTTCCGGGTGGACTCCATTGGACTTCACTGTGTCACAAATCCTCAAGAAGATGGTCAAGTGTTGATTCGGGTCTTCTTGAGTACCTCCTCCAAATGAGCAATTATTCTGCACAAGAGTGATGAGCTGAGGTTTTAGCTCAAAATTGTTGGCATGTATGGTGGGCTTCTGAATGCTACTCCCACAGTTGCCTGGGTTTGGATTGATGTAAGAGGCTAGCACTCTTCTACCCTCCCCAGCATGATTTGCTCTACCTCCTCCACCATGGTTATTAGCTTTTTCTTCATGTTAGTTTTCCATGTTGCCTTCCATGTTTAGTTCAAAGTATTCCTCCTCCTCTTCAGCACCGATTGAACGTTTTCCTCTTGCTTCCCTCCTTAATCTAAGGAGGGTCCTCTCTGGTTCAGAATCGAAGAAAGTTGAAGCCCCGCTTCTTCTCCCTGTCATACAACCAACAAGTACAAGCAAGTAACAATATGTGCAGATAGTATTGCTGTCAGAATTACTGTTAGTTGTCAGTGATGCAATATATCAAACAGTTAGTGGGTTAGCAAACTGAATGGTAAATAACAACGAACACGAAAGAGTAGATGGGGAAGGGGAGAGGTTAACTAATACAGAAAGTAAAGTACTCAAACATAAAATTAAATCAACAAAACAAAAATGCTTAATCTAGTGATCACCTAATTTAATCATTGTTGATGCACAATCAATCCCCGGCAACGGCGCCATAAACTTGATGCAAGTGGAAACTGTCTCTCAACAAATTTCCTTCGGCAAGTGTACCGAATTTGTCGTCAAGTAAAAACTCACAATAGAGTAAGGTCGAATCCCACAGAGATTGATTGATCAAGCAACTTTAATTAGAAGAAAGTTCTAGTTGAGCGAATTCAGAATTTGGGTTGAGATTTGCAGAAATTAAAATGGCGGGAATGTAAATAATAGAAAAAGTAAATGCTAGAATTAAAGTGCTGAAAGTAAATGACTGAAAGTAAATTGCAGAATTGTAAATGGGAATGAGGTGTTTGCTCAAGAAAGTAAATGCAGAAATTAAAGAGAATGGGTGAGATCAGAATTGGGGAGTTCATTGGGCGCAGAAGATGTTGCAATTCTCCGGATCAAGTTCCTTTTCATCTCTTCCTCAATCAATTCACTCATTGATCTCCTTGGCAATCTTAATTGATTGAATTATAATTTCTTGCAATTCAATCTCTCAAATCTTGATCAATAGCCAATTCCTTGGTCAATTGCTCATGAGAAGAGATGAAGTGTGGTCACTGATTATACCACATGCATTTCCCAAATCACGTATTGAGAGGATTATAGTCACATATCCATCCAAACCCAATTTGGTCCAGCATGAGAAAGCATTTCTAGCTTGATCTCTTCATTCCTCTTTCAAGGTTCAGAAGAGATCCAAGTTTGAATAGCTCATTTTCCAAGATAACTACTCAATGGGATGAAGATCGAAAGCTTTCAAGTAAAATCAAGAGAAAAGATAGAAGAAAAAGAATGAGAATTAGTATTGATCCATCAACTTACAACAGAGCTCCCTAACCCAATGAAAGGGGTTTAGTTGTTCATAGCTCTAGAAAATAAAAACAAAGATGGAGAATACATCATGGAACTAGAAGAGCAGAGTAAAATACAGAGAGTAGTGCTATTTTCCCCAATTTTTTTTCCACACCACAATAATTCAATAGCTTCTAGTTGGTTCTTCAAGTCTTGGGCCTTTAGATCTTGAGTTTGAAGCAATTCTGTTCTTCATTTGGGCTTGTGTTTACTTGCAGAGAGAAAGTGTGAAGTGGGCAGAGACTTTAGCTCAGGACGTTAGGGGTGTTAACGTTTTAGTGAAAGAATGAGTTCGAGAACGTTAGTGACACTCAACATCGCCACTAACGTTCCAATGTACCCCTTTGCCTCACGTTAGATCCCACGTTAACTAGGTTAACGTGGCTTCTAACGTGGCCTTGCCATCCTTCGAGAACATTAGTGACACTCAACAATGTCACTAACGTTCCAATGTGCCTCTATGTCTCACGTTTGAGTCCACGTTAACTAGGTTAACATGGCTTCTAACATGGCCTTGCCAACCTTCGAGAACGTTAGTGACATTCAACATTGTCACTAACGTTCCAATGTGCCCCTATGTCTCATGTTAGAGTCCATGTTAACTAGGTTAACGTGGCTTCTAACGTGGCCATTCTTAGCCATCCCCAACGTTGGTGACAATGTTGAGTGTCACTAACGTTGGCTTATATTTCACTCATCATCGTTAGCTTTCCACGTTAACTCAGTTAACGTGGAAGTTAACGTGGCTCCTTGGGGTTTTGTGGTTGCTTCCAACGTTAGTGACAATGTTGGGTGTCACTAACGTTGTCGACCACCCTTGCCTCTTACGTTAGCTCCCACGTTAACCAAGTTAACGTGGGAGTTAACGTGGTACATTGCACCTTAGGCCAACGTTAGTGACAATGTTGAGTGTCACTAACGTTGGCTTCCTTCCCCCTTTTAACGTTAGAGGCCACGTTAACTAAGTTAACGTGGACTCTAACGTAGCCACTTATGATCATTGGCCAACGTTAGTGATAATGTTAAGTGTCACTAACGTTGGCTCAAAGTCCCTTCTTCACGTTAGAGTTCACGTTAACTTAGTTAACGTGACTCTTAACGTGGGCAATGATGGCTTCGAGAGCGTTATTGGCAATCACTTTTCTCATTAACTTTGCAAGTTACCTCCCATTCCACGTTAGTAGTAACGTTAATTAGATTAACGTGACTGCTAAGTGGTTCTTCCTTGCTTCCTTTGGTCCTAAAATTAAGCAATAGAGTGCATCAAAGTTCTAGTCCAAGTCATGGGTAATGCAACATACAATTTGTTACTAAACTCATGCAAAATCCTCATAAAATCATGTAAAATTCACAATGTATGCTTGAATCAAGGTGTAAGTGAATATCTACCCAAAACTAGCTTATTTCCTAAAGAAATGCATGAAACTACCTTAAAAACAGTAAAGAAAAGGTCAGTAAAACTGGCCAAGATGCCCTGGCATCAACGTGCTTGTCAAAGTTGGTTTAGATCTCATGAACCTTGATTTATTAACTACTATTAAAGATTAAAAGGAGCGGATATAAAACATGGGTTGCCTCCTATAAAGCGCTTCTTTAACGTTATTAGCTTGACGTCTGGCCTTTGTCAGGGTGGTTGGTGGTGCTTCAAATATTCCCCTCTTGCAGTGAATCTATCTCCATTGGCTTTGTTAAGAAGCTCCACATGTTCTAAGGACAGAACTTTGCTGATGGTGTACACTTGAGGTAGTTGAGATGGGATGGTGGGGAGATGAGGTGGTGTAGGTGGAAGGTAAGCAGAGACCACTTCATCTCCTCGAGAAAAATCCTCTGCGAGGATCTTCTTGTTCCTCTATCCCCTTGGGGCTTTTTTCCTTGTTTCCCTTGATTTTACTTTGACCCTTGTGGTTCCTTCTTTTAGGATGATTTTGTTGCTTGTCTCATGTGACTCTGGTGGGTCTAGCTCCTCTTGGGTTACACTTGGCTGTTGTTCCTTCTGACCACATTGCTTGTCAACCATAGGGTTCTCAGGTGTGGTGCTTGTGCCCCATGCTTGTCTCTTCAATTAATTCCTTATTGTGCTCTTTCCTTGACTCTTTGTTATCATGATCTGCTTCTTGTGAGGGTTTGAAGACATTGAAGGTGAGTTGTTCATTATGTATCCTCAATTTTAGTTCTCCTCACTCTAAATCTATAAGTGCCCTGGCTGTGGCTAAGAATGGTCTCCCAAGGATGATGGGATCGATGTGATTCTCTTCCATCTCCAAGATAACAAAGTCTATAGGGAGGAAGTAGTTCCCAACCTTCACTAACACGTTTTTAGCCACTCCTATTGCCTGTTTTTGAGTTTTGTCAGCCAGTTTGATGATTACGTCCGTGGGTGTTAGCTCATTGATTTGGAGTTTTTTCATGAGGGTTAGAGGCATTAAATTGATGCTTGATCCCAGATCACAGAGTCCCTTATCAATCATTGCTTCTCCTATAGCACAGGGGATGTGAAAACTCCCTGGGTCCTTATTCTTTGTAGGTAGTTCTGTTTGAATGAGAGCAATGCACTCCTTATTCATCACTATTGTTTGCCCACCCTTCAGTGAACCATTTTTGGTCAGTAGCTCCTTTATGTACTTGATATATGAGGGCATCTGCTGCAGAGCCTTAATAAACGGTATGTTCTCATGAAGGGATGCAAACAGGTCGAGGAACCTTGAATATACTCTCCTTTCTACACCACCCTTGAGCCTAATGATACGTGGTCAGGAGGGCATTTTCGTTATCTTAGAGCTAAGGGACGGAATGGTAATCTTGTCATATTCAAGGATCTGAATACTAGAAGAATTATACCATGCCAGTCTTGGACATCAAGAAAACCAAGAGTCCATCTCAAAAACAGTGGTACTGAAAGGGTGACAACTCATAAAGCCCATTGAGCTAAGTCAGGACAGCAAGAAGCCCAATAATATTTTTCAAATTTAATGTGAGGCATAATTTATTATTAATTTTTGAATTTTTAGGCATTTAAGTTAGTTAAATAGGCACCTAACAAACTAACTAAAAGATAAGATAACTAATTAAAATCAGATTTGATCTTATTGTATTAGATCAGATTTGATTTAAATTTTAAAATCCTAATGATATGATAACTAATTTAAATTAGATTTTATCTTATTAGATTAGATCAGATTTGATTTAAATTTAAAATCCCTAAAAATACTACTAAGCAAATCAGGAGTAATTCAAATCTTTCAACAAACTCTAACAACAAAACAAACTAACTTAAATGCCTAAAAATTCAAAAATAAATAATAAATTATGCCTCTCATTGAATTTGAAAAGTATTATTGGGCTTCTTGCTGTCCTGACTTAGCTCAATGGGCTTTATGAGTTGTCGCCCTTTTCAGCACCACTGTCTTTGAGACGGACTCTTGGTCTTCTTGATGTCCAAGACTGGCATGGTACAATTCTTCTAGTATTCAGATCCTTGAATATGACAAGATTACCATTCCGTCCCTTAGCTCTAAGATGACGAAAATGCCCTCCTAACCACGTATCATTCTCTCTTCCTGCTTTTCCTTTATATTATCTTAGAAGTGTTCTATTTG
The DNA here is from genome assembly GCF_000817695.3 of Arachis duranensis. NCBI lineage: Eukaryota > Viridiplantae > Streptophyta > Magnoliopsida > Fabales > Fabaceae > Arachis > Arachis duranensis. Next base: position 65,583,781 of record NC_029772.3, on the reverse strand, counting down.
TGTGTATGCTTCTTCCACACTCCTCTCATCACTTAGAGTGATCATTTTGCATTCCTCCCATCTTACTTTCTTTGCTTCTCCTCTTGGGTTCTTCTCTATGTCACTTGGAAAACTATCAGTAGGTTTGGGCAATTGTTGAGATAGATACCCCACTTGGGACTCCAGCCTTTTGATGGTGTCACCCTGGTTTTTGATATTGGCTCGTACTTCATCCTTGAACACTTTATTGTGTTGAACTTTCTTACATATGTCTTCAAGTAAAGTCTCAATTCTGGAGAGTCTATCTTCAGTTGGTGATGGTGGGTTGAGGTTAGGAGGTTGAGAAGGGTGATTAGGTGGGTGTTGATATGATCTCTGTGAGGGGTGTTGGTGAGTTGCATTGTTGTTGGGATTGTGGTTGTGGCATCTCTGGTCTTGACCTTGGTCTTGTTGGTTCCCCCACCCAAAATTAGGGTGGTTTCTCCAACTCGAATTATAAGTTTTGGAGTATGGATCATGGGTCTGCCTGGGTGAGTTCCCCACATAATTGGCTTGCTCCCAATCACCTTCTTCTCTTGCATTCACTCCTTCTTGAGCTGGTGCTGAAGTGATGGCTGCTGCAACTTGGTGCTCTTCCACCTTCTTGGTAAGGTCAGCTAACTGCTTAGTGATCATCTTATTTTGAGCTAGCAGTGCATCCACATGGTTCAGCTTTATCACTCATCGAGTGTTACTCCTTTCAGAAGCATAGAAGTAGTCATTCTCAGCTATAGTCTCAATGACATCTATGGCCTCTTCAATGGTCTTCTTCTTGTTTAGAGAGCCCCCTAATGAATGGTCCACGGCCTTCTTTGACTCGTAGGAAAGACCTTCAAAGAAGATGTGTAGTTGAACCCATTCATTGAATATGTCTGGTGGGCACCTTCTTGTTAAGTCCTTAAACCTCTCCCAAGCCTCATAGAGAGTTTCACCATCTTGTTGCCTAAAGGTTTGTACCTCAGCTCTCAGCCTGTTAATTCTTTGAGGGGGTAGAATCTTGCCAAAAATTTGTTCACCACATCTTCCCAATTTGTTAAACTCTCATTCGGTAAAGATTCCAGCCATTTAGATGCTTTGTTCCTGAGTGAAAAAGAGAACAAAAGCAGTCTATAGACATTCAAATGAACACCATTAGACTTCACAGTGTCTCATATTCTTAGGAAGGTGGTTAGATGTTGATTGGGGTCTTCTTGGGCACTCCCTCCGAATGAATAATTGTTCTGAACAAGGGTGATGAGCTGGGTTTTTAATTCAAAATTATTGGCATGTATGGTTGGCATATGGATACTACTTCCACAATTTCCTGGGTTTGGATTGATGTAAGAGCCTAGAAGTCTTCTCTCTTGCCCATCATGATTCATAGGGCCCTCTCTGGCATGGTTGTGAGCTTCTCCTTCAGGGCTGTTTTCCATGTTCTCCTCAATGTTTGTTTCAAAGTATTCTTTTTCTTCCTCAGCACCAACAACTCTTTTTCCTCTTACTTCCCTCCATAATCTTGGGAAGGTCCTCTCAGGTTCCGAATCAAAAGAAGTTGAAGCTCCGCTTCTTCTTCCTATCATACAACTAACAGAGTACACAACAAGCAATAAAATGAAGAGATTATTTTCGTTCGAGTGGCTGTTAGTATGAGTGGTGCAATTTATCAAATAGTTAGTGGGTTAGTGAGAAGAATTGTAAATAATAACAAAGAAAAAGAAAACAAAGAGGGGAGAGGGGATGAGGAAGAAAATAACTAAAACTAAAGGTAATTGATCAGGTAAAATAAACAATCAAAAGCAAAGTGCTTGGTGGGAGACAACCCACTGCGGTATGATCGTTCTTTTCTTCACTTTTAGTTTTTCTTCTTTAAATAACTCTTCTCCTTATTAGTGCTTTCGTGCTCTTTCAATTACATGTCTTTATCTTTCTTAAAAAAATAAAAAATAAAATTCGCCGCGCGACGCGATCGCACAAGCGACGCGTCCGCGTGGCAGGGGGAGTAAAGAAAAATATAAATGAACAGAAAGTTACGCAGGAGCAGCGCTGGAGTCGTGCCAAAGGCACAATTTACTCCACGCGACCGCGTCGCTAATGCGACCGCATCGCATGTAAATCATGGCCTCCCACACGACCGCATACTCCACGCGGCCGTGTGCCCTGCATTTTTGACGTAAAAGGGTGCACAATGCTATATTGTGCGAGAGTGGTGCTGGATTGGTGCTGGACGCACAATCCTTGTCACGCGACGCGTGACGCGGCCGCGTCAATTAATTTCTGATGCACACTCACGCGATCGCATGACCCACGCGATCGCGTTACCTTAATTTGGCAATTGAATTATATTGAACAGAGAGTTGTGCTGGAGCGAGGCTGCACTCGTGCCAGCAGCACAATGTAGGTCACGCGATCGCGTGACTGACGCGATCGCGTCCCCCTTCCTGACGCGCATCCACGCGAACGCGTGCCTTCCGCGGCCACGTCGCATGCGCCGTACAGCTCAACCCAATAAGCCAACTTATCTTATCTTTCTCTTCTCCAAACCATACTTTTTCTTTTCCATCCTTCTTTCTTCTTTCTCCCTTTCCCCTTCTACCTCACCTTTCACTTTCTCTCTCTTGCACCACCATTAACAAGGTTTTACCTTCTTCTTCCTTCTTCTCTTTTCTATCATTCTTATTATAGTATGTATATATATTATTATTTTCCTTTTCTTTTCTTTTTCTTTTCACATCTTTATTTTTCCTTCTACTTCTTTTACATGGTGTTAGAAACCTTTTGAGTCATCATTCCTCATTATATGCTTGTGGATTATTGCAAATTGTTTGACAATTATTTTTCTCCTATTTAAGGGATTGCTTGCATGTTCAATTCCATACTTTTTATATCTTGTTTACCATGCATGCCATGTATTTGTGAAAAAGCCCATATAGCACTATGCACTTTTCTATATTACTTTACTCTACTCTGCAATGCTTGCTTTTCACAAATTCCCTTTCATATTTTATTAATTAAATTTAATTGTCAATACAAACGTGATAGTTAGTTTGTTACAAATGGTAACCTAACTTGGACATTGAATGTTTGATATATGCTACTCATGCCCTTGCATGCATGCCAATAAACCTCTTGCATTCCATTGTCCTACATGCACTTGCTATATTTCCATTGATGAGCTTTTCACATGTAATCCGGACCATGTGTTCATGCCATTTATCTTTATTGTGCATTGACTATCACTTACAATACCCTCTTCCTTGCTTTATCTCTATGAATTTAATTTTCTTTCTCTTCCCTTCTTTCAGGATGGCCACCAAGAAAGGACAAGAGAAAGCTACTTCCAAACCATCAGCAAGAAGAGGAACTAAAAGAGCATTAGTGGCAGAGCCTTCTTCAACCGCAGTCAAGCCCTCAACAAAAAGAGTTAAGAGGATAATCAAGGTTGACGACAAAGAGAAAGCCTTTCCAGCAAAGGACACTGCGCGATTTCCCAATCGCTACTGTGAGCAGATGTTCCCTATCCTAGCAGAAAGGAACTATAACAAAGAATACCTTCTCATCCTCCCGCCCAATATTGCTACCTTTGTTGAGCCACAAATTGAGCGAAGACAATGGGGTTTCCTACGGAGACAGCCAAGTCTGTTTATGTCCAGCAGAAGCAAGTCCCCATTACAGAAGAGGCCATTCAGCAAGTTCTGAGTCTTTCCCCTATTCCAGAAGGAATGGACGCTTTTCAAGATGCCACCCTTCAGCGCCAGAGATACCAATTTGACTGGGACTCTGTTCTCAGAGTCATTGCTTTACCTGGCAGCCGTTGGATCTACAGATACCACTGTAACCGCCCTAAGGGAATCTTGGCTTCCGCACTTACCTTGGAGGCTCGCGTATGGACACAGATCATGTCCCATTATGTCTTTCCAAGCACTCATGAGTCCTCCTTCACTGCGGACATGGCTGTTCTACTATGGTGCATCCTTACAGAGGAACCTCTGAATCTCTCAAGACACATCCGGCATGCTATGGAGCATGTACAAATCGCGGGCAACTTACCTTTCCCCGCATTAGTCTCAAATCTTGTCTCCGCAGCCAGAGTCTCCTGTAGAGCTGGGGACACCAAAGTCATGCTTCCACGGGATGATCAATATGTCCCTAATGGGAATTACCTCAGACTTTCAGCAGCCACTACAAGCCAGCCTACTGAGCCGGTTGAAGATATTCCTTCTTCAACACCACAAGCATCTACCACTGAGAAAGTGCTCCAGTAGATACTTAAAAAGTTGGATCGGCATGAACAAAAAGCAAAGATGAGAGAGCGCCGTAACGAGCGCCAATTCAAACACCTCAAGGAGCTACTCAAGGGACGCTTCAGAGACTCAGACACCCCGTTCTCCACTTCTTTTACCAGCACCGGGAGCCATACTGGTCCCGACTGTGGAGATACTGCCACCAGCCCACCCCTGTTCCTGACAGATGGCACCAAGGACGGCGCAACGCCTTAAGTGTGGGGAGGTCGGCCAGTACTTGACTTCCGGAGGTAAATTCTCTTCTCTGACACCAATAATTAGGATATTTTAGTTAGATTTTTTCTTTCTTTTGTAGAATAGAATAAATTGCATAGGTTAGGATAGTTGCATGCATGTTCTACTTGATTGAAAAGACAATAAGTTTCTTTAAAAAAATCTATCTTTGGAACAAAATTTCACTAATTTTTTTTTCAAAATTTTTATGATAAATCTGCTTGAGTTGTATTTGGAACATGATGTTTGAGCTAAAGAACACATAACCTGTGAAAGATTTGAGCCTTTATGTATGGTTACACTATTTAACCATAATTATTGTATTCTTGTATGTTTACTTCTCTATGATTGTAATCTATATTTTGTTTTATCTTATATGTCCAATATTTATTATATTTACATGCTTGCACATGATTGAGGCCATTATTTGTTTAAACTCACTTATCCAAATCAAGCCTACCATTTTCAATTACCCTTGTTAACCACTTTGAGCTTTTAAAACCCTATTTGTTCTATATTTCACCACATTACTAACCTTAAGCTGAAAAATAATTGCATATCCCAAATTGAATCTTTGGTTAGCTTAAGATAGAATTGTGTGTGCTAGTTATGTATGGGAAATTGTGGGAACAGAAGTTGTTAAAGGAATGTGTCATGAAAATTTAAAGGAAATTTGGATACCCACTCATGTGAAAATATAAGAATGAAAAATCTATGTGCATTGATAAGCTTTATTTATTCAAAAAAAATTCAATAAATAAGGGGACAAAATTACCCCAATTTTAAACTCAGAATTCAAAGATCAATGCACATATGATAGAATTAAAATACAAGGTTGAAACATGAGTATGGGTTGAAAAAGGGAATTATGGGTAGCTAGGCATGAATTTAAAAGCATATAGAATATATGTATATTAGGTGAGAGCTTAGGTTAATTAAAGATTCAATTTATAAAGCTCACTTAGCCATATGTATATCCTTACCTGCACCTTGGCCCCATTACAACCCTGAAAAGACCTCATGATGTTTGCATTGGTATATTAACTGTTGTTGATTGGTTAGGAGAAAAACAAAAGTTAGAAAGCATGACTAGAGAAGAATAGAGTGATTACCCTATACACTAGAGATTAGAGTGTACATACATTATCGGTGAGGGTTCAATGCTTAAATTTTCATGTTCCCTGCTTTCATAGGCTATCCTCTTGCATTTTTATCTGTTTTACTGTTTGTGTGGTTTTGTCGTGATCCTTACCCAGTTATTCGTCAATTTAGCATGCATTTAGATTTCCTTCCTGAATTTATTACATGTTTGAAAATTGCTTCCCAGAGACTTTAATTATTTAATTTTAATTCTCCTTTATTCCATTCGATGCCGTAATCTATGTGTCAAGCGTTTCAAGCTTTATAGGGCATGAATGAGATGGAGATTGGAGAGGAAGCTAGTAAAAATGGAAGGAACACAAGAGTTTGAGGAGATAACCAGCGAAAAGTGACGCGGTCGCGTGGCTCACGCGACCGCGCGAAGGAGCGCAAATCGCAGTGACGCGGCCGCATGGCTTGCGCAGCCGCGCGGATTGGAAAGCACAAGCAACGCGGTAGCGTGGACGACGCGAACGCGTGAAGAGGAAAAGCGCCAGCGACGCGTCCGCATGGACGACGCGATCGCGTGACATGCGCGATCTGCATAAACTGCAGAATCTGAAACCAGCGATTTTGGACCCTATTTCGGCCCAGTTTTCGGCCCAGAACAGCAGACTAAAGTCAGAGAATATGCAGAAACAACAAGAAAACATTCATTGAGTAGTTTAGATCTAGTTTTTCACTCTCTTAGGTTTTTCTCTCTAGTTTTTAGAATTTTAATTTTCAATTGATCTTAGCATTGGAACATTGAGAAGTGTTATTTTCCTCATCAAGACTTCATCACTCTAGTTTGTTCTCTTAACTTGGTTTTATTCTTCCATGTTCTTTGTTATGTTCAATTTTGTCATTCAGATATTTTTATGATTAATTAATGCAACGATTGTTTCTTTTTAATTTAAATTCCATTCCAATAATCATGTCTTCTTTTAATTCCCTTTCATGTGCCATGGATTCTTTATTTACAATGCGTGAGTAGTTTCATTACTTGATGGGGAGTTAATTAAAAGGAACTCTTGAGTTGGAAGGATTGAAAGAAAAATTTGTAATGGGTTAAATGTTGGATTACTATCCTGTCACCGACGCCAATCCCTTTGAACTAAGTGGGTTGTAAATTATGAACAGATCTGGCATTTCCACTTGTTTGACTTTCTCTTACCTAGTAAGGGATAACCAAACAGAACAACTATTAATTATAAATTAATCTTACAATCACACCATCAATGATAGAGATTCTAACCAATCAATTCCCAGTTAACGCCTCTTATTTTTATTATTTAAAATTCCTCAATTTAAATCCCAATTTACTTAGCTCAACTCTTTTTGGAATATCTAATTAATAAAATAGCACATTTTTCTGCAACTCGTTGGGAGACGACCTGGGACTTAAAACTCCCAGTAATTTTAATTTGAGCTTTCAGTGACATATTTCTAAATTGATAGGTAGATTTTCGGTGAGTTAAGAACTATACTTGCAACATAACCATTTTAATAAATTTTTAATTCACCAGCTTCTGCACTCCATCAGCCATTCCTAAGATCCAGAAAGCCTAAACCTTGTCTGTGATATTTTGAGTAGGATGACTATGACGAGCTTCAAACTCGCGAGTATTGGGCATAGTGACAGACGCAAAAGGATCAATGGATCCTATTCTAATATGATCGAGAACCGACAGATGATTAGCCGTGCTGTGACAGAGCATTTGGACCATTTTCACTAAGAGGATGGGAGGTAGCCATTGACTCCGGTGAAACCCGAACATACAGCTTGCCATGGAAAGGAGTAAGAATGATTGGATGAAGGCAGTAGGAAAGCAGAGATTAAAGAGGGATAAAGCATCTCCATACACTTATCTGAAATTCCCACCAATGATTTACATAAGTATCTCTATCTTTATTCTACGTTTTATTTATCTTTATATTCGAAAACCATTATAACCATTTGAATTCGCCTAACTGAGATTTACAAGATGACCATAGCTTGCTTCATACCAACAATCTCCGTGGGATCGACCCTTACTCACGTAAGGTATTACTTGGACGACCCAGTGCACTTGCTGGTTAGTTGTGCAAAGTTGTTATAAAGTGTGATTCACGTTTGAGAGCTCCAAGTTATTGGCGCCATTGTTGATGATCACAATTTCGTGCACCAAGTTTTTGGTGCCGTTTCCGGGGATTATTCGAGTTTCGACAACTGACGGTTCATCTTATTGCTCAGATTAGTTAATTTTCCTTTCAAAAATTTTTCAAAAATCTTTCAATAATTTTTTTTCTCTTTTTCGTTTTTCCAAAAAATAATTTTTGAAAAAAAATCCAAAAATAATTAATAAAATCATAAAAATAAAAAAAATATTTTGTGTTTCTTGTTTGTGTCTTGTGTCAATTTTTAAGTTTAGTGTCAATTGCATGTTTAAAAAATTTGTGCATTTTTCGAAAATTTCATGCATTGCATTCTTCATGATCTTCAAGTTGTTCTTGGTAAGTCTTCTTGTTTGATCTTTAATTTTTCTTGTTTTGCGTCTTTTGTTGTTTTTCTTATGCATTTTTGCATTCATAGTGTCTAAACATGAAAAACCTTTAAGTTTGGTGTCTTACATGTTTTTCTTTTATTGATTTTTTTTTAAAATAAATCTTGATGTTCATCTTGATCTTCAAAGTGTTCTTGGTGTTCATCTTGACATTCATAGTGTTCTTGCATGCATCATTGGTTTTGATCCAAAATTTCATGTTTTGGGTCATATTTGTGTTTTTCTCTTTCCTCATAAAAAATTAAAAAATAAAAAATATATTTTCCTTATTTCTCTCATAAAATTTGAAATCTTTGGGTTGACTTAGTCAAAATTTTTTAAAATAAGTTGTTTCTTGTTAGTCAAGTTAAGATTTCAATTTTAAAAATCCTATCTTTTCAAAATCTTTTTCAAAAATCAAATCTTTTTCATTTTTTTATTATTTTCGAAAATTTTTAAAATTGATTTTCAAAATCTTTTTCTTATCTTTATTTCATGATTTTCGAAAACTGTACTAACAATTAATGTGATTGATTCAAAAAATTTAAAGTTTGTTACTTTCTTGTTAAGAAAGGTTCAATCTTTAAATTTTTTAGGATCATATCTTTTAGTTTCTTGTTAGTCAAGTAATCAATTTTAATTTTAAAAATCAAATCTTTTTAATTTTCTTTTCAAATTTTTTTCAAAATATCTTTTCAATCATATCTTTTTAATCATATCTCTTTTTAATCATATCTTTTTCAAAATTAATTTCAAAATCTTTTCTAACTTCTTATATTTTCAAAATTGATTTTCAAATCTTTTTCAACTAACTAATTGACTTTTTGTTTGTTTCTTATCTTTTTCAAAATCACCTAACTACTTTTCGCTCTCTAATTTTTGAAAATCACCTCCCTCTTTTTCAAAATTCTTTTAATTAACTAATTGTTTCAAATTTTAATTGTAATTCTATTTCTTCTTTTAATTTTTGAAAATCACTAACTATTTTTCAAAAACAATTTTCGAAAACTCTTCTCTCTCATCTCTTTCTATTTAGTTATTCATTTACCAACACTTCTCTTCATCTAAAAATTCGAACCCTCTCTTCCCCTTTTGTGTTCGAATTTTTGTCCTCCTTCTTCTATTTTTTTCTTCTTCTACTCACATAAAGGAATCTCTATACTGTGACATAGAGGATTCCTCCTTCTTTTCTATTTTCTTCTTTTTCATATGAGCAGGAGCAAGGATAAGAACCTTCTTGTTAAAGCAGATCCTGAAACTGAAAGGACTCTGAAAAAGAAGCTAAGAAAAGTTAAAGCACAACAATTCAGAGAAAACCTTACAGAGAATCTCGAAAAAGAAGAAATGGCCGAACCCAATAATAATGGTGGAGGCACAAGGAGGATGCTTGGTGATTATACTACACCTACTTCCAATTTTTATGGAAGAAGCATCTCAATCCCTGCTATTGGAGCAAACAATTTTGAGCTGAAGCCTAACTAGTTGCTCTAATACAACAGAACTGCAAGTTTCATGGACTTTCATCAGAAGATCCCTACCAATTTTTAACTGAGTTCTTGCAGATCTGTGATACTATTAAGACTAATGGAGTAGATCCTGAAGTCTACAGGCTCATGCTTTTCCCCTTTGCTGTAAGAGACAGAGCTAGAACATGGTTGGACTGACAACCTAAAGATAGCATAGACTCTTGGGATAAGCTGGTCACGGCCTTCTTGGCCAAGTTCTTTCTTTTTCAAAAGCTGAGCAAGCTTAGAGTGGATGTTTAGACCTTCAAGCAAAAGGATGGTGAATCCCTCTATGAAGCTTGGGAAAGATACAAGAAGTTGACCAAAAAGTGTCCTTCTGACATGCTTTCAGAGTGGACCATTTTGGATATATTCTATGATGGTCTATCTAAGTTATCTAAGATGTCACTGGACCATTCTGCAGGTGGATCCATTCACCTAAAGGAAACTCCTGCAGAAGCTCAAGAACTCATTGACATGGTTGCAAATAACCAATTCATGTACACCTCTGAGAGGAACCCTGTGAGTAATGGGATGCCTCAGAAGAGGGAAGTTCTTGAAATTGATACTCTGAATGCCATATTGACTCAGAACAAAATGTTGACTCAGCAAGTCAACATGATTTCTCAGAGTCTGAATGGATGGCAAAATGCATCCAACAGTACTAAAGAGGCATCTTCTGAAGAAGAAGCTTATGATCCTGAGAACCCTGCAATTTGTCATGGAAACACCTATAATTCCTCATGGAGAAATCATCCAAATTTCTCATGGAAGGATCAACAAAAGCCTCAACAAGACTTTAATAATGGTGGAAGAAACAAGTTTAGCAAAAGCAAGCCTTTTCATCATCTTCTCAGCAATAGACAGAGAATTCTGAGCAGAACCCCTCTAACTTAGCAAACATAGTCCCTGATCTATCTAAGGCCACTTTAAGTTTCATGCATGAAACAAGGTCCTCCATTAGAAACTTGGAGGCACAAGTGGGTCAGCTGAGTAAGAAAATCACTGAAACTCCTCCTAGTACTCTCACAAGCAATACAGAAGAGAATCCAAAAAGAGAGTGCAAGGCCATTGATATAATCAAAATGGCCAAATGCACAAAGGAGGAGAAGGACGTGAATCCCAGTGAGGAAGACCTCCTGGGACATCCTCCGAACAGAAAGGAGTTCCCTATTGAGGACCTAAAGGAATCTGAGGCTCGTATAGAGACTATAGAGATTCCATTAAACTTCCTTCTGCCATTCATGAGCTCTGAGAACTATTCTTCCTCTGAAGAGGATGAAGATGTAAATGGAGAGCAAGTTGCTAAGTATCTAGGAGCCATCATGAAGCTAAATGCCAAGTTGTTTGGTAATGAAACTTGGAAAGATGAACCTCCCTTGCTCATTAGTGAACTAAATACATGGGTTCAGCAAACTTTACCTCAAAAGAGACAAGATCTTGGGAAATTCTTAATATCCTGTACTATAGGCACCATGACCTTTGACAAGGCTCTGTGTGACCTGGGGTCAGATATAAATCTTATGCTACTCTCTGTAATGGAGAAACTGGGGATCTTTGAGGTACAAGCTGCAGGAATCTCATTAGAGATGGCAGACAAGTCAATAAAACAAGCTTATGGATTGGTAGAGGATGTGTTAGTGAAGGTTAAAGGCCTTTACATCCTTTCTGATTTCATATCCTAGACACTGGGAAGGATGATGATGGATGCATCATCCTTGGAAGACCTTCCTAGCCACATCAGGAGCTGTGATTGATGTTGACAGAGGAAAGTTAGTCCTTCAATTGAATGGGGACTACCTTGTGTTTAAAGCTCAAGGATATTCCTCTGCAACCATGGAGAGGAAGCATGAAAAGCTTCTCTCAATACAGAGTCAAACAAAGCCCCCACAATTAAACTCTAAGTTTGGTGTTGGGAGGTCCTAACAATGCTCTGAACATCTGTGAAGCTCCATGAGAGCTCACTGTCAAGCTATTGACATTAAAGAAGCGCTTATTGGGAGGCAACCTAATTTTTATTTATCAATATTTCTATTGTTCTTTTATGTTTTATTAGGTTTATGATCATGTGGATTCAGAATACAATTGCAAAAATTAAAAAAAGAATCAAAAATAGTAGAAGAAAAAGCACACCCTGGAGGAAGAGTTGTCTGGCATTTAAACGCCAAAAACAAGCATCTGTCTGACGTTTAACGCCAGAAACAAGCACCAAGCTGGCGTTTAACGCCATAAACAAGCATCAGGCTGGCATTAAACGCCAGAAACATGCTACATTTGGGTGTTTAACGCCAGAAACAAGTATCAGTCTGGCGTTAAACGCCAGGATTGCACACTAAGGGCGTTTACACGCCTAATTAGAGCAGGGATAACAAATCCTTGACCCCTCAGGATCTGTGGACCCCACAGGATCCCCACCTACCCCACCTCTTTCTCTCTCCCTCCATCTCATCCATTCTCTTATTCTCCCCTTTCTTTCTTTCTTCTTTTGCTCGAGGACAAGCAAACATTTTAAGTTTGGTGTGGTAAAAGCATTGCTTTGTGTTTTTCCATAACCATTTATGGCACCTAAGGCCGGAGAAACCTCTACAAAGAGGAAAGGGAAGATAAAATCTTCCACCTCTGAGTCGTAGGAGATGGAGAGATTCATCTCAAGGGTCCATAGCTCAGTAGTAGAGCATTTGACTGCACATCAAGAGAGCCCACTCATGGACCTCAACAAGAGCATGAGGAATTCTATCATCAAGAAATCCCTGAGATACCTTAGGGGATACATTTTCCTCCACACAACTATTGGGAGCAACTAAGGATAGGAGCACCAAAATCACTAGGGATGAAGCAACAGAGGCAAGGAAGAGACATAGTGTAACGACCCAACTCCCAGTATGCCATGGTCATACAAGAAGCTAAGTGTTACTAACTTATCCTTCCTAATTATTAATTATTATTTAATATATGAGCCTATTCCTTGTTAGAACGATGCCCATTTTTTATGAGTAACTTTTTTTATCGTTGCGAATATAGGGTAAAATAAACAAGCATACATTGAAAGTAATAGAAAAGCAGCATAAAGAAACGTAGAAATACAGCTGATAATATACATCATGTACACTATAACAAAACATATAGCATTTACACAAGATCAAGTCAGTCTACATCCTCATCATCCTATGTAGCTAACATATACACGACACTCCCAGGGCCTGGCCCGTACAAAAAGCCGCTAAACTGGCACCCAGGGTAGCCTAACCACTATATAGCTCCTAGCTCTCGGGTGTACTAACACAAGTGAGAGACTAACTAAAAGATAATGTTAGACTAGAGTGTCATCAAAAGAATGCCCTTTTTGCTGTCAAACTATATCTACACATGGCCATTCAGAGAATCGCCGTGAGGCTCGTCCATCTCCTCATCATGCTCTATCTCTATCTCAGGATCTTCCTCCTCCTTATCGTCCGCAGCTACAGCTATACCCTCAGATCCACCAGAAACACTACTGTCACTGTGTACAAAATCATTCGCGAGCACAGGTCCGTTTGCGTATATAGGGGCTACCCCACCATTCGGTAGTGCCAACTCATCAGACTGTGGAAAGTCAGGGATCGGCTCAGGCGAAAAGTCCCACTCTGGTGGTATCACAAGTATGTAGTCACCAGCTAACTCAGGCTCATCAGGAATGATAGGCTCAGGTTTCACCTCATTCAAAGGTGGAGCCGGTATAGGGTGCTCAGGATCATCAGGAAAAGGATGTACAAGTACGTCAAGATGTAACCAGGATAAGGAAAAGTTGTAAGGAGCATCCGGATCGAAATGCGGGCTAGACAGAGGATGTTGAAAGGCTCAATTAGATAACGCATATCATCTAATACGAGGCTCCAATCCCATGATGAAGTAATTATGATGTACCGGATCCTCGTAGACGTAAGGGTCCTCGAACTCATAGAAGATCATGCCCGTCTCCATCTGAGGGGGAGGAAGGGAGAGAAAGGGTAAGAACTGGGGAGTTCTTAGTAGGGTCGGGGTTGTTAGTTACATTTATTTATTCGGTTTTGATTAACAGATGGATAATAGGATACAGTAAAGTAGTAAACATAAGTAAAAATAGATAGAAAAATAGAAAACAGAACACAAACAGAAGAATACAAGAAAACAAAGCATAGACATAGCACTCAAGCAAAGAAATAGATCACACACAAGTAGGAATGCAACAGAGTATAATGCGCAGACAAGAATGATGCATGTCTAGTCCTAGTGCAGGTAATGAGCTCATTTGTCGGTTTCTACCCGCTCCGAACGTAACCCAGCATTACCAGCCAAATATGGCTTTTCTGTTGGTTATACCCCTGTGTACAGGAAAGAACCCCTCTGCCACCACAGGGTCCAGTGCACGCAGGAAATAACACGTCTGTCACTGTAGGGATGTATGCCGACACACCTTCTGTATACAGGAAATAACCCCTCTACCACTACAGAAATGGAATAGGTGGTCACGGTACTTCTGTAGCAAGAAATAACCCCTCTGCCTTACAGAAATGGAATATGAGTTTATACCGTAGGAAAGCGCTCTCAGTGGTCACACCATCATCTATCTGACTGCCACAATGCAACAGATGAACACATAAATATCTCTGGGGTTGCCTTAATGAAACAAATGACCTCTCAATAGGTCTTCTACTCTTTATCATATTACTCTCTTCTCTTTGTCTTTTTATTCTGCTCTGTTTATTCTTTTCTCTGCGCTTCTTTATTCTGCTTTCTCTGTTTAATTTATGTATTTAAAGCTTATGTAAATTTCAGTATGATTAGTTAACCTGCCCCAAGTATAGGTTCGTTAAGTCTATACAGAAACAGTTTAACTTTTCATATAATACCTAACCCTATTCACTATTCAAAGACTAACTATGGTGCCCTAGTTCGTTCGCTAGTCTCTGTCTATTTTTTTGTCATTAATGCTTTACATACTTTTACTTCGATTTTTATCTTTTCTTCAATTTTTTATCTTTTATTTATCTTTGCCTCACTAATATGTTCTTACCACTCCCTAAGTATCTTATGATGGTAATTATGAGATCCTGCGCTTAAAGCTATCTTTCTAAGCTTTTACAGAAAACTGCCTTTTTCGCATTATTTTATTATTTTTATTAAAATATTATTTTTAATTAAATATTATTATTTAATATTTTATTATTATTTATTATTTTATCATTAATTTTTGAAAATTACCTTGCCTTTACCTTTTAACCTTTAAAATTAACTTTTTACCCCAATAACTTTTAATATTTCTACTTTAACCACCCTAACTTTCAGAAATTACCAAATAACCCCTCAAACACCAAAATAATTACAAACTTGCCCTTTCTAAGATCTAAAAGGTGTTCTTCAATGTTCTTCACCACACTCAAAGTGTTACCTGAGAATAGATGCGAGTAATCAGCTTTCATCTTATCTTCCAGTTCCCAGGTGTGCTCTTCTTCTCCTATTTTTCCCTAAGCTACTTTGACTAAGCAAACAGTTTTGCCTCTTAGCTGCTTATCACTTCTTTCTACGATCTGAACTGGTGATGCTTGATATGTCAAATCGTTTCGTAACTATACTGTTTCTAGTTGTAGAATGTAACACTCGTCTGGAATATAGTTCTTAAGTTGCGAGACATGAAAAGCATCATGAAGGTTTGACAGATATGGAGGAAGGGCTATTTGATAAGTTACTAGACCGACTCTTTTAAGTATTTGGAAAGGTCCTATGTATTGAGGGTTAAGCTTTTTAGTCTTAAGGGCTCTATCTATTCCAGTAGTCGGGGTTACTTTTAGAAAAATATGGTCTCCCTCACTAAACTCTAAGGGTCTACATCTATTATCGGCATAGCTCTTTTGGCGGCTTTGTGCTGTCTGAATCTTCTGACGAATCCCTTTTATCTTCTCAGTAGTTTCATGTACTAAGTCTGGACCTAACACACTAGCTTCTCCGTCATCATTCCAACACAATGGTGTCTGACATCTTCTTCCGTAGAGAGCTTCATATGGTGCCATCCCGATACTTTATTAGTAACTGTTGTTGTAGACGAATTCGACCAACAGCAGATACTTATCTCAGCTGCTTTGGTGTCTATCATACATGATCGTAACATGTCTTCTAACGTCTAGATTGTCTGCTCTGATTGTCCATCTATCTGAGGATGGTACGCTGTACTCGTGTGCAATTATGTTCCCAACGCTTTCTGGAAAGCTCCCCAGAATTTAGAAGTAAACCTCAGATCTTGATCTGAAATAATTGACGAAGGTATCCCATGCAATCGTACGATTTCTCGAATATATATATCCGTGCCAGCCTTTCTAATCTATAGTCAACTCAAATCGGAAGGAAATGCACCGATTTTGTCAGCCTGTCCACAATTACCCAAATAGCATCGTGTCCTATTGAGGTCCTTGGCAATCCCGTGACAAAATCCATAGTGATTTGCTCCAATTTCCATTGTGGTATTTATAAGGTTTACAGGGTTTCTGATGTTCTACCTTCACCTTCTGGCATGTTAAACATTTTGAGACATAGTCAGTGATGAGCGAATAATTTATACACTTTTTGGCATTATTTTTAGAATGTTTTTAGTATGTTTTAGTTACTTTTTATTATATTTTTATTAGTTTTTAGTTAAAATTCACTTTTCTAGACTTTACTATGAGTTTGTGTATTTTTCTATGATTTCAGGTATTTTCTAGCTGAAATTGAGGGACCTGAGCAAAAATCTGATTCAGAGGCTGAAAAGGACTACAGATGCTGTTGGATTCTGACCTCCCTACACTCGAAGTAGATTTTATGGAGCTACAGAAGCCCAATTGGCGCGCTTTTAACTGCGTTGGAAAGTAGACATCTTGGGCTTTCCACAAATGTATAATAGTTCATACTTTGCCCGAGATTTGATGGCCCAAATCGGCGTTCTAAATCAGCTCAAAACTGCCCGGCGTTAAACGCCGGAACTGGCACAAGAATGGGAGTTAAACGCCCAAATTAGCACAAAAGCTGGCGTTTAACTCCAAGAAAGTCTCTACACATGAAAGCTTCAATGCTCAGCCCAAGCACACACCAAGTGGGACCGAAAGTGGATTTTTATGTCATTTACTCATCTTTGTAAATCCTAAGCTACTAGCTCTCTACAAATAGGACCTTTTTCTATTGTATTTTCACCTTTCAATCTTAGAATCTTTTAATCATGTTTTTATGATTGAACCCTCTTTGGGAGGCTGGCCATTCGGCCATGCCTAGACCTTGTTCTTATGTATTTTCAACGGTGGAGTTTCTACACACCATAGATTAAGGTGTGGAACTCTGCTGTACCTCGAGTATTAATGCAATTACTATTGTTCTTCTATTCAATTCAGCCTATTCTTGTTCTAAGATATCACTTGTTCCTCAACTTGATGATTGTGATGATCCGTGACACTCATCATCATTCTCACCTATGAACGTGTGCCTGACAACCACCTCCGTTCTACCTTAGATTGAGTGAATATCTCTTGGATTCCTTAATCAGAATCTTCGTGGTATAAGCTAGAATTGAAATTGATGGTGGCATTCAAGAGAATCCGGAAGGTCTAAACCTTGTCTGTGGTATTCTGAGTAGGATTCAAGGATTGAATGACTGTGACGAGCTTCAAACTCTTGAAGGCTGGGCGTTAGTGACAAACGCAAAAGAATCACTGGATTCTATTCCAACCTGATTGAGAACCGACAGATGATTAGCCGTGCTGACAGAGCGCATTGAACATTTTTACTGAGAGGATGGGAGGTAGCCATTGACAACAGTGAAACCCTACATACATCTTGCCATGGAAAGGAGTAAGAAGGATTGGATGAAGACAGTAGGAAAGCAGAGAGATGGAAGGGACAAAGCATCTCCATACGCTTATCTGAAATTCTCACCAATGAATTACATAAGTATCTCTATCTTTATTTTATGCTTTATTCATAAATCACTCATAACCATTTGAATCCGCCTAACTGAGATTTACAAGATGACCATAGCTTGCTTCATACCAACAATCTCCGTGGGATCGACCCTTACTCGCGTAAGGTTTATTACTTGAATGACCCAGTGCACTTGCTGGTTAGTTGTGCGAAGTTGTGATAAAGAGTTGAGATTGCAATTGAGCGTACCATGTTGATGGCGCCATTGATGATCATAATTTCGTGCACCAAGTTTTTGGCGCCGTTGCCGGGGATTGTTCGAGTTTGGACAACTGACGGTTCATCTTGTTGCTTAGAATAGGTATTATTCTTCTGAATTTTTAAGAATGAATTCTAGAGTTTCAAATTGATGTTCTTATCATCACCAAAGCTGATTGATTCTCATCAATTTAGCTCTTGAATGTAATGTCCTGTTGAAGCTTGGCTAGCCATGTCTAATCTTTTAAGCTTGGCTAGCCATGTCTAATTTCTTTAGACTAAAGCTTTAGACTAACATTGCATGATTCCTGGAATTCTTATTAAAAATCTTGAATCTCTTTATTTTCTTTTCCATATAATTTTCGAAAAAGCACAAAAAAAATTATAAAATCTTAAAATCAAAAATATTTTTATGTTTCTTGTTTGAGTCTAGTGTCTAATTTTAAGTTTGGTGTCAATCGCATGTCTTTATTCTTCTAATTTTCAAAAATCACATGCATTATGTTCTTCATTGATCTTCAAGTTGTTCTTGATGATTTCCTCGCTCTGATCTTTAAATTATCTTGTCTTGAGTGTTTTGTTGTTTCTCATATGCATTCTCAACTTGTTAGTGTCAGTAGTATACAAACTTCTAAGTTTGGTGTCTTGCATGCATTGTTTATTTGATTTTAGTTGCATTTTGATTATTTCTCATCATTAAAAATTCAAAAAAAAATTTAATTTGTGTCTTTTCAAGTCAATAATACAGAGAATTGAAGATTCAGAACATACAGCAGAGGAATTACACATAAAAAGCTGGGCGTTCGAAACGCCCAGTGAAGAAGGAAAACTAGCGTTTAAACGCCAGCCAGGGTACCTGGCTGGGCGTTTAACACCCAAAAGGGTAGCATTTTGGGCGTTAAATGCCAGAATGGATACCATTCTGGGCGTTTAACGCCAGGATGGCACAAGAGGGAAGCTTTTGTTTTTAATTCAGATTTTTTTTTAAGTTTTCATAATTTTTCAAAATTAAATCTTTTTCAAATCATATCTTTTCAATCATATATTTTCAAAATTAATTTCTTTCCATTTTCAAAAATACTTGCTAACAATTAATGATTTGATTCAACATTTTAAGTATGTTGCCTTTTCTGTTGAGAAAGGTTTAATGTTTGAATCATATCTTTTCTTGTTAGCCAAGTCATTAATTTTCAAAATCAAATCTTTTTAAATTGTTTTTCAAATCATATCTTATAAATCATATCTTTTTAAAACCATAACTTTTCAATCATATCTTTTTAATCACATCTTTTTCAAACTAAGTTTTCAATCATATCTTTTTGATTTCTACTTTCAAAAATCTTTTTCAAAATCACTTAATTTCTTTCCGACTCTTAGTTTTTGAAAATCAATTACTTTTTTTCAAAATGTTTTTAAAATCTTTTTAATTTATTTTCGAAAATTTCTTCCCCTCTTCTCACATCCTTCTATTTATGGACTAACACTCCTCCTCAATGCACAATTTGAACTCTATCTTTCTTGATAAGTTCGAATTCTTCTACCTCTTCCTTCTATTTTTCTTTTCCTCTGACACCTTAAAGAATCTCTATACTGTGACATAGAGGATTCCATATTTTCTTGTTCTCTTCTCTTTCATATGAGTAGGAGCAAAGACAAAAGCATTCTTGTTGAGGCTGACCATGAACCTGAAAGGACCTTGAAGCGAAAGCTAAGAGAAGCTAAAGCACAACTCTCTGTAGAGGACCTAACAGAAATCTTGAAAGAACTCCAAAATGGCACGCTCTCAATGGCATTGGAAAGTAGACATCCAGAGCTTTCCAACAATATATAATAGTCCATACTTTATTCGTAATTAGACGACATAAACTGGCGCTCAACGCCAGTTTCATGCTGCATTCTGGAGTCAAACGCCAGAAACACGTCACGAACCAGAGTTGAACGCCAGAAACACGTTACAACTTGGCGTTCAACTCGAATAAAAGCCTCTGCACGTGTAACATTCAAGCTCATCCCAAGCACACACCAAGTGGGCCCCGGAAGTGGATTTCTGCATCAATTACTTACTTCTGTAAACCCTAAGTAGCTAGTTTATTATAAATAGGACATTTTACTATTGTATTTTCATCCTGGATTGTATTTTTGATCCTGTGACCACGTTTGGGGGCTGGCCTCTTGGCCATGCCTGAACCTTCATCACTTATGTATTTTCAACGGTAGAGTTTCTACACACCATAGATTAAGGGTGTGGAGCTCTGCTGTACCTCAAGTTTCAATGCAAGTACTACTATTTTCTATTCAATTCGCCTTATTCC
>NC_029772.3:65560396-65563513 GCF_000817695.3 Arachis duranensis | reverse complement strand
GAATCCGGAAAGTCTAACCTTGTCTGTGGTATTCCGAGTAGGATTCCAGGATTGAATGACTGTGACGAGCTTCAAACTCGCGATCACTTGGCGTGATGACAAACGCAAAAGAATCAAGTGATTCTATTCCAGCATGATCAAGAACCGACAGATGATTAGCCGTGCTGTGACAGATCATTTGGACCATTTTCACTGAGAGGATGGGATGTAGTCATTGACAACGGTGATGCCCTACATACAGCTTGCCATAGAAAGGAGTGACAAAGATTGGGTAAAAGCAGTAGGAAAGCAAAGATTCAAAAGGAACATAGCATCTCCATGCACCTATCTGAAATTCCCACTGTTGAATTATATGAGTAACTATTTACTATTTTATTCCTTCGCGTATACTATAATTTCTTAATACAATTGAATCCGCCTGACTAGGATTTACAAGATGACCATAGCTTGCTTCATACCAACAATCTCTATGGGATCGACCCTTACTCACGTAAGGTATTACTTAGACGACCCAGTACACTTGCTGGTTAGTTGTGCGGAGTTGTGACAAAGTGTGATTTATGTTTGAGAGCACCAAGTCTTTGGAGCCATTCTTGATGATCACAATTTTGTCCACCAAGTTTTTGGCGCCGTTGCCGGGGATTGTTCGAGTATGGACAACTGACGGTTCATCTTGTTGCTCAGATTAGGTAATTTTCTTTTCAAAAACTTTTCAAAAATCTTTCAAAAAAATTTTTATTCCTATTTTTGAAAGTTTTTTTAAAATAAATCATTCTATGGCTTCAAAACATTTAAGAATGGATTCCAGAGTTTCATGAAGCATGTTGAATCATGGCTGGCTGCAAAGCCATATTCAAACTCCTTTGGAATTGGTCTTCAACTAATCACCGCAATGCATGTAATTCCATCCTAAAGCTGACTGGCCATTAAGTCATGTCCAGCCCTTTGATTGGAGCTTTGGGCTAATATTGAAAGATTCCTGGAATTATTCTTAAATATTTTGAATGTCTTATTTTCTTTTTCCTATATGTTTTTCGAAAAAATAAAATAAAATACAAAAAAATTAGAAAAAAAATCAAAAATATTTTGTGTTTTTTGTTAGAGTCTTGTGTCAAGTTTTAAGTTTGGTGTCAATTGCATATTCATCATGCATTTTTCGAAAATTGCATTCATGCATTGCATTCATCATGATCTTCAAGTTGTTCTTGATGAACTTTCTTGTTTGATCTTCATATTTTCTTGTTTTGTGTTGTATGGTGTTTTTCATGTGCATTTTTGCATACATAATGTCTAAACATGAAAGATTTCTAAGTTTGATGTCTTGCATGTTTTCTTTACATTGAAAATTTTTCAAAAATATGTTCTTGACGTTCATCATGATCTTCAAAGTGTTCTTGGTGTTCATCTTGACATTCATAGTGTTCTTGCATGCATCATGTGTTTTGATCCAAAATTTTCATGCATTGACTATTTTTAGTATTTTTCTCTCTCATCATAAAAAATTCAAAAATAAAAAAATATATTTTCCTTTTTTCTCTCAAAATTTTCAAAAATTTGAGTTGACTTAGTCAAAATTTTTTTAAAATTAGTTGTTTCTTACAAGTCAAGTCAAATTTTCAATTTTAAAAAAAAATCTTATCTTTTCAAAACTTTTTCAAAAAATCAAATCTTTTTCATTTTTTATTTATTTTCGAAAATTTTAAAAATATTTTTTTCAAAAATCTTTTTCTTAATTTTATCTTTATTTTTGAAAATTATGCTAACAATTAATGTGATTGATTAAAAAATTTAATGTTTGTTACTTTCTTGTTAAGAAAGGTTCAATCTTTAAATTCTAGAATCTTATCTTTTAGTTTCTTGTTAGTTAAGTAATTAATTTTAATTTTAAAAATTAAAATCTATATTATCTTATCTTTTATATCATATTTTTTTCAAAATCTTATCTTCTTATCTTTTCAAAATTTGATTTTAATATCTTTTTCAACTAACTATTTGACTTTTTGTTTGTTTCTTATCTTTTTCAAAACCACCTAACTACTTTTTCCTCTCTAAATTTCGAAAATATCTCACCCTTTTTTTAAAAATTCTTTTTAATTAACTAATTGTTTTAAATTTTAATTTTAATTGTATCTCATCTTTAATTTTCGAAAATCATTAACTCCTTTTCAAAATTAATTTTCAAATTCTCTCTCTCATCTTCTTCTATTTATTTATTCATTTACTAACACTTTTCTTCACCTTTCTTCATCTCCAATCACTGCCTCTATCCTTACCCTTGCATTTGGATTCTCCTTTCTTTATTTTTTTCTTCTTCTACTAATAATAAGGATCCTCTTTACTGTGACATAGAGGATTCCTCTTCTTTTCTTGTTCTTTTCTCTTTCATATGAGCAGGAACAAGAAAAAAGAGAAGGAGATGGCAGCCGAACCCAACAACAATAATGCAAGGAGGATGCTTGGTAATTTTACTACCACGTCCAAGTTTGATGGAAGAAGCATCTCAATTCCTGCCATTGGAGCAAACAATTTTGAGCTGAAACCTCAATTAGTTGCTCTAATGCAACAAAACTGCAAGTTTCATAGACTTCCATCTGATGATCCTTA
Organism: Arachis duranensis; assembly: GCF_000817695.3. Classification (NCBI taxonomy): domain Eukaryota; kingdom Viridiplantae; phylum Streptophyta; class Magnoliopsida; order Fabales; family Fabaceae; genus Arachis; species Arachis duranensis. The sequence continues at coordinate 65,560,909 of NC_029772.3, read as the reverse complement.
CCAGTTTTTAACTGAGTTCTTGCAGATTTGTGAGACTGTTAAGACGAATGGAGTAGATCCTGAAGTCTACAGGCTCATGCTTTTCCCTTTTGCTATAAGAGACAGAGCTAGAACATGGTTTGAGCTTGAATATGGTTGGACTCACAACTTAAGGATAGCCTGGACTCTTGGGATAAGCTGGTCATGGCCTTCTTGGATAAATTCTTTCCTCCTCAAAAGCTAAGCAAGCTTAGAGTGGATGTTCAGACCTTCAAGCAAAAAGATGGTGAATTCCTCTATGAAGCTTGGGAAAGATACAAGCAGATGACCAAAAAGTGTCCTTATGACATGTTTTCAGAGTGGACCATATTAGATATATTCTATTATGGTCTATCTGAGTTTTCCAAGATGTCATTGGACCACTCTGCAGGTGGATCCATTCACCTAAAGAAAACGCCTGCAGAAGCTCAGGAACTTATTGACATGGTTGCAAATAACCAATTCATGTACACTTCTGAGAAGAATTTCGTGAAC
>NC_029772.3:65557144-65560290 GCF_000817695.3 Arachis duranensis | reverse complement strand
AATGGATGGCAAAATGCATCCAACAGTACTAAAGAGGCATCTTCTGAAGAAGAAGCTTATGATCCTGAAAACCCTGCAATGGCAGAGGTAAATTACATGGGTGAACCTTATGGAAACACCTATAATTCATCATGGAGAACTCATCTAAATTTCTCATGGAAGGATCAACAAAATCCTCAACAAGGCTTTAATAATGGTGGAAGAAATAGGCTCAGCAATATCAAGCCTTATCCATCATCTTCTCAGCAACAGACAGAGAATTATAAACAGAATACCTCTAACTTAGCAAATTTAGTCCCTGATCTGTCTAAGGCCACTTTAAGTTTCATGAATGAAACAAGATCCTCCATCCAAAATCTGGAGGCACAAGTAGGCCAGCTGAGTAAGAAAATCACTAAAACTCCTCCTAATACTCTCCCAAGCAGTACAAAAGAGAATCCAAAAAGAGAGTGCAAGGCCATTGATATAATCAATATGGCCGAATGCAAGGAGGAGGGAGAGGACGCGAATCCCAATGAGGAAGATCTCATGGGACATCTCTCAAGCAGGAAGGAGTTCCCTATTGAGGATCCAAAGAAATCTGAGGCTCATATAGAGACCATAGAAATTTCATTAAATCTCCTTCTACCATTCATGAGCTCTGAAGATTATTCTTCCTCTGAAGAGGATGAAGATGTAACTGGAGAGCAAGTTGCTCAATATCTATGAGTCATCATGAAGCTGAATGCCAAGTTATTTGGTAATGAGACTTGGGAAGGTGAACTTCCCTTGCTCATTAGTGAACTTGATACATGGGTTCAGCAAACTTTACCTCAAAAGAAACAAGATCCTGGGAAATTCTTAATACCCTGTACCATAGGCACCATGACCTTTGAAAAAACTCTGTGTGACCTAGGGTCAGGCATAAATCTTATGCCACTCTCTGTAATGGAGTAGCTGGGGATCATTGAGGTACAGCCTGCCTTATTCTCATTATAATTGGCAGACAAGTTAGTAAGACAAGCTTATGGATTAGTAGAGGACGTGTTGGTAAAGGTTAAAGGCCTTTACATTCTTGCTGATTTCATAATCTTAGACACTAGGAAGGAGGAGGATGAATGCATTATCCTTGGAAGACTTTTCCTAGCCACAGCAGAAGCTATGATAGATGTTAACAGAGGAGAATTAGTCCTTCAATTGAATGGGGACTACCTTGTGTTTAAAGCACACAGCTATCTTTCTATAACAAGGGAGAGTAAGCATGCAGAGCTTCTCTCAGTATAGAGTCAAACAGAGCCCCCACAATCAAACTCTAATTTGGTGTTGGGAGGCCACAACCAAACACTAAGTTTGGTGTTGAATCCCCACAACCAAACTCTAAGTTTGGTGTTGGGACTATACAACATTGACCTGATCACCTGTGTGGCTCCATGAGAGCCCGCTGTCAAGCTATTGACATTAAATAAGCACTTATTGGGAGGCAACCCAATTTTTTTATCTAATTTTATTTTATTTTCATTGTTATCTTATGTTTTATTAGGTTCATGATCATGTGGAGTCACGAAAAAAATATTAAAATTAAAAACAGAATCAAAAATAGCAGAAGAAAAATCACACCCTGGAGGAAGGACTTAAAGGAGCATCTGGCTGGCGTTCAACGCTAGAACAGAGCATGGATCTGGCGCTGAACGCCAGAAACAAGCATGAAATTGGCGTTCAACGCCAGAAACATGCTGCACATGGGCGATGAATGCCTAGAACATGCATCACTTCGGCGTTTAAACACCAGAATTGCGTGCAATGGCATTGTACATGCCTAGTTGGTGCAGGGATGTAAATCCTTGACACCTCAGGATTTGTGGACCCCACAGGATTATCTCAAGATCTGTGGACCCCACAGGATCCCCACCTACCTCAACTCTTAACCAATCACCTCTTCACCACTCACATCCATCCATCTATTCCCCACCCAATCCCACCCATATGGCCGAACGATACACATCTCTCCCTCTCCTCCATATCTTATTCTCCTTCCATTCTTTCTTCTTTGCTCGAGGGCGAGCAACATTCTAAGTTTGGTGTGGTAAAATCATAGCTTTTTTGTTTTTCCATAACCATTAATGGTACCTAAGGCCAGAGAAACCTCAAAAAAAAAAAAAAAGAGAAGAAGAAGAGAAAAGGGAAGACAAAAGCTTCCACCTCTGAGTCATGGGAGATGGAGAGATTCATCTCAAGGGTCCATAGCTCAGTAGAAGAGCATTTGACTGCACATCAAGAGAGCATGAGGAATTCCCTCATCAAGAAATTCCTGAGATACCTCAGGGGATACATTTTCCTCCACACAACTATTGGGAGCAACTAAGGATAAGAGCACCAAAATCACTAGGGATCAAGCAACAGAGGCAAGGAAGAGACATAAAGGAGCTCAAAAAGCACCATTAGTCCTTCAAAAAGGCGCCACCCTCACTAAGGTGGAATCATTCCTTAACTTCCTTGTTCTTATCTTTGTTTTTCGATTTTTATGCTATATGTGTGTTTATGTTTTGTGTCTCTACCTCATGATCATTAGTATTGAGTAACTATGTCTTAAGGCTATAAATAATTCCATAAATCCTTCACCTTTCTTAAATGAAAAATGTTTTTTAATTCAAAAGAACAAGAAGAACATGAATTTCGAAATTATCCTTGGATTTAGTTTAATTATATTGATGTGGTGACAATACTTTTTGTTTTCTAAATGAATGCTTGAACAGTGCATAATTTTGATCTTGTTGTTTATGAATGTTAAAATTGTTGGCTCTTGAAAGAATGATGAACAAAGAGAAATGCTATTGATAATCTAAAAAATCATGAAATTGATTCTTGATGCAAGAAAAAGCAGTGAAAAAGCAAAAGCTTGTGAAAAAAATGGCGCAAAAAAAATCAGAAAGAAAAAGAAAAAGCAAGCAGAAAAAGCCAATTGCCCTTAAAACCAAAAGGCAAAGGTAAAAAGGATCCAAGGCTTTGAGCATCAATGGATAGGAGGGCCCAAGGAAATAAATCCAGGCCTAAGCGGCTAAATCAAGCTGTCCCTAACCATGTGCTTGTGGCATGCAGGTTCAAGTGAAAAGCTTGAGACTGAGTGGTTAAAGTCGTGATCCAAAGCAAAAAGAGTGTGCTTAAGAGCA
>NC_029772.3:65553387-65557018 GCF_000817695.3 Arachis duranensis | reverse complement strand
TAATACTGGAAAACAAAATGCTTAGGGCCACAGCCAAGACTCATAAGTAGCTGTGTTCAAGAATCAACATGCTTAACTAGGAAAGTCAATAACACTATCTGAACTTCTAAGTTCCTAGAGAAGCCAATCATTCTAAACTTCAAAGGAAAAAGTGAGATGCCAAAAATGTTCAGAAGCAAAAAGCTACAAGTCCCGCTCATCTAATTATAATTAATATTCATTGATATTCTGGAATTTATAGTATATTCTCTTCTTTTTTAACCTAATTGATTTGATATTTTGGAATTTATAGTATATTCTCTTCTTTTTATCCTAATTGATTTTCAGTTTCTTGGGGACAAGCAACAATTTAAGTTTGGTGTTGTGATGAGCGGATAATTTATATGCTTTTTGGCATTGTTTTTAGGTAGTTTTTAGTATGATCTAGTTACTTTTAGGGATGTTTTCATTAGTTTTTATGCTAAATTCACATTTCTGGACTTTACTATGAGTTTGTGTGTTTTTTTGTGATTTCATGTATTTTCTGGCTGAAATTGAGGGACCTGAGCAAAACTCTTATAGGAGGCTGACAAAGGACTGCTGATGCTATTGGAATCTGACCTCCCTTCACTCAAAATAGATTCTCTGGAGCTACAGAACTCCAAATGGCGCGCTCTTAACGGCACTGGAAATTAGACATCCAGAGCTTTCCAGCAATATATAATAGTCCATACTTTATTCGTAATTAGAAGACGTAAACTGGCGCTCAACGCTAGTTTCATGCTGCATTCTAGAGTCAAACGCCAGAAACACGTCACGAACCAGAGTTGAATGCCAGAAACACGTTACAACTTGGCGTTCAACTCCAATAAAAGCCTCTGCACGTGTAACATTCAAGCTCAGCCCAAGTACACACCAAGTGGGCCCCGGAAGTGGATTTATGCATCAATTACTTACTTCTGTAAACCCTAAGTAGCTAGTTTATTATAAATAGGACATTTTACTATTGTATTTTCATCCTGGATTGTATTTTTTATCCTGTGACCACGTTTGGGGCTGGTCTCTCGGCCATGCCTAAACCTTCATCACTTATGTATTTTCAATGGTGGGGTTTCTACACACCAAAGATTAAGGGTTTGGAGCTCTGCTGTACCTCAAGTTTCAATGCAAGTACTACTATTTTCTATTCAATTCGCCTTATTCCTATTCTAAGATATTCGTTGCACTTCAATATGATGAATGTGATAATCCGTGACACTCATCATCATTCTCACCTATGAACGCGTGACTGACAACAACTTCCGTTCTACCTTAGACCGGGCGCATATCTGCAAAAGAATCAAGGGATTCTATTCCAATATGATCGAGAACCGATAGATGATTAGCCGTGCTGTGACAGAGCATTTGGACCATTTTCACTGAGAGGATGGGATGTAGCCATTGACAACGGTGATGCCCTACATACAGCTTGCCATAGAAAGGAGTGACAAAGATTGGATAAAAGCAGTAGGAAAGAAGGGATTCAAAAGGAACGCAGCATCTCCATGCACCTATCTGAAATTCCCACTATTGAATTATATGAGTAACTATTTACGATTTTATTCCTTCGCGTATACTATAATTTCTTAATAGAGTTGAATCCGCCTGACTGGGATTTACAAGATGACCATAGCTTGCTTCATACCAACAATCTCTGTGGGATCGACCCTTACTCACGTAAGGTATTACTTTGACGACCCAGTACACTTGCTTGTTAGTTGTGCGGAGTTGTGACAAAGTGTGATTTATGTTTAAGAGCACCAAGTCTTTGGAGCCATTGTTGATGAGCATATCTCTTGGATTCCTTAATCAGAATCTTCGTGGTATAAGCTAGATTGATGGCGGCATTCATGAGAATCCGGAAAGTCTAAACCTTGTCTGTGTTTTTCCGAGTAGGATTCAGGGATTGAATGACTGTGACGAGCTTCAAACTCGCTTTTGTTGGGCGTGATGACAAATGCAAAAGAATCAAGGGATTCTATTCCAACATGATCGAGAACCGACAGTTGATTAGTTGTGCCGTGATAGAGCATTTGGAACTTTTTCACTGAGAGGATGGGATGTAGCCATTGGCAACGTTGATGCCCTACATACAGCTTGCCATGGAAAGGAATAAGAAGGATTGAAGAAAGGCAGTAGGAAAGCAGAGATCCAACAGGGACAAGCATCTCCAGACACTTATTTAAAATTCCCGCCATTGAATTACATGAGTAACTCTATCTTTATTTTCTGCTTTATTTATTATTCGAAAACTCCATAATATTTACTATCCGCCTAACTGAGATTTACAAGATGACTATAGCTTGCTTCATACCAACAATCTCCATGGGATCGACCCTTACTCACGTAAGGTATTACTTGGACGACCCAGTGCACTTGCTGGTTAGTTGTGCAGAGTTGTGACTAAGTGTGATTCACGTTTGAGAGCGCTACCAAGTTTTTGGCGCCATTGTTGATGATCCCAATTTTGTGCACCACCATACAAATAGTGCCTCCAGATCTTCAGAGCAAACACCACTACAGCAAACTCCAAGTCATGCGTCGGATATTTTCGTTCATGAGGTCTCAGCTGCCGGGAAGCATAAGTGACGTGAGCGGAAATTGGCAGATTAAGAAATAACTAGAAAATGGCGTTGCGAGTACAGTTTTTAACCGGCAAAAATCCACTCGTCAATTTAGAAAGGGGTTGTCACAAATTTTAGAAATAAAATACTAGGAGTATGAGTCCTAGGTCGTCGCCCAACGAGTTACAGGAAGATGTGCTATTTTATCAATCAGGGGTTTTCAAAAGAGGTTTTGAATTTGATGACCAAAAAATTAAATTAGAGAAATTATATGATTTTTAAATAAAATCTTGACCGGGAGAAGATTAATTGGATGTTCTATCCTTGTTAGAATTTTATCAAGAGCAATTAATAATTAGTCATTGTTTTAATATAGTTAACCCTCAACGAATGAAGGAAAATCAAATTAAAAGTCAACTTCTATTCACAAGTCCTAATCCTCTCCCTTGGGAAGGATTAGAGTTAGTGATTTACAAGTCAACCAACAATAAACCAATTACATTTGAACTCTTGAGCATTCTAACTCAAGGTTCTCCTTTTAATCATCTCCCAATCATGTGTTGGGACTACTTGATGAGCGGATAATTTATACGCTTTTTGGCATTATTTTTAGGTAGTTTTTAGTAAGTTCAAGCTACTTTTAGGGATGTTTTCATTAGTTTTTCTGTTAAATTCACATTTCTGGACTTTACTATGAGTTTGTGTGTTTTTCTGTGATTTCAGGTAATTTTTGGCTGAAATTGAGGGACTTGAGCAAAACTCTGAAAGAGGCTGACAAAAGGACTGCTGATGCTGTTGGAATCTGACCTCCCTGCACTCAAAATGAATTTTCTAGAGCTACAGAACTCCAATTGGCACGCTCTCAATGGCGTTGGAAAGTAGACATCCAGAGCTTTCCAGAAATATATAATAGTTCATACTTTATTCGGAAATTGACGATGTAACTTGGCGTTGAACGCCAAGTACATGCTGCTGTCTGGAGTTAAACGCCAGAAAAACGTCATGATCCGGAGTTGAACGCCCAAAACATGTTATAACTTGGAGTTCAT
>NC_029772.3:65501717-65553231 GCF_000817695.3 Arachis duranensis | reverse complement strand
CACACCATAGATTAAGGGTGTGGAGCTCTGTTGTACCTCAAGTTTCAATACAATTACTATTACTTTCTATTCAATTCTCTTCTATCCTTATTCCAAGATATACGTTATACTTAACTTTGATGAATGTGATGATCCGTGACACTCATCATCATTCTCACCTATGAACGTGCTTGATTGACAACCACTTCCGTTCTACTTTAGGCCGGGCGCATATCTCTTAGATTCTCCAACAGAATCTTCGTGGTATAAGCTAGATAGATGGCGGCATTGATGAGGATCCGGAAAGTCTAAACCTTGTCTATGGTATTCTGAGTAGGATTCTGGGATTGAATGACTGTGACGAGCTTCAAACTCCTGAAGGCTGGGCGTGATGTCAAGTGCAAAAGAATCAAGGGATTCTATTCCAACCTGATTGAGAACCGACAGATGATTAGCCGTGCTATGACAGAGCATAGGAACGTTTTCACTGAGAGGATGGGATGTAGCCATTGACAACAGTGATGCCCTACATACAGCTTGCCATGGAAAGGAGTAGGAAGGATTGGATGAACGTAATAAGAGAGTAGAGATTCAAGAGGAGCACAGCATCTCCATACGCCTATCTGAAATTCCCACTATTGATTTACATAAGTATTTCTATCCCTTTTTATTTTCTTTTTATTATTAATTTTCGAACTCACCATAAACCAATTTAATCTGCCTAACTGAGATTTACAAGGTGACCATAGCTTGCTTCATACCAACAATCTCTGTGGGATCGACCCTTACTCACGTAAGGTATTACTTGGATGACCCAGTTCACTTGCTGGTTAAGTTGAACGGAGTTGTGGAAAGAAAGTGCTGAGTTAGTCTTTTTTGGCACATGCCAGAGAGCCATTATTGTTGATCACAATTTCGTCCACCACTACTCACTCATCATAATTATAGACTTCACAAAATCAATGGGGAAAATAAGAGAAGACATAATAAATAATAATAAAAGAGATTAATTAAAAATAAAGATAGTCTGTATTAATAACTTGTGAAAATAATCCAATGTCAACTCTGGAGGAATTAAGAATGTGGAAGAATAAATGAAAAGTAAATAACAAGCTATAATGACTAGTACCGGAGGTAGACTCTTCTCAAAAGCTAAAGCCAAAATTCTTCAAACTCCTAATTTAGGAATGTTCAAGTGAGAAACCTAGGGGAGGAGTAAATTCAAATCTAAAAACTTGAAATTATGTGGAATGAATTCTTTTTCTGTCTCTGCATGTTCCCTGGCTCTAATCTGTGTTTCTGGGCCGAGAACTGGGTTGAAATCTGGCCCAGAATCTCTGTCAGCGACTTTTGTAATTCTGCAGATCACGCACGTCACGCGGCCGCGTCGTCCATGCGATCGCGTCACTAAGCGTTTCTCGTACCACGCGTGCGCGTCGTCCATGCACTCGCGTCGTTCGTGCATCTTCCATTTCGCGCGGTCGCATGAGCTATGCGACCGCGTGACTTCTCGCTGGTCATCTCTTCAATTCCTTCTGTTCATTCCATTTTTGCATGCTTCCTCTTCATTTCTTACGCCATTCCTGCCCTATGAAGCCTGAAACACTTAACACACAGATCACGGCATCGAATGGTACGAAGGAAGATAAAAATATACAACTAAAAGGTCTTTAGGAAGCAAGTTATCAATCATATAATATTTTTAGGAAGGAATTGTAAATACATGCAAATCATATGAATAAGTGGGCAATGATTTGATAAAACCACACAATTAAACACAATATGAATCACAAAATAGTGGTTTATCAACCTCCCCACACTTAAACATTAGCATGTCCTCATGCTAAGTTGAAGGAGATAAATATGAATGAATAGGAACATGTAAGACTCATGCAATGCAACCTATATACATATGAATGCAACTATATAATTTTGTCTACATGATTAAAAATAGATAAGTTCTTTAAGACAAAACATGGGGCAGATTTCACTAATTCAAATCATATTGTAAAAGCAGATAAATTTGTAAGAAGATAGCTCGTGAAAGCAGGGAGTACAGGATTGAGCATTGAACCCTTACTGTTGGTGCGTGTGCACTCTAATCATCTCTAGCATATGGGGTAATCACTCTATCCCTCTCTAGTTATGCTTTCAAAAATTTTGTTTTTCACCAAATCAATCAACAATTTTAAAATGCCAATGCAAACATCATGAGGTCTTTCCATGGTTGTAATGGGGCTAAGGTAAAGGTGAGGATACACATATGGCTAAGTGAGCTTGTATATTGAATCTTTAATTAACCTAAGCTCCTACCTAACATACATATACTCCATATAAATTTAATATTCATCTTAGCTACCCAAAATCTCCTTTTCACGTTCCATATTCATGTATCAACCTTTATTTTAAATTTTTATCATATGGGCATTGATTATTAATTCTGACTTAACATTGGGGTGATTTTGTCCCCTTATTCACTAAAATAAAGAAAATATTTTTTAAATTTTTTTATTTTTTTTCATTTTTATAAAAATGTAAATGTAGTATGCAGATGAAATGCAAGATATAGGCATTACTACTGAGAAGAGTTATAGATGAGGGAAGATAAGGAGAGAGGGAGGAACGATCATACCATGGTGGGTTGTCTCTCACCCAGCACTTTGCTTTAACATCCGTAAGTTGGACGCTCCACTAGCTCAGTCTTCTGCTGTGGGCGGATCTTCCAAGAGGAAGACCTCTAGTTCCTGGTTTTTCGCCATCTTTTCGCCATGGAATAGCTTCAAGCGATGTCCATTGACCTTGATAAGTTTAGAGCTTGAACGATGGCTCAAGTGAAAGACTCCATATGGTTCCACCCGCTCTACTCGATACGGACCATCCCATCTGGATCTCAGCTTGCCTGGCATAAGTCGTATTCTAGAGTTGTAAAGTAGGACTAAGTCCCTAGGTTGGAATTCTCTTCTCTTAATGCTTTTGTCATGCACAGCCTTCACTTTCTCTTTATACAGCCTAGAGTTTTCATAAGCTTCAAAGCAAAGGCTCTCTAATTTTTACAGCTGCAACTTCCGTTTAGCTCCGTCTCTCTCATAGTCCATGTTGCATTCCTTTACCGCCCAGAAGGCCTTATGTTCTAACTCGACTGGAAGATGGCAGGCCTTTTCATAAACCAAGTAGAAAGGACTCATCCCAATCGGTGTCTTTTATGCTATCCGATATGCCCAAAGCGCGTCTTGGAGCCTGGTGCTCCATTCCTTCCTATGAGGCTTGACTACCTTTTGTAGTATGCGCTTTATTTCTCTTTTAGACACCTATGCTTGCCCATTAGTCTGGGGGTGATAGGCGGTTGATACTTTATGAATGATCCCGTGCCTCTTCAGTAAACCTGTTAGTCTCCTTTTACAAAAGTGAGTACATTGATCGCTCACGATTGCTCGTGGTGATCCAAAGCGACAAATAATATGATTTCTAACAAAGTAAACAACGGAGTTAACATCATTAGTACGGGTAGGAATGGCTTCCACCCATTTAGAAATATAATCTATAGCTAACAGTATATAAAGGTGGCCATTAGAATTTGGAAATGGACCTACGAAGTCAATGCTCCAAACATCAAAAATTTCACAGAAAAGCATAATTTGCTGAGGCATTTCATCCCTCTGTGATATATTACCAAACTGTTGGCATGGAGGACAAGATTTACAAAGATTAGCAGCATCTCTAAAAAGAGTAGGCCACCAGAATCCACAGTCTAAAACTTTTCTAGCAGTTCGTTGGGGGCCAAAATGTCATCCACTCTTAGATGAGTGGCAGGCCTCTAAAATGGACTGGAATTCTGACTGAGGTACACACCGTCTAATTACCTGGTCAGTGCCACACCTCCATAGATATGGGTCATCCCATACATAGTATTTGGACTCGCTTTTCAGCTTGTCTCTCTGATGCTTAGTAAAATTAGAAGGGAAAGTATGGCTAACTAGATAATTAGCTACAGGTGCATACCAAGGGGCTACATCAGATATTGCCTGTAAGCTATCAAAAAGGAAATTATCATTGATAGGAATGGAGTCATCTTTAATGTGCTCAAGGCAACTCAAGTGGTCAGCCACTAAATTTTAGTTCCCACTCCTATCTTTAATTTCCAGATCAAATTATTGCAACAGTAGCATCCAACATATTAGCCTTGGCTTAGACTCTTTTTTAGCTAATAAATATTTTAGAGCTACATGATCTGAGTACACTACTACCTTAGTACCAAGTAAGTAGGTTCGAAATTTATCCAGAGCAAAAACAATAGCTAGAAGCTCTTTTTCAGTAGTAGTATAATTAGATTGAGCAGCATCTAAAGTCTTAGATGCATAAGCAATTACAAAGGGGTCATTACCTTCATGTTGAGCCAGTGCTGCTCCTACTGCATGATTGGAGGCGTCACACATGATTTCAAATGGTTGACTCCAGTCTGGTCCCCTCACAATTAGAGCTTGAGTCAAGGCGGTCTTTAGCTTATCAAAGCTTGTTTGCAATCCTCACTGAAGTCGAACTCAATGTCTTTCTGCAGTAGTCTGGTCAAGGGTAGTGCTACCTTACTGAAGTCCTTAATGAATCTCCTGTAAAAACCTGCATGGCCAAGGAACGAACGGACTTCCCTCAAAGAGGAGGGGTAAGATAAACTAGAAATAACATCCACCTTTGCTGGGTCTACAAAGATACCAGTATCAGAAACAACATGTCTTAGAATAATACCTTGTTTTACCATAAAATGACACTTTTCAAAATTTAAAACAAGGTTTGAACTAACACACATATCTAATACTTTAGACAAACTATCCAAGAAAAGGTTAAATGAATCACCATAGACGCTAAAGTCATCCATAAAAACTTCCATACAAGTCTCAATGAGATCAGAGAAAAGACTCATCATGCACCTTTGGAAAGTAGCTGGTGCATTGCACAAGCCAAAGGGCATTCTTTTGTAAGCATAAGTCCCAAAAGGACATGTAAAAGTAGTCATTTCCTGCTCTTCTGGAGCTATATGGATTTGAAAATAACCTGTGTAACCATCTAGAAAGCAGTAGTGAGATTTACCTGACAGTCGATCAAGCATCTGATCAATGAATGGCAAGGGATAGTGATCCTTGCGCGTGGCTTGGTTGAGACGCCTGTAGTCAATGCAAACTCTCCATGCGTTCTGCACTCTAGTTGTCAGAAGCTCTCCTTGCTCATTCCTTATTGTTGTGACCCCAGACTTCTTGGGCACTACTTGTACTGGGCTGACCCATTCGCTATCTGAAATAGGGTAAATGATATCTGCCTCAAGTAGTCTGGTTACTTCCTTCTTGACAACTTCTAAGATGGTGGGGTTCAATCTTCTCTGAGGTTGACGGACAGGCTTTGCTCCTTCTTCTAAGAATATTCTATGTTTACAAACTTGAGGGCTGATGCCTACTATATCCGCCAAGCTCCATCCAATTGCTTTCTTATGCATCCTCAACACACTAAGAAGTTGTTCTTCTTCGTGGGAAATGAGCTCCCTTGCAATGATAACTGGAAACTTCTGCTTGTCCTCAAGGTATAGATACTTGAGGTATGGGGGAAGGGGCTTTAATTCCATTTTCTGCTCATGGTTCGGTTCTGGATTCTCTGGCCCTGGCGAAAATGGTGATGAATCTTCAGTATGTTCAGAGAATGTCCCCACACTTGGATCTTGCTCCATGTGACTCTCTTCCGTTTCTTTCTGGTGAGTTGCAGCTATAATCTCATAAATGATGTCATATTGGAATATGGAGTGATCTTCTAGGGGATGCTTCATAGCTTCATCTAGATTGAAGCTCACTGTTCTGCCATCTACTTCAAAGGAATAGGTACCCGATAAGGCATCCAGCTTGAATTTTGAAGTCTTAAAAAATGGTCTACCAAACAGGATTGACGAAGGTCTCCCTGAGTCATTTTGGAGCATCTCCAGGATATAAAAGTCAATGGGAAACGTGAGCCCCTTAATGCTCACCAATACATCTTCAGCAATTTCAACCACTGTGATAATGCTCTTATCTGTTAACACAAAACGAGCTACCGACCTTTTTAAGGGAGGGAGCCTTAAAGAATTATATATAGACAAGGGCATATACTCACACATGCTCCTAAATCACACATACAGTCAGAAAATATCACACCTCCAATGGTACAGTTAACCATGCATGGGCCTGGGTCACTACATTTTTCAGGTATATTTCCCATTAAAGCAGATATAGAACTACCTAAAGGAATAGTTTCTAATTCATTAATTTTATCTTTATGTCTGCACAATTCTTTTAGAAACTTTGCATATTTAGGCACTTGCTGAATAACATCAAAAAGGGGAACAGTTACCTCAACCTTTTTGAAAATCTCCACCATTTTTGGATCATGTTCCATCTGCTTTCTGGGCTTCTTAGCAAGGTGTGGAAATGGAACAAGAGTGGCGTCTTTTATAGCTTCAGCTTGCTGGGGTTCCACACTCTTTGGTTGGGCTGTTTCCGTTTCAACCATGCCTTGTACTTCATCTTCTTCTTCAACATTCTCTACCTCAAGCGTGTCTACAGCTGGGGCGTGTTCTGATGGGCTTGATTCCTCTGGATTCCTCTCTTGCAGTGTGGTTCTAGATCTCAGGGTAATGGCATTGACGCCACCCTTGGGGTTGGGTAATGGTTGAGAGGGGAGTCCACCAGAGCTTGAGGACTGGTTGTTAGAGTTATTCAGTGATCCAATCTGTGAGACAAGGGCTTGTAAGGTAGAATTCAGACCATTTAGAGTAGAAGTAAGGTTGTTTTCCATGGCCTGCTATCTTCGATCAATAGATTGTAGCAACTTATCATTAGAAGATGAAGAGGGGTAAGTGATCTGAAGGGTCTGCTGAGATGTTTGAGGTTGTCTTAGATGAGGTGCTTTGTAGGCCTGATTCTGATTCTATTGCCTGAAGTTGTTATTGTTATTCCACCTCTGGTTTCCATTGTTATCCCTGCCTCCTCTGTTGTGATTGTCCCTCCAACCCTGGTTAGAATTATCTCTCTAGCTTTGGTTGGGGTTATCCTGCCATCCATGGTTGTAGCTGCCACCTTGGTTGTACCCTTGGTTGGGGCGATCATAGAAGTTATGAGTGGCTGCCACAGTGTGATCTTCCGGTTGGAGTTACAGACACTCATCAGTATAATGACTGTAATATACACAGATTCTGCATACTCTTTGGGGAACCAACTGTTGGTTGTGCTGTCGTGGAGAAGGCTGAACTTGCTGAGCTTGTTGTTGACTTAGTTGTATCTGCTTTAGTAAGTTGGTCATTTCACATAAGCTCTGAGTTATAGCAGCTGTCTCTTTGCTAGAGGACACCTCTGCAACAGCTCTTGACCGACATTGTTTCTGCCTGTGATTCCTAGTAGATTCAGCTAAGTCGCTGATCAATTGCCATGCCTCTTTCGTAGTCTTGTACTTTTTCATAGACCCATTGCAAGCACCTTCCAATGTGGTCATATCTTGAGATTTCATGCCCTGTGTAAAGTAGCCGAGCAACACTATCTTGTCAATCATATGGTGGGGACATACTTCCAGAAGATTATTGAAGCGTTCCAAATATTCATAGAGAGCCTCAGATTCATCCTGAACGATCATGGACATGTCTTTCCTCAGTTTATCGGCAACCTCAGCTGGAAAGAATTTCTCCAAAAATTATCTTCTAAGCATATCCCAGTTAGAAACAGTTGCTCCGGATTGAGTGTAGTACCACTCTTTTGCTTTCCCCTCAAGAGAGAATGGGAAAGCCTTTAGCAGAATAGAAGTTTCGTCAGTACCATCACGCTTAACAGTAGAACAAGCTGTCTGAAAATCCCTAAGGTGCTTGATAGGCTCTTGAGCAGGTAAGCCATGAAACTTGGGCATTAAGTTGAGTAGTGCAGACTTAATTTCAAAATCCACAGCAACTGCTGGGTGGTGTGCCTGGAATGGTTGTAGCGTAAAATCAGGGGCTGCAGCCTCCTGGATAGTGACTCTCCTAGGTGCTGCCATGTCACCTACACGTAAATCAACTGGATCAGTAGAGATGAAGCTTGTTTCTTCTTTAGATAACGTTTCAGGTTCGTCCTCAGAGAGGACTAGCCGATGCCGAGCTTGCCTTATACATGAAATAGTCCTTTCAATCTCATGGTCAAATACTGGCAAGCTTGGATGAGGAAGTGAACGAGTCATTCAATGAAAGAAATGTGTAGCTCATAGTAACAAAAATAAAAAGAAAAATGCAATTAAATAAATTCCAATCAATAAATTAGAACACTATTGCAACTCCCCGGCAACGGCGCCAAAAATTAACGTGAGCGGAAATTGGTAGATTAAGAATTAACTAGAAAAATGGTGTTGCGAGTATAGTTCTTAACCGGCAAAAATCCACTCGTCAATTTAGAAAGGGGTTGTCACAAATTTTAGAAATAAAATACTAGGAGTATGAGTCCCAGGTCGTCTCCCAACGAGTTGCAGGAAGATGTGCTATTTTATCAATCAGAGGTTTTGAAAAGAGGTTTTGAATTTGATGACCAGAAAATTAAATTAGAGAAATTATATGATTTTTAAATAAGATCTTGACCGGGAGAAGATTAATTGGAAGTTCTATCTTTGTTAGAATTTTATCAAGAGCAATTAATAAATAGTCATTGTTTTAATTTAGTTAACCCACAACGAATAAAGGAAAGTCAAATTAAAAGTCAACTTCTATTCACAAGTCCTAATCCTCTCCCTTGGGAAGGATTAGAGTTAGTGATTAACAAGTCAACCAACAATAAACCAATTACAATTGAACTCTTGAGTATTCTAACTCAAGGTTCTCCTTTTAATCATCTCCAAATCAAGTTGGGGGACTACTCACTCATCATAATTATAGACTTCACAAAATCAATGGGAAAAATAAGAGAAGACATAATAAATAATAATAAAAGAGATTAATTAAAAATAAAGATAGTCTGTCTTAATAACTTGTGAAAGTAATCCAATGTCAACTCTGGAGGAATTAAGAATATGGAAGAATAAATGAAAAGTAAATAACAAGCTATAATGACTAGTACCGGAGGTAGACTCTTCTCAAAAGCTTAAGCCAAAATTCTTCAAAATCCTAATTTAGGAATGTTCAAGTGAGAAACCTAGGGGAGGAGTAAATTCAGATCTAAAAACTTGAAATTATGCGGAATGAATTCTTCTTCTGTCTTTGCATGTTCCCTAGCTCTAATATGTGTTTCTGGGCCGAGAACTAGGTTAAAATTCGGCCCAGAATCTCTGTTAGCGACTTTTGTAATTCTGTAGATCACGCACGTCACGCGGCCGTGTCGTCCACGCGATTGTGTCACTCAGCGTTCTCAGCGTTTCTCGTACCATGCGTGCGCGTCGTCCATGCACTCGCCTTGTTCGTGTAGCTTCCAATCCGTACGGCCGCGTCAATCACGCGAGCGCATCACTTTGATTTCTTCCATTTTGCACGGTCGCGTGAGCCATGCGACCGCGTGAGTTCTCGTTGGTCATCTCCTCAATTCCTTTTGTTCCTTCCATTTTTGCATGCTTCCTCTTCATTCCTGATGCCATTCCTGCCCTATGAAGCCTGAAACACTTAACACACAGATCACGACATCGAATGGTATGAAGGAAGATACAAATATACAACTAAAAAGTCTTTAAGAAGCAAGTTATCAATCATAGAATATTTTTAGGAAGGAATCGTAAATACATGCAAATCATATGAATAAGTGAGCAAAGATTTGATAAAACCACACAATTAAACACAATATGAATCACAAAATAGTGGTTTATCAATAAGCCACCACATTTTTTTCTTGCATTAGCACACATCCAAGTCCTTTATGAGAGGCGTCACAGTATACTTCAAAAGGTTTCTACGGATCGGGTAGTACTAATACAGGTGCAGTTGTTAGCTTTTCCATAAGCATCTTGAAACTTCTATCACAGTCAGCCGTCCAGATAAATGGAACCTCCTTTCGTGTAAGGTAAGTCAAAGGTAAGGCTATGTGAAAATCCTTTGATGAACCTCCAGTAATAGCCAACAAGTCCGAGAAAACTCCGAACTTCTGTAAGGGTCGTAGGTGGTTCCCATTGCGCTATTGCTTCAATTATCGAAGGATCCACTGCAATTCCTCCCTGTGATATAACATGTCCCAAAAATGACACCTTCTTTGTCCAGAATTCACACTTTGATAGTTTAGCATATAACTTCCGAGTCCTCAGTATCTGCAAGACAGTCTTTAGATGTTCTTCATGCTCTCTTTCTGTCTTCGAATAGATGAGAATATCGTCTATGAAAACTACTACGAACAGATCAAGTGCAAATGGAAAATACGATTCATGTAATCCATAAAAATCGCAGGAGCATTAGTTAGTCCAAACAACATAACCGTATACTCATAGTGACCATATCGAGTTCTACATGCATTCTTCGGTATATCTGACTCTTTCACTCGAATCTAGTGATAGCCTGATCGCAAATCAATCTTCGAGAACACAGTTGCACCTTTCAACTGATCCATCAAATCATCTATCCGTAGAAGTGGATACTTGTTCTTGATAGTGACTTTATTTAACTATCGGTAATCTACGCAAAGTCTCATTCCACCATACTTCTTCTTTACTAGCAATACCAGAGCTTCCCAAGGTGATACACTGGGACGAATAAATTTCTTTCCAAGTAGCTCATCCAACTGCTTCTTTAATTCTGCAAGTTCCAATGGTGACATCTGGAACGGTGCTATGGAAATCGGTCCGGTTCCAGGTACTAGTTCGATGCTGAATTCTATCTCATGTTGAGGAGGAAACTCAGGTATGTCATCCGGGAAAACATCAAGAAATTCCTTCATGACTTGGATTTGTTCCAGGCTTAATTCACTATCATTCGAGCTAGCCTTTAACAGAACGTACCCCTCACAATCACTCCTGGCTAAGGTAACTCTTATAGAATTCAGATATAAGGTGTGAGGTAGAAACGGTTTAGTATGTAGACTATCATATGGAATAACAGCAGTTCTTTCAAAGCAATCAAGGAAAATATGATACTTAGATAAGCAATCTAATCCTAGAATAGCTTCTAAACCATATAGAGGCAAACAGATTAGATCATGTATAAAAGTCTTATTCCTAATAGTAAATGGTACTTACAAGCACACTAAACTGGTCAAAGAATTTTAGGATGCAGGTGTATAGACGATTAAATCAAAATTTAACTCAGAAAAATATAGTCCCAACTCACGAGGAACAGTTAAAGAGATAAAGGAATGCAATGCACCCGAATCATACTGTATAGTTAAAATTCGATTCTTGACATAACACTAACCGTGGATCAGGGCGTCTGATTGCATAGCATCATCAGCAGTCATGGCAAACACTCGACCTTGTTGCTGGGTTCGCACTGGATTCTAAACAAACTTTCTTGGATAGATCCTAGCTGTGTGTCCAGATTCCTCACAAGTAAAACAAGCGTTCGTCCCTTACAGCATCCAAATATAACATAGCCATAGCCATGGAGATCATAATAGTTATGAGGATAGCTGTGGTTCGCATTGATTCGTCGTTCGAAACTCGATTAAACTTTGCTTATTCGCAGTCATTACTGTCCTAACCACACCAAACAATCAACATTAAGGTGATCAGTCTTAATATTTCAAGTAAGGCACGAAAATTTCCAAAATGAGCACTCATAGACATTCATGCCAAATGTATCTTGAAGATACCCTAACAGCATGAGACACACAAGCAGAGTATACAATGAAGCATAGTCAGTCCACTCCCCAGGCTCTATTGGGAACGAACTGCTCTGATACCAAATTGTAACGACCCAACTCCCAGTATGCCATGGTCATACAAGAAGCTAAGTGTTACTAACTTATCCTTCCTAATTATTAATTATTATTTAATATATGAGCCTGTTCCTTGTTAGAACGATGCCCATTTTTTACGAGTAACTTTTTTTTATCGTTGCGAATATAGGGTAAAATAAACAAGCATACATTGAGAGTAATAGAAAAGCAGCATAAAGAAACATAGAAATACAGCTGATAATATACATCATGTACACTATAACAAAACATGTAGAGTTTACACAAGATCAAGTCAGTCTACATCCTCGTCATCCTATGTAGCTAATATATACACGACACTCCCAGGGCCTGGCCCGTTCAAAAAGCTGCTAAACTGGCACCCAGGCTAGCCTAACCACTATATAGCTCCTAGCTCTCGAGTGTACTGACACAAGTGAGAGACTCACTAACAGATAATGTTACACTAGAGTGTCATCAAAAGAATGCCCCTTCTGCTATCAAACTATATCTACACGTGGCCATTCGGACAATCACCATGAGGCTCGTCCATTTCCTCATCCTGCTCTATCTCTATATCAGGATCCTCCTCCTCATCATCATCCGCAGCTACAGCTATAACCTCAAATCCACCAGAAATACTGCTGTCACTATGTACAAAACCATTCACGAGCACAGGTTCATTTGCGTATATAGGGGCTACCCCACCGTCCGGTAGTGTCGGCTCATCAGGCTGTGGAAAGTCAGGGATCGGCTCAGGGGGAAAGTCCCACTCTGGTGGTATCACAGGTACGTAGTCACCAGCTAACTCAGGCTCATCAGGATGATAGGCTCAGGTTCCACCTCATTCAAAGGTTGAGCCGGTATAGGGTGCTCAGGATCATCAGGAAAAGGATGTATAGGTGCGTCAGGATGTAACCAGGATAAGGGAAAGTCGTAAGGAGCATCCGGATCGAAATGCGGGCTAGATAGAGGATGTTTAAAGGCTCAATTAGGTAACTCATATCGTCTAATATGAGGCTCCAATCCCATGATGAAGTAATTATGTTGTACCGGATCCTCGTAGACGTAAGGGTCCTCGAACTCATAGAAGATCACGCCCGTCTCCATCTGAGGGGGAAGAAGGGAGAGAAAGGGTAAGAACTGGGGAGTTCTTAGTAGGGTCGGGGTTGTTAGTTACATTCATTTATTCGGTTTTGATTAACAGATGGATAATATTATACAGTAAAGTAGTAAACAGAAGTAAAAATAGATAGAAAAACAGAAAATAGAACACAAATAGAAGAATACAAGAAAACAAAGCATAGAAACCCCTCTGCACTACAAAAATGGAACAGGTGGTCACGACACTTCTGTAGCAGGAAATAACCCCTCTGCCTTACAAAAATCGAATATGAGTCTGTACTGTAGGAAAGCGTTCTCAGTGGTCACACCATCATTTATCTGACTGCCACAATACAGCAGATGAACACATAGATATCTCTGGGGTTGCCTTAATGCAACAAATGACCTCTCAATAGGTCTTCTACTCTTTATCATATTACTCTCTTCTCTTTGTCTCTTTATTCTGCTCTGTTTATTCTTTTCTTTGCGCTTCTTTATTCTGCTTTCTCTGTTTAACTTATGTATTTAAAGGTTACGTAAATTTCGGCATGATTAGTTAGCCTGCCCCAAGTATAGGTTCATTAAGTCTATACTGAAATAGTTTAATTTTTCATATAATACCTAACCCTATTCGCTATTCAAAGACTAACTATGTTGCCCTAGTTCGTTTGCTAGTCTTTGTTCGTTTTTCTGTCATTAATGCTTTACAGATTTTTACTTCGATTTTTATCTTTTCTTCAATTTTTTATCTTTTATTTATCTTTGCCTCACTAATATGTTCTTACCACTCTCTAAGTATCTTATGAAGGTAATTATGAGATCCTACGCTTAAAGTTGTCTTTCTAAAACTTTTACAGAAAACTGCCTTTTCCACATTATTTTATTATTTTTATTAAAATATTAATTTTAATTAAATATTATTATTTAATATTTTATTATTATTTATTATTTTATCATTAATTTTCGAAAATTACCTTGCCTTTACCTTTTAACCTTTAAAATTAACTTTTTACCCCGGTAACTTTTAATATTTCTACTTTAACCACCCTAACTTTCAGAAATTACCAAATAACCCCTCAAACAACAAAATAATTACAACCTTGCCCTTTCTAAGATCTAAAAGGTGTTCTTCAATGTTCTTCACCATACTCAAAGTGTTCTTCATGTTCTTTGTATATTCTTCAGATTCTTTCTCTGTTTTTACCCATTTTTAAGTCTTTTCAGCAACCGATTTTTACCAAAATTCAAAATAAATTTCCAGCCACTAAAACCCCATCTTTTCTACATGGTTTAAACATAAATTGAACCCCAATTTAAGGGTTAGGGTTTCGTTTTCCAGCAGCCATAAGAACACAAGTTCATAGCTTGAATTTCATCAAATTTCATCAAAATTTCACCAAATTTTCAACAAGAATCACTCATATAAACAATCAATTTCAAGTATAGCCAAACAATATCATAATTACACAACTTAAACACAATCAATCAAGATTAAATTCGTCAAATACTACCTTGATTTGCTGCTCCAAATCCGGTTACTCTTTGAAGTGTTCTTAAAGCACTTTTTCCTCCTAAATCACATCAAGAACAACTTTAAATCCACAAACCCTCAACTGACCAAATCTCTCTCAGCACGTTAGGAAGGGATATATCACCTTAGACTTTCTGGAAATTAACATTTCTTGGCCCTCAAGTCAAGTTAAGCATGATTCCTAAGGAAGAACATCAAGAAAACACATGTTTAAGCATGTTTCCTTGAAAACCGAATTGAAAGGGGAAAGGAATAGCCATCTCACCTTATTTCCAGCCTTGATAAGTTACATGGTTATGTAGATGAAGAAGAGAGGATTATTTTGGCGAAATCGGAATTTTGATTTGAGTTTTAGTTCAGAAGAAATCAAGCTTTGAAGATTAAGTGTTCATGAAAGTTTCTCTCTTTTCTCTCTTGTTATTTTCATCCAAAGGGAGTAAATGACCAGCCTTCGAGTGTCTTGGGGGTGTAGGGTGAGTTGTAATTGGTTGGCTTGGAGGTGGATTAAAATAATATTAAAATATCTCAGGTGTATAACTACTAAAACTAGATGTATCGGAACACTTGTAAAAACATCTCTAAAAATTATTTTCTGAGCTACTAGCATAAATGACACTAGTAACATATTTATTGTGAGAATAAAACATGTTTAAAGAGGCCTTAGCATTGCTAAAGTCATCAGAGAGTGCTGGTGCTAAGCTGCACCAGTAAACTGTGAATCCGGTTAAACCGATTTTCTATTTTTAACTAAAACTAACCAGGTAACCATATAATATTATTCAAGAAGCCTCTAATACTCATATAATGATGATATTATCCTATTATCTCTCTTCTCTCATGAATTGAGTCTAGTTCATCAAATTGAGACTATTTACGAAAAACCGAATCAAAACTCCTAACCGATACTGTTCAAAGACTAGGTTCTTCATCACTGCGTTATCGAGCTTGCCTCTAAAAGGTTCTAGCTTAAATATGACATAATGACAATAAGGATTGAGATACTTGTTGATATATTAGAGGTTCTCCCCTTACTGATCCTCTGGAGTTTTCCGTACTTTCAGAAAATATCTCGCGTACTCGAAAACCGGGGTTGTTACACATAGAGGAGCTCAAGTGCACCATTGGTCCTTCAAGAAGAAGGTGCCACCATCACTAAGGTGGACTCATTCCTTAACTTCCTTGTTCTTATCTCTCTGTTTTTTGGTTTTTAAACTTCATATTTGTCTATGTTTGTGTCTCTATTATATGATCATTAGTATTTAGTAACTATGTCTTAAGGCTATGAATAATTCCATGAATCCTTCTCCTCTCTTAAATGAAAAATGTTTTTAATACAAATGAACAAGAAGTACATGAGTTTTGAATTCATCCTTGAAATTATTTTATTGATGTGGTGACAATACTTTTTATTTTCTGAATGAATGCTTGAACAGTGCATATTTTTTATCTTGTTGTTTATGAATGTTAAAATTGTTGGCTCTTGAAAGAATGATGAAAAAGAGAATGTTATTAATGATCTGAAAAATCATAAAATTGATTCTTGAAGCAAGAAAAAGCAGTGAAAAATAAAGCTTGTGAAAAAAAAGTGGCAAAAAGAATTAAAGAAAGAAAAAGAAAAAGCAAGCAGAAAAAGCCAATAGCCCTTAAAACCAAAAGGCAAGGGTAAAAAGGATCCAAGGCTTTGAGCATCAATGGATAGGAGGGCCCAAGGAAATAAAATCCAGGCCTAAGTGGCTAAATAAAGCTGTCCCTAATCATGTGCTTGTGGCATGAAGGTCTAAGTGAAAAGCTTGAGACTGAGTGGTTAAAGTCGTGATCCAAAGCAAAAAGAGTGTGCTTAAGAGCTCTGGACACCTCTAACCAGGGACTTTAGCAAAGTTGAGTCACAATCTGAAAAGGTTCACCCAGTCATGTGTCTATGCCATTTATGCATCTGGTGGTAATACTGGAAAACAAAGTGCTTAGGGCCACGGCCAAACCTCATAAAAGTAGCTGTATTTAAGAATCAACATACTTAACTAGGAGAATCAATAACACTATCTGAACTGTGAATTCCTATGGATGCCAATCATTCTAAACTTCAAAGGATAAAGTGAGATGCCAAAACTGTTCAGAAGCAAAAAGCTACAAATAGAACTTCAAAGGATAAAGCTCAAGCTCAGCCCAAGCACATACTAAAGTGGGCCCCATAAGTGGATTTCTGCACTTAGACTTATTTTTGTAAACCCTAGTAGCTAGTTTAGTGTAAATAGAACTTTTTACTATTGTATTCAGTGTCTTTTTGACCAGGGTTCTCTTTTCCCTATTTTCAAATTCATATACCATTTTAGGGAGGTTGGCCATTCGGTCATGCCTAGACCTTGTTCTTATGTATTTTCAACGGTGGAGTTTCTACACACCATAGATTAAGGTTTGGAGCTCTGCTGTTCCTCGAGTATTAATGCAACTACTACAATTCTTTTATTCAATTCATGCTTATTCTTATTCTAAGATATTCGCTGCACTTCAACATGATGAATGTGATGATCTGTGACACTCATCATCATTCTCACTTATGAACGCGTGCCTAACAACCACTTCCGTTCTACCTTAGATCGAGCGCATATTCTTAGCCTCCATTCTGAAAGATCGGAGTCTTCGCGGTATAAGCTAGAATTATTGGCGGCCATTCCTAAGATCCAGAAAGTCTAAACCTTGTCTGTGGTATTTCGAGTAGGATCTGAGATGGGATGACTGTGACGAGCTTCAAACTCGCGAGTATTAAGGCAAGCTTGTGGCACATCAGGTCGGGATCTATGCCAGGAATGTCAGAGGCCTTCCAAGCAAAGAGGTTGGAGTTTTTCCTTAATAAGTCAATGTGCTGTTCTTTTAGATCCTCTTTTGAGTTTGCCCTTATGCTCATCATCTTATTGGGGGCATTTCCGATTTGGACCTCCTCAACTTCGCCTTCGAGATGGGGGTGCAGTTCATCCTGAACTCGGGTCCCTCTTAATTCAAAGGTGTTGACTTCCTTTCTCCCTGAATTAGTTTTCAAGTTAAGGCTTTCATTATAGCATTTTCTTGCGAGTTTTTGGTCCCCCTTTACAGTTGCGATTCCCTCATTCGTAGGGAACTTCATGTAGAGGTGAGGGGTCAAGACGATGGTGGCTAGCTTGTTTATGTTTGTTCTTCCTATTAGGGCATTATAGTACAAGTTTACATCGACTACAATGTCATCGATGCTTAAGGTCCTTAACCGCGTACCCTTTCTAAAGATGGTGTATAACGAGATGTATCCCAAAGGTTGGATTGTGGTGTCCCCAAGTCCGAATAAACTGTCAGGGTAAGCTTTTAGGTCTTTTGCTTCTAGTCCGAGCTTGTCAAAGGCAAACTTGAATAGGATGTCGACCGAGCTTCCTTGAGCTATCAAGGTGTGGTGGATCCGGAGGTTTGCATTGGCTAGGATTACGGTTATCATACAGGGTCACCGTGTCCGGGTAACAGGCCTAGCGCATCCTCCTTTGTGAAAGAGATGGTGGGTAGGTCAGTTGGTTGGCTGCTTTCCCCAACTTCATACACCTCCTTCAGGTGTCTCTTTCGCGAGGATTTTGTCATTCCCCCACCTGTGAATCCTTCGTTAATCATATGGATGTGACGTTTTGGGGTGCGAGGAGGGCATTGTAGTCGCCCTTCCTCTTCTTCCCTTCTTCACTTCCTCGGGTCACCCAACCTATCTGCTAAGTATCGATCAAGCTGGCCTTCTCTTGCCAGCTTCTCTATGATGTTTTTTAGGTCGTAGCATTCATTGGTGGGGTGTGAAGAGTTTATGGTATTCGCAGTACTTTGTCCGACTTCCCCCCTTTTGTGTTTGATCGGGCGGGTTGGTGGGATTTTCTCTATGTCGCATATTTCTCCGTAGACGTCTACTAGGGAGACCCTGAGGGGAGTGTAGCTATGGTACTTCTGAGGTTTCTCCGAGCTTGGCTCATCTTTCCTCTTGGGTTCCCGCTCTCAATCCAGGGGTGAATATGGTAGGTTGCGCTTTGAAGGGGTTTTCCTTAACCGAGAATTTTCTTCAATGTTGATGTATTTTTCCATCCTTTCCTACACTTCATTCAAAGAGGACAGGTGTTGCTTGGATATGGACTGGCTAAACAGTCCTTCTTTCAGGCTGTTGACCAGACCCATGATTGCTGCTTTGTTCGACAGGCTTTGGATTTCCAAACACGCTTTGTTAAATCTCTCCATGTAATCCCGGAGACATTTCTTGTCTCCCTGTTTTATCCTTTGCAATCTTGGTGTGTGCTTAGTTTTGTCTTTTTGGTTTGAAAACTTGGTCAGGATTTTTTTGGCCAGGTCATCAAAACTAGTGACCGATCTGAGGGGTAGACCGTTGAACCACTTCATGGCCACTTTTGTTAAGGTGGTTGGGAAGGCCTTGCAGCGAGTGCGTCAGAAGCGTCGACCAGGTACATCCTACTCCTGAAGTTGCTTAGGTGATGGCTTGGGTCGGATGTCCCATCGTATAGGTCCATGTCAGGTGGCTTAAAATTTATGGGGACTTTGGCTTTCATAATTTCTTTAGTGAACGGATCCTACTCTCCTAAGGGGCTTTCTTCCCGACCCGGTCGTGTAGTCCAGGCTCGGAGATCAGTCTCCATTTTTTGGAGCTTCTCTTCTTGCTCTCTGCGTCACCTGACTTCTCTTCTCAATTCCTGTTCGGCTTTTCGCTACTATTCTGATTCACGTTTGACCTGTCTCAGTTGGTCATGCTGTTCGTGGACCATGCATAAGATTTCTGCCATCGGAGGGTATTTTTCCCTTCAGGATGGCGTGCATCGGAGTGGGTTTTCTTTGGATGAGGCTTTTCTGGGGGGTTTCCCCGTGGTATGGCAATGGAGTGGGAGCGCGACTTTGTGGTCCTCCGTCTGTGCTCCTTCCTCGGGTTCAAATGTTACGAGACCATAGTCGGGTTGTCTATCCACCATGATGGTGGGGTGACTTCCAGGTCCCCAGCAATGACGCCAATATTCTGAGGGTTACCTGAAATGTTGAGTCGGGTCAGAACATGAGGTTCGGATCCCTTTGAGCAGCAATGTCCGACTTGTTGAAGCTGAGGTGCTACCGGTTCTGAGTTCCTCGTGAGGAGGTTGGGAAGTGGTACCTGCAAGAGACTCCAATGCTTAAGTTAGCATGGGCTTTAGGCAAATTTTTAGTAGATTTGAGCGTGAGTTATACCTGGGGGTTCCAGTGTATTTATAGTAGAGTGTGATGACCTCTCTAGGGTGATAATCTTATCTTATCTTATATCATGGGAGTTTGTTGAGATCCTATCTTTCTTGGTTACCGCTTCCAAAAGCAGTGACCTCCCTACATTAGGTATTTTACTCCTTTGGACTCCTTGGTCGGTGTCCGACCTCTTCTAAGAGGTCGGCTAGTGATTGGAGGGCCTTCCTATGAAGTCGGTCCTTTTGCCTTGATGGGTCCCGGCTTTGTACTCGGGACAGGGTATGAACAACACTAATTTTTGAAAGATTTGGCCCAAAATTGGATCGAACGGGCCGAACCAAGCATATCGGGTACAAAACGGGCCAAAGGCCCAACCCAATAACAAGTTAGTAAGTGAGCTTCAGCTCTTCTTCTCCTTACTCATTGGAGGCATGCTAGTTCTTGGGGAAAAGGGAGCAAAGAACATGCAAACCCTTGGCTACAAATTCAATCTCACATAACTTTCAATCTAGAGCTCCAATTGACAAGCCGTTAGCGGCAACGCATTCATCTTGAAATTCTCTATAAAGTCCACTAACCAATTTGGTTAGAAATTCACTTTTTCTTACCTAACTCTTTCCTCTTAAATTTCGAATTTAAGGGGTTTTGGTATTGAGAATTATGTGATTTTGATGTTCTAGGACCGAATTAGCTTGTGAAAATTGTTGAATTTTTCTTAGTTTTTATTAGATTGAATTTCGATATTTGTTGGAGTTGATTGATGATGTGGAGCAAGTGATGCGGAATTGAACTTGTTGGATTGAGAATTGGAGCTGGAAGCTTATGGTGAGAGGGACTTTTAAAAGGTTTTGTGGCTTAGGGAGGAATTGGCCAAGGTTTGATTTCGGTTTTCCGTATGTAATATGTAATGTCTTGTGAAAACATAGGCTAGATGACCATAGGATAGGTTGAAATGTATGTTTATGCTAGTGTTAGTGGTCTTGATGAAAACTGATGAATTTTGATGATGTATTATGGATTATTATGAATAAGGAATGTTAATAAATTGAGAATTTGATGAGCAATATGTATTTATGTGCAATTGTTGGGTAATGCGTATGTTGGAGTTGAAGAATGTGGGGATCTATTGTTGAGATGGTAAATATTGAGGATAGAAAGTGTGACGATAATGATGATATTGAATTCACAATAATAATGCCTATATGAATGGTGATTTATGTGTGGCTTGAGTTAAAAAGGGTTAAGAGAGTTGATAATGAGAAATGTTTGAGAGAGTTGGGGTTGTTACAATTGTGAAAATAATCGAATGTGAATTGAAGTTTGGTAAAATAGGAGATTGGTGATTTGAATGAAAACTCTTTGGTTTTGAAATGGAAATTGCGAAAATAGAGGTTTGTGACTTTTATGCAAAACTTGGTTTTTGACTGAACTTTGGCCAGCCATAACTTAGCTTTGGGACCCCCGATTTCTATCAAATATATTTTATATGAAAATTGGGTCCGTAAAGTTTACATCGTTTGAAGAATAGACCAAAAATGATTTTTATCAAAAAAGTTATGCTCGTTGAAATTTCAGTGAGTAAAAGTGTTGTCTGCAGAATTTAGCATCTTTTGCTATGTCTGAGGGACTCGTATACGCGGAGACACACGCAACGTGGATGTTCTACTCTACCTTGAGGTCCCGCGTATGTGGGAGTGTTTATGCGTACACGGGAGTGAAATTTCAAGGCTCGTGCACGTAAGCAAGTGCACGCGACGTGAGCAATCTATTCTGTCCAAGGTGGCTCACGTACGCAGGCAGTAGTCGTGTATGCAAGTGGACTAAATTACACCTCCCGTGTACTTGCAACATGGCATGCGTATTCTTGATCCTATTTTTAGCAAATTGCTATTTCGTGATTTAAACATGATTTCTAACTTCTAAACCCCTATTTTTGCTTTCTAAGACCCTAAAACTTAGTTCTAATCATAGGGAGAGGGGTAAGCTTAGAGAAGGAGTTAACTTAATAGAGAAGAAAGGTTTGAAGTAATTAACTGTGATTGAGAAAGTGCGGAAATGATGGTTTGTAAATGAATGTGATATGTGACCCCCAGGTAGTAAGGAGTGAAATTTTCTGCTTGCTCCAAGTATGAGACGAGGAAGAAGAATTATGAAAATTTGAGTTTAAGGATGGAATTATGAATGTATTTGGTAAATGAGTCATGATTGAAGATGTTGGATAATGAGTCTACTTGCATTTTCTCTCTGGTTTTAAGGTTAACAGGGCACATATTCCCTCTAATGGTGACAGATCACGTAATCCCTCTAATGGTGACAGGGCACGTATTTCCTCTAATGGTGACAGGGCATGTATTCTCTCTAATGGTGACAAGGGCACGTAATCCCTTTAATGGTGACAGGGCACGTAATCCCTCTAATGGTTATAGGGTACATATTCCATATAATGGTGACAAGGCACATATTCCCCTCTAATAGTGACAAGGTACATATTCCCTCTAATGATATTAATGCACAACAGAGAGACTGTGCCCGAGTTAGCTACCAGACTTGTCGGGTTGGCTGTATAACGACAAATGAGCTCATTAGTCATAGGACAGGAATGTGTATTCTACTTGTATTTCGTTTTGTTTGTTTTGTTTGTCTATGTGATTCTGTTGGAGTTCTTGAGGATTTTGGAGGAAGGAAAAGGATTTTGGAGGGGTTTAGTTAGAGTTTGGGCAAGATTAAGAAGTTTAGAGAACCACCCTGCTTATGGTTTCCATTTTAAATCTTTAAGTTTTATAATATGAGTGTCTAAGTTCTAGGATCGCCTCTGGCTTTCTCGGAACCTTATATCTTATGTATGTGGCACATTTACCATGCTGAGAACCTCAAGTTCTCATATCATGCATGTGTTGTCTTTTTCATATGCAGGTCGGGATGCACCTCGATGAGCGTTTGAGATCTCTGGAAGCGAAGTCTATTTTGGGATTTTATATTTTTATATCAAATGATGTATTTATGTTCTAGAATTCTCCTATATGTATATATAGCTAGCCATGTCCCTCTTAGAGGTTGACGATGGAGAAACAGGTCGTTTATTCTATATTTTGATATTCCTTGGGGTTATGACTATGTGTATGTATACACACACCTCTAGCCAATATTTACTTTGCGGGCTGAGTGAGGAGCTTGCTATTCCATAATTTTATCCTCCACTTCTTATCCGGTTGCGCTTTTCCATGTGCAGTGCATTTTATTTTTGAGGTTTTTGTTTAAACCTTCTTTTAAGACTCCTAGTTATGAATTTATTCAACTATATTACGTATATATTTTATTTTAGAGGTCGTAATATCACACCACCTTTGTTTTAAGGCTTAAGCATAAAGCTCTCTATTGTAGGGTGTTACACAACCCGATGCACTTACTGGTAAGTTGTGGTTTACCACACCACAAACCCTAAGAGCCCAAAGATGATACAATTATATGTCACATATCACATTATATCCAGACAATTGAGGAGTTGTGAGAAAGGGTTTCAAGCTTTAATTCTAATGATGTAACTTTTTCAAGATTCAAAAGAATTCAAGTTAGATCATAGTTATTTTCCAATACACACACCATAGGATGAAGAACAAAACCAATTCTTAAACATAAATCAATGCATTAATCAAGAGTAGAAGAACAAATAATTATTAATCCATCAAAGTAAACAAAGCTCCTAACTTTAACAATGGAGGTTTAGTTACCCATAGTACAGAAAATTGAAATCGTCATAGTGCAAAAAATTGAAATCTGGTGCACGAAATTGCAATCACACTTTTGCAATCCGCACAACTAACCAGCAAGTGCACTGGGTCGTCCAAGTAATACCTTACGTGAGTAAGGGTCGATCCCACGGAGATTGTTGGTATGAAGCAAGCTATGGTTATCTTATTAATCTTAGTCAGGATGCCAATAAGGTTAATTGAATTTAATTGTAAAAAGTGAAAGTGTTTGGAATAAGTAATTGTTACTCAATAATGAAGAATATGTTGGAGTTTTGGAGATGCTTTGTCTTCTGAATTCCTGTAACATAATACTTTCTCACTTTCATAAATGCAAGGCTCCTTCCATGGCAAGCTGTATGTAGGGTGTCACCGTTGTCAATAGTTACCTCCCATCCTCTCAGTGAAAATGGTCCAAATGCTCTGTCACAGCATGGCTAATCATCTGTTGGTTCTCGATCATGTCGGAATAGGATCCATTGATCCTTTTGCGTCAGTCACTACGCCCAACACTCACGAATTTGAAGCTCGTCACAGTCATCCAATCCCAGAATCCTACTCGGAATACCACAAACAAGGTTTAGACTTTTTGGATCCTCATGAATGCCGCCAACAATTCTAGCTTATACCACGAAGATTCTAATTAAGGAATCTAAGAGATACTCATTCAATCTAATGTAGAATGGAGGTGGTTGTCAAACACACGTTCATGGATTGAGGAAGGTGATGAGTGTCACGGATCATCACCTTCTTCATAGTGAAGCGCGAATGAACATCTTAGATAGGAACAAGCATGTTTGAATGGAAAACAGAAATAATTGCATTAATTCATCGAGACGCTGCAGAGCTCCTCACCCCAACAATGGAGTTTAGATACTCATGCTGTCAAAGAGTATAAAATTCAGATCTAAAAAAATGTCATGAGATACAAAATAAATCTATAAAAGTTGTTTAAATACTAAACTAGTAACCTAGGTTTACAGAAAATGAGTAAAATAGGATGGATAGTGCAGAAATCCACTTCTGGGACCCACTTGGTGTGTGCTGGGGCTGAGACTTAAGCTTCTCACGTGCCTGGGCTGTTTCTGGAGTTGAACGCCAGGTTGTAACCTGTCTCTGGCGTTGAACTCCAACTTGCAACCTGTTTCTGGCGCTGAACGCCAAACTGTAACATGGAACTGGCGTTGAACACCAGTTTATGTCGTCTATAATCGCGCAAAGTATAGAATATTATATATTGCTGGAAAGCCCTGGATGTCTACTTTCCAACCCAATTGAAAGCTTGCCAATTAGACTCCTGTAGCTCCAAAAAATCCATTCCGAGTGTAGGGAGGTCAGAATCCAACAGCATTAGCAGTCCTTTTTCAGCCTGAATCAGATTTTTGCTCAGCTCCCTCAATTTCAGCCAGAAAATATCTAAAATTACAGAAAAACACACAAACTCATAGTAAAATCCATAAATATGAATTTTTCCTAAAAACTAATAAAATTATACTAAAAACTAACTAAAACATACTAAAATCTACATGAAATTACCCCCAAAAAGCTTATAAAATATCCGCTCATCACAACACCAAACTTAAACTGTTACTTGTCCCCAAGCAAATAGATAAAAAAATAGGATAAAAAGAAATTAAGAAGCAATAATATCTCAGTTTTAAGTGAAGCTCAGATTCTAATTAGATGAGCGAGGCTAGTAGCTTTTTGCTTCTGAACAGTTTTGGCATCTCACTTTATCCTTTGAAATTCAAAATGATTGGCATCCATAGGAACTCAGAATTCAGATAGTATTATTGATTCTCCTAGTTTAGTATATTGATTCTTAAACACAGCTACTTTATGAGTCTTGGCCGTGGCCCTAAGCACTTTGTTTTCTAGTTTTACCACCAGATACATAAATGCCACAGACACATAACTGGATGAACCTTTCCAGATTGTGACTTAGCTTTGCTAAAGTCCCCAATTAGAGGTGTCCAGAGTTCTTAAGCACACTCTTTTGCCTTAGATCACGACTTTAACCACTCAGTCTCAAGCCTTTCACTTGGACCTGCATGCCACAAGCACATGGTTAGGGACAGCTTGATTTAGCCGCTTAGGCTTGGATTTATTTCCTTGGGCCCTCCTATCCATTGATGCTCAAAGCCTTGGATCCTTTTCACCCTTGCCTTTTGGTTTAAAGGTCTATTGGCTTTTTCTTTTTCTTTATCCATTGATTCCTTGTTTTTTTTAATTTTCTTTTTTTTTGCTTTTTCTTGATTCAAGAATCAATTTCATGATTTTTCAGATCATCAGTAATATTTCTCTTGTTCATCATTCTTTCAAGAGCCAACAATTTTAACATTCATGAAATTCAATATAAAAAATATGCACTGTTCAAGCATTCATTCAGAAGACAAAATGTATTGCCACCACATCTAAGTAATTAGAAAAATATTTTATTCATGTTTGATGACGATGAGAAAAATAAATTATAGCTTGATTGGAAATAAAATCAAAATAGATATACTAATTACTACTACTCCTATATAACTTCTAAGGTAAATCTATAAGATAACTATCAGAGAGTAAAGCTAATATTAGGACTCAACAACCTTTATTTTGGGAAGTGGATGTTCCTCTAGTCTGTGGGGTGCTTGATCCTTCAAGAGATAATTTCTGACGCTTCAGTTCCTTCAAGTCACGCATTTGCTCCTCTTGTTCCCCAAGCAGTTTGCAAAGCATGCCATTTTGATTATTCTGTTCTTCCTTTATTTGGTCCAAAGCTTCTTGCAACTTGGTAACCGATGCTTCAAGATGCTCCCAGTATTCAAATCGAGGAAATTCCGGGAGGAATTCCTGTGCTCTCCTCTTAATGGGTTCATCCTGCCCTTGTTGTTTTTCCATTGATGTTTTGGTGATTGGTCACTCAATTGAGATATACTTAGTTATTCCCATCTTTACTCCAGCATCTTTACGTAGCATAGATATTAAGCTAGGATAAGCCAATTTGGCATCTTTGGAGTCCTTATTTGCAATTATGTAAAGTTCACATGAAATCAACTGATGAACTTCCACTTCTCTTCCTAACATAATGTAGTGGATCATCACTGCTCTTTTAACAGTGACCTCAAAGCGGTTGCTAGTGGGCAGTATAGAACTCCCAATGAAGTCCAGCCAGCTTCTGGCGACTAGTTTGAGATCTTCTCTTTTGAGTTGATTTGGGACGCCCTTGGTGCTGGTGGTCCACCTGGCTCCAAGGAGGCATATGTCCTCTAGAATCTTGTCCAGGCCTTAATTTTTCTCATCATTCTCCTATTAAAAGAGTCTGGGTCATCTTTCAGCTGGGGTAGCTTAAAGATCTCCCTGATTTTATCAGGGTGGATGTGAACAATCTTTCCTCTAACCAAGGTCCGATAGTCATAGAGAGCAGTTCCAAATATTCTCTGCCTGTCTGTTTGCCATAGATTAGCGTTGAATTCCTGAACCATGTTTCTTCCTACCTTTGTCTCAGGATTAGCTTGGATTTCCCAGCTCTTATTTTGAATTTGCTCTTGGATCTCCGGATATTCATCTTCTTTCAGATCGAATTTGACTTTCGGGATCACTGACCTTAGACCCATTATTTTGTAGTAATGGTCTGAATGTTCTTTGGTTAAGAACTTCCCTTAATTCCAAAGTGGTTTTCGAACTTAGAGATTTGCTTGTCCTCAAGCAAAAGAAAGGAAAGAAGAGGGATAGAAGGACACTAGTATCGAATGGTGGATGAGAGGAGGGAGGCCGAATGTTGATTTAAAGGGAGGGGGTGGGTTCACGAAAATTTTGAAGAAAGATAAGATAGAAGATATGATTTATAAAAGATAAATATGATAAGAAAAAGATATAATTTAAAATTGAAAAGTTGTGAATGATATTTGAAAAAGATATATCTGAATTTTTACTTTTGAAAAAGATTTTAAAAGATAATTGAGTTTTTTAAAAAAAAAAATTGAAAAGGAGTTGGATGGGATTTGAAAAGGATTTGTGTTTATGAATTAAGATACATTTGATATTTTTGAAAAAGGGATTTTAGAAATTAGGATTGTAATTTTTGGAATTGAAGGATGAGAGTTTGTAACATGTTTATGCAAGAAATCATGAATTGGAATATAAAAATTTTGAAAAATGTGAATTAAAAACGGAATTACCTCCTCCCCACAATCCTGGCATTAAACGCCCAAACGCTGCATGTTTTGGGTGTTTAACGCCAATTTGTAGCTTCTCCTGGGCGTTCAACGCCCAGCTATTGCTTCTAACTGGCGTTGAACGCCAGGAACTCCTTTCTCACTGGGTGTTTTTCTGAACGCCCAGGACGCTATAAATCTGGCGTTGAACACCCAGAAGGTGCTTCTTTCTGGCGTTCAACACCCAGAAGATACTTTTTTCTGGCGTTTAACGCCCAGATGGCTATCCTTACTGGCGTTGAATGCCCAATAAGTGCTTCTTTTGGGCGTTCAGCGCCCAAAACAGCTCTTGCTATTTTTTTTCGCACCAGTGAGCTTCTTTTTGCTGGCTTATCCTCTGAATCCTTCTGTAACTCTGTGAACTCAAGTAATTGCTATTTTATCTTGAAGATAATTGACATAAACCTGTAAAAATCAATTAATTAATAAATAAGCTTTGTATATGGCTGGGTTGCCTCCCATCAAGCGCTTCTTTATTGTCTTTAGCTGGACTATTACTGAGCTTTAATCAAGTCTCAATTTTGAGCATTCTTGCTTAAAATTGCTTTCAAGATAATGTTTAACTCTCTGTCCATTAACAATGAACTTTTTGTTAGAATCATTATCCTGAAGCTCCACATATCCATATGGTGACACACTTGTAATCACATATGGAACTCTCCACCGAGATTTCAATTTCCCGGGAAATAATATGAGCCTAGAATGAAATAGCGGAACTTTCTGCCCTGGCTCAAAGACTCTGGATGACAGTCTCTTATCATGCCATCTTTTTGCTTTTTCTTTGTAAATTTTTGCATTTTCGAAAGCATTGAGTCTGAATTCCTCTAGCTCATTTAACTGGAGCAATCGTTTTTCTCCAGCTAACTTGGCATCAAGGTTTAGGAATCTGGTTGCCCAATAGGCCTTATGCTCTAGTTCCACTGGCAAGTGACAGGCTTTTCTATACACCAGCTGGTATGGAGAAGTTCCTATAGGTGTCTTGAATGCTGTTCTGTATGCTGTCTTGAATCCCTTCTATGGTTAATCACAGTCCGTTCCAGGATTCTTTTAAGTTCTGTATTAGAGACTTCAGCTTGCCCATTTGTCTGAGGATGATATGGAGTAGCTACCCTGTGGCTAACTCCATATCGAACCAAAGTAGAGTAAAGTTGTTTATTGCAGAAATGAGTGCCCCCATCACTGATTAGTACTCGAGGGATACCAAATCTGCTGAAGATGTGTTTCTGGAGGAATTTCAGCACTGTCTTAGTATCATTAGTGGGTGTTGCAATAGCTTCCACCCATTTGGATACTTAATCTACTGCCACCAGAATATAAGTATTTGAGTATGATGGTGGGAAAGGTCCCATGAAGTCAATACCCCATACATCAAACAACTCAATTTCAAAGATCCCTTGTTGAGGCATGGTATAACTGTGAGGTAGATTGCCAGATCTTTGGCAACTATCACAATTAAGTACAAACACTCGGGAGTCTTTATAGAGAGTAGGCCAGTAGAAGCCACATTGGATACTCTTGTAGCTGTTCACTCACTTCCAAAATGTCATCCATACTGTGATCCATGGCAGTGCTAGAGGATCTTCTGTGCTTCTTCTTTAGGCACACATCTACAGATTACTCCGTCTACACATCCCTTGAAGAGATATGGTTCATCCCAAAGATAGTACTTTGCATCCGTGATCAATTTCTTTGTTTGCTGCCTACTGTACTCTTTGGGTAAGAATCTCACCGCCTTGTAGTTTGCAATGTCTGCAAACTATGGCACTTCCTGGATGGCAAATAAGTGCTCATCCAGAAAGTTTTTAGAGATTTCAGTAAGAGGGAGGGACGCCCCTTCTACTGGTTCTATTCGGGACAGATGATCTGCTACTTGGTTCTCTGTCCCTTTTCTGTCTCTTATATCTATATCAAACTCCTATAGAAACAACACCCATCTGATGAGTATGGGTTTTGAATCCTGCTTTGTGAGTAGATATTTAAGAGCATCATGGTCAGTGTACACAATCACTTTTGATCCTACTAAATAAGATATAAACTTGTCAATGGCGTAAACTACTGCAAGTAACTCTTTTTCTGTGGTTTTGTAGTTCTTCTGTGCGTCATTTAAAACACGACTGGCATAATAAATAACATGCAGAAGCTTGTCATGCCTTTGTCCCAACACTGCACCAATGGCATGGTCACTGGCATCACACATTAGTTCAAATGGTAATGTCCAGTCTGGTACAGAGATGACTGGTGCTGTGACAAGCTTAGCTTTCAGAGTCTCAAACGCCTGCAGACACTCTTTATCAAAGATAAATGGCGTGTCAGCAGCTAGCAGATTACTCAGAAGTTTGGCGATTTTTGAAAAATCTTTTATAAACCTCCTATAGAATCCTGCATGCCCCAGAAAGCTTCTGATTGCCTTAACATTGGCAGGTGGTAGTAATTTTTCAATTACCTCCACCTTAGCTTGATCCACCTCTATTCCCTTGATCAAAATTTTGTGCCCAAGGACAATTTCTTCAGTCACCATAAAGTGACATTTCTCCCAGTTTAAAACCAAATTAGTCTCTTGGCATCTCTTTAGAAAAAGTGCTAGATGGTCAAGACAGGGGCTGAATGAGTCTCCAAACACTGAAAAGTCATCCATGAAGACTTCCAGAAAATTTTCCACCATATCAGAAAAATAGAGAACATGCATCTTTGAAAGGTTGCAGGTGCATTGCATAGACCAAATGGCATCCTTCTGTATGCAAATACTCCAGATGGGCATGTGAATGCTGTTTTCTCTTGATCTTGGGGATCTACTGCAATTTGATTATAACCTGAATATCCATCCAAGAAGCAGTAGTATTTATAACCTACTAGTCTTTCTAGCATCTTGTCTATGAATGGTAAAGGAAAATGATCTTTTTTGGTAGCTGTATTGAGCCTTCTGTAATCAATACACATACGCCACCCTGTAACTGTTCTTGTAGGAACCAACATTTTTTTCATTATGAACCACTGTCATACCACCCTTCTTAGGGACGACTTGGACTGGGCTTACCCAGGGGCTATCAGAAATAGGATAAATAATCCCAGCCTCTAGTAATTTAGTGACCTCCTTCTCCACCACCTCCTTCATGGCTGGGTTGAGCAGCCTCTGTGGTTGAACCCCTGGCTTAGCGTCACCCTCCAATAGGATTTTGTGCATGCATCTGGCTGGGCTAATGCCCTTAAGATCACTGATGGACCACCCAAGAGCTGTCTTGTGTGTCCTTAGCACTTGAATTAGTGCTTCCTCTTCCTGTGGCTCTAAGGTTGAGCTTATGATTACAGGAAAGGTATCACCTTCTCCCAGAAATGCATATTTCAGGGATGGTGGTAATGGTTTGAGCTCGGGTTTAGGAGGTTTCTCCTCTTCTTGAGGGATTTTCAGAGGTTCTATTATTCTCTCTGGTTCCTCCAGATCAGGCTGAACATCTTTAAAGATATCCTATAGCTCTGATTCGAGACTCTCAGTCATATTGACCTATTTTACTAGAGAGTCAATAATATCAATGCTCATGCAGTTATTTTGGGTGTCTGGATGCTGCATAGCTTTGACAACATTCAACTTAAACTCGTCTTCATTGACTCTGAGGGTCATTTTCCCTTTTTGGATGTCAATAAGGGTTCGTCCAGTTGCTAGAAAAGGTCTTCCTAGAATGAGAGTTGCACTCTTGTGCTCCTCCATTTCCAGCACCACAAAGTCAGTGGGAAAGACAAATGGCCCAACCTTGACGATCATGTCTTCAATTATGCCTGATGGGTATTTAATGGAGCCATCAGCAAGTTGGAGACATATCCGGGTTGGTTTGACTTCTTCAGTTAAACCAAGCTTTTTGATAGTGGATGCATGTATTAGGTTGATACTTGCCCCAAGATCACATAGAGCTCGCTTGGTACAAGTACCCTCTAAAGTGCATGGTATCAAAAAGCTTCTGGGATCCTTAAGCTTCTCAGGTAAGCTTTTAAGAATGACTGCACTGCATTCTTCAGTGAGGTAAACTTTTTTAGTTTCCCTCCAATCCTTCTTATGACTTAAGATCTCTTTCATAAACTTAGCATAAGAAGGTATTTGCTCAAGTGCCTCTGCAAACGGAATCTGTATTTCAAGAGTCCTGAGATAGTCTGCAAAGCGGGCAAATTGTTTATCCTGTTCTACTTGGCGGAGTTTCTAAGGATAAGGCATTTTGGCTTTGTATTCCTCAACCTTAGTTGCTGTAGGTTTATTTCCTACAGATGTGGGTTGAGAAGCCTTTTTAGAAGGGTTGCTATCAGCACTTGTATGTGTCTGATCTCCCACTGGTGTTTGAATACCAGGGGTGGAAGCTGGAGTGGCGTTAGACGCCAACTCCTTATCTGTTTCTGGCGTCTGAACGCCAGAACTAGACTTCCTTTGGGTGTTCAACGCCAGTTCCCTGCTTGTTTCTGGCGTTGGACGCCAGCACTGAGCATGGGTTGGGCGTTCAATGCCAGCTTTCCACCCATTATCTGGCATTTGAGCGCCAGAATTATTCCTCTCTGGGCTCTTACTGTCCTGAGAGGGATTTTAGGTAGTAGTTTGTTCATTTCTTGGCTTCCAGCTACCTTGAAGTGGGGTGTTTAATGTTTTTCCACTTCTTAATTAAACTGCTTGGTATTCTTCTATTATTTGTTTTGATAACTGCTGTTCTGTTTGCTTTAACTGCACTTCCATATTCATATTAGCCATTCTTGTTTCTTGCAATATTTCCTTGAATTCGGCTAGCTGTTTTGTTAGAAAATCTAATTGCTGATTGAATTCAGTAGCTTGTTCTGCAAGACTGAGTTCAGCAGTTACTGTTTTAGCCTCTTTGTTGATGAAAGGTTCACTGCTTAGGTACAGATGCTGATTTCTGGCAACTGTATCAATAAGCTCTTGAGCTTCTTCTGTTGTCTTTCTCATGTGTATAGATCCACCAACTGAGTGGTCTAGAGAAGTCTGAGCTCTCTCTATAAGCCCATAATAGAAGATGTCTAACTAAACCCACTCTGAAAACATTTCAGAGGGCATTTTCTCAGCATCTCTCTGTATCTCTCCCAGGCATCATAAAGGGATTCATTATCTCCACGTTTGAAGCCTTGGATGCTCAGCCTTAGCTGTGTCATCCGTTTTGGAGGAAAATAGTGATTTAGGAATTTTTCTGACAGCTGTTTCCATATCTTTATGCTGTCCTTATGTTGGTTATTTAACCACCTCTTAGCTTGGTATTTTATAGCAAATGGAAACAGTAACAATCTGTAGACATCCTGAACTACTTCCTTACCATGTACTGTGTCAGCAATTTGTAAAAATTGTGCCATAAACTCTGTAGGTTCTTTCTGTGGAAGACCGGAATACTGACAACTTTGCTGCACCATGATAATGAGCTGAGGGTTCAACTCAAAACAACTAACTCCAATGGATGGTATACATATACTACTCCCATATGACCCCAGAGTCTTTCTGGACTGTTCATTTCCATTTATGTCCATGATGAAGAAAAGGGAAATGAT
This sequence comes from Arachis duranensis, assembly GCF_000817695.3. Classification (NCBI taxonomy): domain Eukaryota; kingdom Viridiplantae; phylum Streptophyta; class Magnoliopsida; order Fabales; family Fabaceae; genus Arachis; species Arachis duranensis. The sequence goes on along the minus strand of NC_029772.3, from coordinate 65,520,113 downwards.
GTAGAATTATTTTATTTATTTTATTATATACGAAGAATAATTTTTGAAATAATAAAATGAAATAAAATAAAAATTAAAATAAAAAATAATTTTGAAAATATTTTATGAGAAATTTCGAAAAAGTGAGGAGAGAGAAAGTTGTTAGAATAATTTTTTTGAAAAAGCAAATCTTAAAAGGATAAAATTTGAAAAATTTTGAAATTAAAATCTGAAATTTTTAGAAACAAAATTCGAAAAAATTGCTTTAAGGTAGTTAGAAGAGATATAAATTTTTTTTTGAATTTTGAATTTTATGATGATAGAGAAAAACACGCAAAAGACACAAGACTTAAAATTTGTAGATCTAATGCTCCTTGTTTTTTAAAATTTGGAGGGAAAACACCAAGGAACACCAAACTTAAAAATTTTAAGATCAAAACACAAGGAAGACTCAAGAACACTTTGAAGAATCACAAGAACAACAAGAACAAAAGAAAGAACACCAAACTTAAAATATTTAGAAAACCAAAATAAATTTTCGAAAATTAAAGAAAATTAACAAGAAAACACCAAACTTAAAGTTTGGCACAAGATTCAATCAAAGAAATATTATTTTTGAAAAAGATTTTAACAAGAAGATACTCAATTACCAAGAACATAAGCCAACACTCTAGCCAACTGAGCTATAAATATAACGTGTTTTAAAGAGATATTTTTAATAATTAAAAATAAAATTTTTGAAAACTAATATTTTGAACTTGCACAAGGAAAACACGAAAAATACACAAAATAAGAAAAGCCAAAGATCAAACAAGAAAATTTGACAAGAACAATTTGAAGATCAAGGAAAAATAAAGAACATGCAATTCAAAAATTGAAAGACAAAGAAAAGCATGTAATTGACACCAAACTTAAAACATGACACTAAACTTCACAGAAAAACTAAAAATTAATAAAGAAAAATAATGTTTTTGAAAAAGTTTTTGAAAGGGATAATAAAAGATGCAATTCTAGTGAAAAAAAAAGATAAATTTTTCCTAATCTAAGCAACAAGATTCACCGTTAGTTGTTCAAACTCAAACAATGCCCGGCAACGGCGCCAAAAACATGGTGCACAAAATTGCAATCACACTTTTGCAATCCGCACAACTAACCAGCAAGTGCACTGGGTCGTCCAAGTAATACCTGAAATTACAGAAAAACACACAAACTCATAGTAAAGTCCAGAAATATGAATTTTTCCTAAAAACTAATAAAATTATACTAAAAACTAACTAAAACATACTAAAATCTACATGAAATTACCCCCAAAAAGCTTATAAAATATCCGCTCATCAAAATCCTAACCTTATGTGTAAAACCTAAAACTAATGAATGAAAGACGGAAGAGAATGAGTGTGTGTCATGAGAGAGAGCCCTTTTTTCTTTTATGTCAGCATGCTTTTTGGACTTTGGGCCATTACTCGAGGTGGCACTAAACACCACTTCTGGTGCAATTCTAACGCTCCTTTCTATAGGTCTAGCGCTAAATGCCGGAGGAGTGGCGTTTAACGCTAAATGCCAGAGGAGTGGCGTTTAGTGCCAATGTTACGACATTTAGCGCCGTGATACCTAAGAGCAAGCATAAACAATTATATGTCATTGGAAAGCTCAGAAAGTTGGCTTTCTAATGCCACTAGAATGACATCATTTGGACCCCTATAGTTCAAGTTTTGCTCATTGGAGTGTGAGAAGGTTAGGATTGACAGCATCCACGAATTTTCTTTGCACTTGTCTTCAATTCTCGATTCCTCCTTGTTCTTTTGCTTCTTTTTTCCTAACATTTCCCTATAAGTATCTTGAAACAAAGAAAATCAAAGTACTAATAGAATATCCTTAAAAATCATATAATTACCAAACAAAAGTCATAACGTTTCTATAATAAATGCCAATGAAAAGTGCTTAAGATGCTCATGCATCAAATTTATGCATGCATGAGCAAATATGAACACCACAACTAATGAATGCTATAGTTGTATGCATGAAAGTTCAAGAATCAAGTGTGTTTCATGGAGGTAGATGGGCATATTCAATGAGCAAAGATTACAGAGTGATTAGTGAAGCAACAAAATTTGACAAACTAAATGGTAACCAAATGAAACAACAGAGGCACTAAGCACGTATGATTGTTTGGAATCATAGGGGGCAACCATGAAATACATGCAATGGTGTAACGTGACTATATTAAGTTTATATGGCAAAAATAAACATGTTTAGTGTAGGACATTCACCTTAAAATTGTGCATTTCACTCAAATATTGGTGTGCTAATACCAAACTTATTCCATATAATACACACCAAGCTTATTTGACACTTATTATAGAATAGTAAGAAAGAGTTACCAAAGGTTAGGTTGCCTCCCAACAAGCACTTCTTTAACATCACTAGCTTGACGGTGTATCTTTACTCACTTGAGGTTGTAGTTGATCCATTGGCGATCTAATTCTTCACCTAAGTAATGTTTGAGTCTGTGACTATTGACTATCAATCTCCTCTATAAGTTTTCTTCCTTCAATTCATCATATCTATTAGGTGAGACTTTGGTTACTAGGAATGGTCTAGACCACCTAGATTTAAGCTTTCCAGGCAAGAATTTTAATCTAAATTTGAACAAGAGAACTCTCTGGCCAGGTTCAAAGATTCTGTTTGCAATCTTCCTTTCATGCCACCTTTTAGCTCTTTCCTTATACAATGATGAGCGGATATTTTATACACTTTTTAGTACCATTTTCTCATTATTTTCAGTATGTTTAGTTAAGTTATTTAGTTTTAGTATATTTAAGGGCAAAAATCATTTTTTGGATGATACTTTGAGTTTTTGTTGTTTTTCTATGATTTCAGATGATTTTTTGGTGATTCTGGTAATTTATGGAAAAGTCTGATACAAAGGCTGAGAAAGGACTGCAGATGTTGGAAAGCTGGAAAAGTCTAATACAAAGGCCCAATGGAGTGTTCTCAACGGCGTTGGAAAGCTGACTCATAGGGATTTCCAGCAATATATAATAGTTCATACTTTGCTCTGGAAATAATGGTCCAAAATGGGCATTGAACGCCCATCTTACCCCCTGTCTGGAGTTGAACGCCCAAAAAGGAGCAAGCCTAGAGTTGGACGCCCAAAAGGGAGCAAGGCTGGCGTCCAAGGACCCAAGGGGAGTCTTAACACGTAGATTCACTCAAAGCTCAGTCCAAACACTCACCAAATGGGCCCAAAAAGTGGATTTTTGCACCAAGAGTCTAGTCTGTCTTCTTTTTGTAATCTCTAGTTACTAGATTAGTATATATAGAACAAGGGTCACCATTGTTCAGGACTTTTGCCATATTTTTGAATTCGCCATTGTTTCTCTGGAAATCATGAGCAACTAAACCTTCTAGGTTAAGGTTAGGAGCTCTATTAATTCTCATGGATTAATAATATTACTATTTCTATTTCAATCTGTGTTTGATTCCATTCTAAGATCTATCTTCGTTCTTCAAACTAATAAAACCGGGTGGAACTAGTGTTTGAGCCATTTTTTACATGGGTTCTTGCGAGTCCTTAGCAGGATAGTATTGAACTGTAAACTTGATTATACATCTCTTAGACGGCTAATCCACAACTTCGTTGGTGACATGGGAACATCTGTTTAGTCGAGGTACGGGGCAATTAGGGCCTTTGTGGTATAAGCGAGGATCATAAAGCATCATTCTCTGATCCAGAAGATCCGACCTTGTTTGTGACACTTCGAGTAGGATCTTCAAGAGACTGAATTGCTAGAGCTTCACCCTTATTCAGATTGGATGACCATTAGCACGGGCGTTTGATCAGAAGCAAAGGAGATGAGTGACCACTATCCCCAGCGTTAATCACTTACAGATTGCCATGGAATGAATCATTGATGAGGGAAAAATGATTCCACACAAACTCACCGGCAAGTGTACCAGGTCGCATCAAGTAGTAATAACTCACAAGAGTGAGGTCGATCCCACAAGGATTGATGGATTGAGTAAGTTTAGTATGCTGATGAATTTAGTTAAGCAAATATTTGATAAATTGAGTGAAATTTAATTAACAGAAGTAAAATTGCAAGTGAACTTGAGTGGTGAATGAAAATTGACAGAATCTTAAAGTGCAGAAGAAGTAAATTACAGAAACTTAGAGTACAAGAAAGTAAATGAGCTGAAACTTAAATTGCAAGAAAGGTAAATCACTGAACTTAAAGTGCAAGAAATTTAAATTGCTAAATCTAAAGTGCCAAGGAATTAAAACTGCTTAAAGAATAAAAGGATTTGGGTACTGGGATTCAGAACAAGACTGGAATTGTAAATTGCAGTAAAACAGAGAATTATGAGATGAAGAGATTCAGATCAGGATCTCAGTAGCAAAACAGAAATGGAAAATTGCAGAAGAATCAAAATAGCAAGAAAACTTAAATCAACTCTGAAATCTTAAAGATAAATTGAAAATTTTAGTGAAGTAACAAAATCAGAAAGAAGAAATTGCAGAAGAGAGAAACGAAACAGAAAAGAAAAGAAAACCCAGATCTGATCTCAATTATCAAACTCTCGAAAGGAAAAATTTAAAGAGAAAAGTAAAAACAAGGTCTTCCTCAAAGCAAATTTGTTCCTATTTATACACTTTCTATTTCCCTCATCAAGCACTTAGAGTGGGCTTTTTGGCCTTTGAAGAAGTGGATCAAAATGGCACTTGTTTGAAGTGGATCCTGATGCATGAAATTGTGATCATCAATGGCGCCATCAACATGGTACGCTCAATTGTAATCTCAACTCTTTATCACAACTTCACACAACTAACCAGCAAGTGCACTGGGTCATCCAAGTAATAAACCTTACGCGAGTAAGGGTCGATCCCACGGAGATTGTTGGTATGAAGCAAGCTATGGCCATCTTGTAAATCTCAGTCAGGCGGATTCAAATGGTTATGAGTGATTTATGAATAAAGCATAAAATAAAGATAGAGACACTTATGTAATTCATTGGTGAGAATTTCAGATAAGCGTATGGAGATGCTTTGTCCCTTTCGTCTCTCTGCTTTCCTACTATCTTCATCCAATCCTTCTTACTCCTTTCCATGGCAAGCTGTATGTAGGGTTTCACCATTGTTAATGGCTACCTCCCATCCTCTCAGTGAAAATGTTCAACGCACTCTGTCACAGAAATACCACAGACAAGGTTAGACCTTCCGGATTCTCTTGAATGCCGCCATCAATTCTAGCTTATACCACGAAGATTCCGATTAAGGAATCCAAGAGATATTCACTCAATCTAAGGAAGAACGGAGGTGGTTGTCAGGCACACGTTCATAGGTGAGAATGATGATGAATGTCACGGATTATCACATTCATCAAGTTGAGGAGCAAGTGATATCTTAGAACAAGAACAAGCTGAATTGAATAGAAGAACAATAGTAATTGCATTAATACTCGAGGTACATCAGAGCTCCACACCTTGATCTATGGTGTGTAGAAACTCCACCGTTGAAAATACATAAGAACAAGATCTAGGCTTGGCCGAATGGCCAGCCTCCCAAAGAGGGTTCAATCATTAAAACATGATCAAAAGATTCTAAGATTGAAAGATGAAAATACAATAGCAAAAGGTCCTATTTGTAGAGAACTAGTAGCTTAGGGTCTACAAAGATGAGTAAATGACATAAAAATCCACTTCCGGGCCCACTTGGTGTGTGCTTGGGCTAAGAATTGAAGCTTTCATGTGTAGAGACTTTTCCTGGAGTTAAACGCCAGCTTTTGTGCCAGTTTGGGCGTTTTACTCCCATTCTTGTGCCAGTTCCGGCGTTTAACGCCGGGCAGTTTTGAGCTGATTTGGAATGCCAGTTTGGGCCATCAAATCTCGGACTATTATATATTGCGGGAAAGCCCAGAATGTCTACTTTCCAACGCAGTTAAGAGCGCGCCAATTGGACTTCTGTAGCTCTAGAAAATTTACTTCGAGTTCAGGGAGGTCAGAATCCAACAGCATCTGCAGTCCTTTTCAGCCTCTGAATCAGATTTTTGCTCAGGTCCCTCAATTTCAACCAGAAAATACCTGAAATCACAGAAAAATACACAAACTCATAGTAAAGTCCAGAAAAGTGAATTTTAACTAAAAATTAATAAAAATATAATAAAAACTAACTAAAACATACTAAAAACAATGCCAAAAAGCGTATAAATTATCCGCTCATCATGCTCCTCTCGTGCGTTTGTTTTTTTCCTTAGTGCTCTCTTAGTGAGTGCCAAGTTAACTTAGTGAGCACTCCTCAACACATACAGACAACAAAGCTTTTGCTCCAACCTTGAAAATACACGAAAATGTTGGCTTAGTGAGCGTGGCACTCACTTTGGAAACGAGCGCCAGCTATTTGTGCTCCTGAGCATGGCGTTCTCTTTTTGAACGCAGTGCTTCCCTGGTTGCTCAAGACAACACAAGCAAGAACTGGGCGTGCCACTTGGTGTCGAAGGCATGGCACGCCAGTTCCAAAAAGTCACTTTGGCGTGCCACTTGAAGGCCAAGGCGTGGCACGCCAACCCCTGGATCAAGACAAGATCATGGGCGTGGCACGCCAACCTTCAGGCGTGGCATGCTGGTATAACTTTTCAGAGAGGGTAGAAGAGGCCAATTACATGGGGTGTTCCACTTGAGCTCGAAGGCGTGGCACGCCATTCACTATTCCTCACTTAGGCGTGCCACTTGAGAAACAAGGTGTGGCACACCAGTGTCATTCAGAGGCAGAGAAGCATTGGGGCGTGCCACTTGAGTTCGTGGCGTGGCACGCCAAGCAGAGGGGCCATCCATCTAAAAAGGGCGTGGCACGCCAACCTTTAGGCATGGCACGCCAGTTCAATTATCCAGAGGCAAGGAAAGTGGAGAAATCAAAAGGCGTGCCACTTGAGCTCGAAGGCGTGGCACACCAATACTAGAATTCCACTTCGGGGTGTCACTTGAGTTCGAAGGTTTGGCACGCCAAGGTTGAAAGAAGGACGAGCGTGCCACTTGAGGGATTAAGCGTGGCACGCCAAGCCATTTTGAAGGGCACGTGACACGCCTGAGAATCGCCAGCCACACGCCAGCTAAGGGGTCACGTTTATTGAGAGCTTTCTTTCCCTCCAAAATGTAATTTCCTTTTTTCACTTTTTGTAATTCTTTTATTTTTACTAGGAGTAGTATATATACCCCAAAAGAGTACTAAAGAAAGGGGGTTAAGTTGTTAGTTCTAGATCCACTTTTGAGTACTTTCTATGCTATGCGTAGCTAACTTCCCTCTCATTGAGAGAGGGAGCACTGTTGTACTTGACGGATTGATAATAGTGAAATTCTTCTTCTCTTCATCTTCTCTTGGGAATGAGATTGAATACAATTAGGTTTCATGGGAACCTTGGGAAAGGAAACATGAAACCATGCTTGAAATCCCTTCTCATATTTGAGTAGATTATGTGTTTTGGTGATGGGATAGGTGACATATAATTCCCCCTCTACCTGGATCTACAAGGGTGTGTGGTATAATCAGGTACCAAGCATATCTCTCTTTATGAGTAAGTAGACCAAGGAATTGGCTATTGATCAAGATCTGAGGGATTGAATCACCAAGGGATTGGGGCTCAATCAATCATGATTGCCAAGAGGTCAGTGAGTTACATGATTGAAGAAGATCTAAGCTAGATTTGATCCAAAGAGGCAACATCTCCCAATCTCAATGAATTCCCCCATTCTTATCTATCCATTTCTTTATAGCTTAATTTTCCTTTCAGCAATTCCCCATTCCCATTTATATTCAAGTCATTTATGATTCAGCAATTTACATTCTGCAATTTCCATTCCTGCATTTTACTACTTTTCTTTACATTCATTTACATTTATGCCATTTACAATTCTGCACTTTACACTATTATTGATCTGCTTGACTAATTCATCAATCAATTAAAACTACTTGGGTTTACCAATCTCTGTGGATACGATCCCACTCCATTGTGGGTTATTACTTGGCGATAATTTTGGTGCGCTTGCCAAAAGAACTCGTTCACTAAATTTTTAAAAAGGGGGTAGTAAATGAGAGTCATCATGTTTTATGGCGCCATTGCCGGGGATTGGCATAAATTTGACAGTGATTAAATTGATTGGAGGACTAGATTAAGTAATTTAATTTCCTTGTTATTTTAATTTTCTTCATTTAGCATTTTATTTTTTACTTTTAGCTCTATTTCCTTCTTCTTTGATTATCCATATTCCCACTCTTCTAGTTGTTTGATTAATTGTACCACTCACACTAACAACCACTCTAACAAGGTAATTCATTCACCCACTTTCTTTCTTGCTTTTTGTCTTGATTGGTTGTATGACAGGTAGGAGAAGTGGAGCTTCAACTTCCTTTGATTCTGAACCTGAGAGAACCTTCTTTAGATTAAGGAGGGAAGCAAGAGGGAAGAGAGTCGTTGGTGCTGAGGAAGAGGAAGAGTATTTTGAAACAAACATGGAGGAGAATATGGAGAATCATCATGAGGAAAAAGTTCATAACCATGCCAGGGAGGCCCAGTCAATCATGATGGGCAAGAAAGGAGAGTCTTAGGCTTTTACATCAACCCAAATCTAGGGAATTGTGGCAGCAGCATCCTGAAGCCTACAATTCATGCCAATAATTTTGAGCTGAAACCTCAGCTTATCACACTTGTTCAGAATAATTGCTCATATGGAGGAAGTTCCCAAGAAGATCCTAATCAACATCTCAGCACATTTTTGAGGATATGTGATACTGTAAAGTCCAATGGGGTACACCCCAATATCTACAAACTACTCTTGTTCCCTTTCTCACTCAGAGATAAGGCAGCAAAGTGGTTAGAATCATTCCCCAAGGACAGCCTAACTAAATGGGAGGAGGTCGTGAATAGATTCCTTGCAAGATTTTACCCTCCACAAAGAATCAATAGGCTGAGAGCTGAGGTGCAGACTTTCAGACAACAAGATGGAGAGACACTCTATGAGGCCTGGGAGAGATTCAAATATTTGACAAGAAGATGCCCACCAGAAATGTTCAATGAATGGGTACAACTACACATCTTTTATGAGGGACTGTCCTATGAAGCAAAAAAAGCAGTAGACCATACTTCAGGAGGCTCACTCAACAAAAAGAAAACCATTGAAGAAGCTATAGATGTCATTGAAACTGTAGCTGAAAATGAGTATTTCTATGCCTCAGAAAGGACTCAGAAGAAGGGAGTGCTAGAACTCAACTCTGTAGATGCTTTGTTAGCTCAAAATAAGGCAATTGCAGCACAAATAGCAACATTAACCAAGAGGATAGAGGCCAACCAAGCCTCAGTCATTCAAGACCAAACTCCTCAACAAGAAGGAAATAAATCAGAATCTGAAGGTGACTGGGAACAAGTTAATTATGTGCACAATTCATCTAGAACACCATATGACCCACACTCTAAGACATATAATCCAGGTTGGAAGAACCACCCCAAACTTTGGGTGGGGAAATCAACAAAATCACAACCAAGACCACAACAAGCCTTATCCATCAAATCAACAAACCCACAACCCCAACCATCAAACACGGAACCATAGACCTTACCACAACTCACAAAAGAATTCATACCATAACAACAAACCCATACACAACAACCTCAATCAAGATGCACCATCCTCAACCACGCAATCATGCGAAATCAAGAGCAACTTTGAGAGAATGGAGGCTGCAATAGCACAACTCTCATCCCAGATTTCAGGGGCAGTCTCCTCCCTCATGGACAGACAAGCACAAACTAACAGAAGGATAGATGCTAATCAAGAGGAATACAGGTCAAATCTGAAAAATCAAGGTGCAGCAATCTCAAAGTTGGAAGCATAAGTGGGGATTCTTTCCAAACAAATCCCACTTTCCACTCACACATGTAAAAGATGATGAAGGGGAGATCCCAACTTCACATCCACCAAAACCAGTTTTGAAGCCTTATGTACCAAAGGCACCATACCCTCAAAGATTGAGAAAAGATGAGAAGGATGGCCAGTTCTCTAAGTTCCTATAGATCTTCAAGAAGCTCCAAATCAACATACCATTTGCTGAGGCATTAGCACAAATGCCACTCTATGCCAAGTTCTTGAAGGAGCTTATAACAAAAAGAGGAACTGGGGAGCAAAAGAAACCATAGTGTTGACTGAGGAGTGCAGCACCATCATACAGAGGAAGTTACCTCAAAAGCTGAAAGACCTAGAGAGTTTTCAAATTCTCTGCATCATAGGGGACATCATTATTAAGAAAGCTTTGTGTGATTTGGGAGCTAGCATAAATCTCATGTCCCTAACCATGATGAGAAGGATGAAGATTGAAGAAGCCAAGCCAACAAGAATGGCACTCCAATTGGCTGACAGAATATTTTAGTTTCCACATGGAGTAGTGGAAGATTTGCTAGTGAAAGTGGGAGAGTTCATTTTTCCTGCCGATTTTGTTGTGCTGGACATGGAAGAAGAAGCCAACACATCGATTATCCTAGGAAGACCATTTCTAGCTACTGCTGGAGCTATTATTAATGTACAAAAGGGGAACTAGTCTTGAGATTGCATGAAGAGAAAATGATCATCAATGTCTTTAAAGCAACGAGTTACCCTAAGAAACCCATAGGAGAATGCATGATGGTAGATACCATGGAACAGATAGTTCAAGAAGTAATGGGAGAAGAACAACATGAAGAAAATAGTGAGCTGGAGCAAGCACCACCAGATGGAAAACTACCACAAGTAACCATGAGGAGCTCAATCATGGCAACTACCACAGACAAGAAAGATGCAGAGTCACCAAAACTAGAGCTGAAAGCCTTACCACCCAGCTTGAAGTATGCATATCTGGGTGCCAATAACACTTACCCAGTAATCATAAATTCAAGTCTGAGCAAGGAGTAAGAAAAGGAACTTATCCAAGTACGGAGACAACATAAGGATGCCATAGGCTGGACACTTTCAAATTTAAAGGGGATCAGTCCTTCAATGTGTATGCATAAAATCCTACTTGAAGAGGATGCCAAACCCTCAAGACAGCAACAAAGGAGGCTGAACCCAACTATGAATGAAGTGGTTCAGAAAAAAGTTCTGAAATTGTGGCAAGCACGGGTGATCTACCCCATCTCGGACAGCCCTTGGGTAAGCCCGGTGCAAGTAGTTCCTAAGAAAGGGGGGATCACTGTTGTGGCAAATGAGAAAAATGAATTGATACCCACAAGAATGGTAACCGGATGACGTATGTGCATTGACTACTGGAAGCTTAATGAAGCCACCCGAAAGGATCACTTTCCCCTACCATTCATGGAGCAGATGCTTGAAAGACTGGCAGGACATGAGTATTATTGTTTCCTAGATGGATACTTGGGCTACAACCAAATTGTTGTAGATCCTAAGAATCAGGACAAAATTTCATTTACTTGTCCATATGGTGTATTTGCTTATAGGAGAATGCCCTTTGGATTGTGCAATGCACTTGCAACATTCCAAAGGTGCATGCTCTCCATCTTTACGGATATGATTGAGAAGTTCCTAGAAGTATTCATGGATGACTTCTCTGTATTTGGGGACTCATATTCTGATTGCCTATACCATCTTTCTCTTGTACTAAAAAGGTGTCAAGAAACCAACCTTGTTTTGAACTGGGAGAAGTGCCACTTTATGGTAACTGAAGGGGTGGTTCTTGGTCACAAGATTTCAAAAGATGGCATAGAAGTAGACAGAGCAAAAGTGGAAGTAATTGAAAGATTACCTCCACCTTGCAATGTCAAAGCAATGAGAAGCTTTTTGGGACATGCTGGGTTCTATAGGAGGTTTATTAAAAACTTTCCAAAGATTGCAAAACCCCTTAGCAACCTACTTGTCTCAAATACTCCTTTTGTTTTTGATAGAGAATGCATGGTAGCCTTTGATGAACTTTAAAAGAGACTCTCCTCTGCACCTATCATAGCACCACCAAGTTGGGATCTTCCCTTTGAACTAATGTGTGATGCATCTGATTTTGCTGTTGGTGCTGTCCTAGGATAGAGGAAAGACAAGCTAGTACATGTAATCTACTATGCTAGCAAGGTTCTTAATGAGAATCAAAGGAACTATACCACCACGGAGAAAGAACTTTTAGCCATAGTTTTTGCTTTTGATAAGTTTAGATCATATCTTATTGGCTCAAAAGTAATTGTGTTCACTGATCATGCAGCACTCAAGTACATGCTTACCAAACAAGAATCTAAGCCTAGACTGATAAGGTGGATCTTGCTGCTCCAAGAATTTGATATTGAGATTAAAGATAGGAGCGGAGCAGAGAACAAAGTAGCTGACCACCTCTCAAGGATTCTACAAGAAGAAGAAATGCAGCAAGTGGCAGTAAATGAAAGCTTTCCTGATGAACAATTGATGATGATTTAAGTAGCCCCTTGGTTCGCAGACATAGCTAACTTCAAGGCTATTGGGGAGTTACCAACAAACATCAACAAGCACATGAGGAGGAAGCTAATCAAGGATGCCAAACATTACATCTGGGATGACCCCTATTTGTTCAAAAAATATACTGATGGTATCCTAAGAAGGTGTATATCCCATGAAGAAGGGCAGGAAGTGTTATGGCAATGCCATGGATCAGCATATGGAGGTCACTTCAGTGGAGAAAGGACAGCAGCAAAGGTGCTCCAATCTGGATTTTACTAGCCAACAGTGTTTATGGATGCCAAGGAAATGGTGTCAAGGTGTGATGAATGTCAAAGGGCTGGTAATTTAACCGAGAGGAATGAGATGCCACAGCAATACATACTAGAGCTGGAGTTATTTGATGTATGGGGAATAGATTTCATGGGACCCTTCCCAACCTCCTACTCAAATAGCTACATATTAGTGGTTGTTGATTATGTTTCAAGATGAGTAGAGGCCATATCTACTACAACAAATGACAACAAGGTTGTGATAAACTTCTTGAGAAGGAGCTTCTTCAGCAGATTTGGAGTTCCCAGAGCTCTCATTAGTGATGGGGGATCACACTTCTGCAACAAACAATTGGAAGCACTCCTTCTCAGATATGGAGTAAAACACAAAGTGGCAACTCCATACCACCCACAGACCAACGGGCAAGCCAAGATCTCCAACAGAGAGCATAAACGAATACTTGAAAAAATTGTTGGAAGTTCACAAAAGGACTGGTCTAGGAAGCTAGACGATGCTCTATGGGCCTACAGAACAGCCTTTAAGACCCCCATTGGGATGTTACCATACCAACTAGTATTTGGCATGGCTTGCCACTTACCAGTTGAATTAGAGCACAGAGCTTTCTGGGCTCTAAAACTACTCAATTTTGATGAAAAGGCTACTGGAAAAAAGAGATTAATGCACCTTAATGAACTGGAAGAGTTTAGAAATCAAGCATATGAGAATGCAAAAATCTACAAAGAGAACACAAAAAGGTGGCATGACCAAAAAATAGCAAGAAGAGAGTTCACTAAAGAACAAAAGGTGTTACTCTACAACTCAAGACTCAAGCTCTTCCCTGTAAAATTTAAGTCTCGATGGTCAGGACCTTTCACCATACTCAAGGTGTTTCCCTATGGTCATGTGGAGCTCATGGAAGACAAGACTCAGAGAACTTTTTCTGTCAATGGCCATAGACTCAAACACTACTTGGGATGCTCATTAGAGGAGCAGAGAGTGAGCTACAAGCTCAGCTAAAGATGAAGGAATGTCAAGCTAATGACAATAAAAAAATGCTAGTTGGGAGGCACCCCAGCACTTTATCCTTTTGATTTAATTACTTTCTTATAAGTAGTTTAAATTCTGTGATAGTTTCATTTTTTTAGTAATTAGGACTAGTTTATAATTGTAAGATTAGGAAGTTTGATATTTGCTTTGATGGTAGATCATTTTTTTTATTTCCTTCTATTTGAAATTTGCAATTTGATGAATGCATGACTAATGATGAGTGAATGGGCTGAGGACTAGCTAAAGTGCTAAGTTTGGCGTGGCCTCTCACCCACTTAATCTAGGCTTACACACAATTGAAAGCATGCTTTTGAAGAGTAAGCCCAGAGATTAAGTTTGGTGTGGCCACCACCAATAATCACATAGCAACCCAATTCACCCAAACTAAAAGCACTTAATACTTTGGATAAGAAATGAACGTGAGTTAATGAGTTCAGTAGAGTTGGAATCAAAAGAAAATGAAAGGATTTATGTTGCTCCACTCTTATGAACAAATTAAATTCACAATGATGAAACCAATTTATTAAGATGCCAAGGAATTAAGTTTGGTGTCCCAAGGGACACCCATCAGTTGCAACCCAATTTATTCTTGATGAGAAAGAATGTAAAGAGGTTATTTTATCATTACTAATGGGATCAGTTTCAATTTCAGGAGAGAAGATGGGGCCCATATGGTAAACAACTCACAAACCAAGGAAGTCAAAGTGTACTTGCACTTTGGAACTCAACACATGCAGAAGACACTGTGAAGAAAAGAGTTGGCGCCTCTTCCCACGCTAGGCGCCACTTCCAAAGTGGGAAAACATTTAATCCCTTTTATTTCCCACCTTCGAACAACAACCACTCACCCACTATAAAAACCTCACTCCCCATCTCCTCTTCGACTTCAACAACCCCTACAACACTCACCTTCGCATATCCTCTCATCTTCTACTATCCCCTACTTTTTTATTTTTCTTCTTGATTGGGACAATCAAGTCCTAAGTTTGGTGTTGGAGTAAAACCTTATTTTGCCTTCTCTTTCTTTTGAACCCTCTTTCTTTCGATCCCCCTATTTTTTTCACACTCTCCCAACCTAATGGCACCACCAAAAAGCTTAGCCTAAAAAAAAAAGAACAACGGAACCAACCTCTGGATCCTCAAGCTCTTTCAACACCTACAAGTTCCTCTCCACATTCAACCAAAATCAGTTTTATGGTTGGGTGAGTGAGAGGAAAATCATCCCAGAAGTTGGATTTCAACTAGCGAGGAATGAACACATCGAAATCAACATTGAGATTGAGCTGGGGGGTTGGTCACTTCTATGCAACCCACCAAGGAAAGTGGTTGAAAGCTTGGTGAGGGAGTTATATGCCAATGCGGTACCTCAACCAGGGCAACAATATAGCTACATTAGCTATGTGAGGGAGAAATTCATTGACTACAGCCCCTCTAGTGTAGAGAGAATGCTAATGGTGAAGAGGACAAGCTCCACTCGGAGCTATGAAGAGAGAATGAAGCAACAAGACCCTGGGTTCGAGGAGATTTTGAGCAAAATATGTGTGACGAATGTGCAGTGGATCAACGACAAGGATGGGATACCCAACCAATTGAGGAGAAGAGATTTGAGCCCCTAAGCTAGAGGGTGACTAGAGTTTGTGAGGAGATCCCTAATCCATACATCCAACACTTCAGAGGTGACCAAGGAGAGAGCTGTACTCATCTACAGCATCATGAGAGGAGAGAACATCAATGTGGGGGAGATAATTTCCAACAACATTAATAAAGTGCTGGAAAGCACCAATGACAACATAAGGTTGGCATTTCCCAGCATCATACAAAGGCTGTGTGATAAGGCTGGACAAGTTTATCACTGCCAAGAAGATTGCAAAACTGGTGGCTGTCCATCCACTCAATAGGGCTAGAGAACGAAGAGCCCATGCTCATGAACCACAACAACAACAAGCAGAGGGAGAGGCAGAAGAGCAACCTCAATTCCTAGCACTTCAACCACCACCACACCACCAATATCAACAATTTCCAAAAGGTTTCAATTAGGAGCAACTGCAAGGAGATGTACACCAAATGAGGGGAGATCTACACCATTTGAGGGAAGATGTCAACCAATTCAAGGAGGCTCAGCAACAACAATGGAGCCAAGTCAACCAAAATGTTCAACAACTCCAAGTGAATTGGGAGCATATGAGGAAGGAGCAACAAGGACAATTTGACTAGGGAGAAGTGCGAAGCGCACTAGACAAAATAGGAGAGCAAGGCAAGTGGAAACAGAGGAACTTGGCCGAAATTAGGCATCTCTATGATGCCAGGACATTATCCAGGAGGCAGTATGACATCAACACACAAGCGAAGCTGAATCACTTGTGTAACGCTGTTGCCGCTCTAAACCCAGGATACCCAACTTTCATGCAAGCGATGGAAGAGCTAAGTTCAAGACAAGAGGAAATCTTAGCCAAACATAAGGAATATGAGAAGAATTACATAAGGAGGCTAGGATTTTGGAAGTCGAAGGATGCCAAGGCTCAAGGAGGTTCCTGCAAGCCAGATGAAGGTGGCTCATCCCCTCCCAAGAAGAAGGACAAAGGGAAGGGGCCGATGAACTGAAGATGAAGCTGCTCAAGGATTCCCATGGTTGACACTTTCTGAATTTCTGCACTATGTTTAAGTTTTGCTTTATTTACTCTTTGAATAATCATGCTAGGATAGTTTATGTTTCATGCTTAGTTTTTTTTATTTCTGTTTGAAGTCTTTATGAGTTTTTTTTAACAAGAAAGAAAATGTAATGTATTTCAAGTCTTCACTTCAATTAAATAAAAGTAGAACTTGTCTCCATAAGAGTTACTATGATTTGTGCAAAAACAATAAGAGAGACCAAGGCCAAGAGGGATCATCAAACAGACTAAGAAACAAAAAGTTAAGTGTAGAACCTTGGATAAACTAAAAAGAAAATGAGTAATATAGAGAACTAGTCTTAGAATGTATAACAGAGGGAAGGCTAAGGGGTGTTCCTTGAATATATCCATAGAACCAAGAGGTAGTAAGCAATAAAGACCCAAGGCTCTGAGCATCAACTACTGGGATAAAAAAGAAAGAGAAACATTAAAAAGCTCAAAAGTAAGTAATCCTAGTAGATGCTTGTGGTGAAGATGTGTAAAGAAGAGACCTGGCAAGTAAATTCTTAGGGGTGTCTCAACACCTAGTACCCTAAAACCAACTGGTTTGGGAGTGCTAATTGAAAGCCTAATTAAAGGGTTGTCTTGAGACAAAGCACTTAGAGTCGTGGTCAATAATCAAAATAACCTTTACTACTTCAAGGTGACAATCAATAGAAAGGACCCCTAAGGCCTATACCTGAGTGAACCTTTAAGGATCCAAGAGCTTTCCATGACAATTAAAACATTCATACATGTGTTAGACACTTAGTTTTACTCTTAGTTGTATTGTAATCTTTTGAAACCAAAGCCTCAATATATAAAAGTTTACTCACATTGATTTGCTTGGGACAAGCAAAATTTAAGTTTGGTGTTGTGATGACTTGCATCATCTACCCTTCTTTCTTGCATAAAGAAGACCATAAAAGAGCACAAATCTAATTTGATCAGTACAATTCAAGCATTATTTAATGAATATTATGGTACACTTCTTTGAAATGAGTTGTGCTGAATTGCAGGTGAAAAAGGTATAAAAAATGGGTAGAAGACAAGCAAGAAGCTAGGCGTGTGAAACTGGCGTTCCACTTGAGGGAAAATGCCACAAAAATGCAAGGGCATGGCACGCCAGGACCTAAGCGTGGCACGTCAATACTAAATTCTAGAAGGTAGATCCAGGCATGCATGTGGGCGTGGCACGCCAGGGAATGGGCGTGGCACACTAGTAATATATTCCAGAGAGCAAAAAGGGGGACACAAGAAGGGCGTGGGACGCCAGGCTAGGCGTGGCACGCTGGATCCATCAA
The DNA here is from genome assembly GCF_000817695.3 of Arachis duranensis. Classification (NCBI taxonomy): domain Eukaryota; kingdom Viridiplantae; phylum Streptophyta; class Magnoliopsida; order Fabales; family Fabaceae; genus Arachis; species Arachis duranensis. The sequence continues at coordinate 65,502,433 of NC_029772.3, read as the reverse complement.
CTACTATGGGCGTGCCACTTGAAGTCGAAGACGTGGCACGCCAGCTCCAGAAAGCCACTTTGGCGTTGGTGGACGAAATTGTGATTCATATGTTATTGCATTTTGTAAAATTCATTGCTTTTTCTTTCCCTGGCAATGGCACCAAAAACTTGGTGTCAATGCCATGGTTCACAACTTCGCACAACTAACCAGCAAGTGCACTAGGTCGTCCAACTAATACCTTACGTGAGTAAGGGTCGATCCCACAGAGATTGTTGGTATGAAGTAAGCTATGGTTACCTTGTAAATCTCAGTCAGGCAGATTAAATGGTTTATGATAAGTTCGAAAATAAATAATAAACAGAAAATAAAATAGGATCGAAATACTTATGTAAATCAATAGTGGGAATTTCAGATAGGCGTATGGAGATGCTGTGCTCCTCTTGAATCTCTACTTTCTTATTACATTCATCCAATCCTTCTTACTCCTTTCCATGGTAAGCTATATGTAGGGCATCACCGTTGTCAATGGCTACATCCCATCCTCTCAGTGAAAATGGTCCTATGCTCTGTCACAACACCGCTAATCATCTGTCGGTTCTCAATCAGGTTGGAATAGAATCCCTTGATTCTTTTGCGTCTGTCACTAACGCCCAGCCTTTAGGAGTTTGAAGCTCATCACAGTCATTCAATACCGGAATCCTACTCGAAATACCACAGACAAGGTTAGACTTTCC
>NC_029772.3:65501150-65501649 GCF_000817695.3 Arachis duranensis | reverse complement strand
TTAGACTTTCCGGATTCCCATGAATGCCGCCATCTATCTAGCTTATACCACGAAGATTCTGTTGGGGAATCTAAGAGATATGCGCCCGGCCTAAGGTAGAACAGAAGTGGTTGTCAGTCACGCGCGTTCATAGGTGAGAATGATGATGAGTGTCACAGATCATCACATTCATCAAGTGGAAGTGCAATGTATATCTTGGAATAAGAATAAAAGAGAATTGAATAGAAAATAATAGTAATTGTATTGAAACTTGAGGTACAGCAGAGCTTCACACCCTTAATCTATGGTGTGTAGAAACTCCACCGTTGAAAATATATAAGTGAAAGGTTCAGGCATGGCCGAATGGCCAGCCCCCAAAACGTGATCAATAGTCTCCTAAGATGAAGAATAAAACAAAACTGAGACAAAGATGTCTAATACGATAGTAAATTATCTTATTTATACTAGACTAGCTACTAGGGTTTACATGAGTAAGTAATTGATGCATAAATCCACTTCC
>NC_029772.3:65497398-65501054 GCF_000817695.3 Arachis duranensis | reverse complement strand
TCTCTTGGAGTTGAACGCCAAGTTGTAACGTGTTTTGGGCGTTCAACTCCGGGTCGTGACGTGTTTCTGGCGTTTGACTCCAGACAGCAGCATGTACTTGGCGTTGAGCGCCACTTTACATCGTCAATTCCCGAATAAAATATGGACTATTATATATTTCTGGAAAGCTCTGGATGTCTACTTTCCAATGCCGTTGAGAGCGCGCCATTTAAATTTCTGTAGCTCCAGAAAATCCATGTTGAGTGCAGGGAGGTCAGATTCCAACAGCATCAGCAGTCCTTTGTCAACCTCCTTTTCAGAGTTTTGCTCAAGTCCCTCAATTTCAACGAGAAATTACCTGAAATTATAGAAAAACACACAAACTCATAGTAAAGTCTAGAAATGTGAATTTAACATAAAACTAATGAAAACATCCCTAAAAGTAGCTTGAACTTACTAAAAACTACCTAAAAACAATGCCAAAAAGCGTATAAATTATCCGCTCATCACAACACCAAACTTAAATTGTTGCTTGTCCCCAAGCAACTGAAAATCAAATAGGATAAAAGAAGAGAATATACTATAAATTCCAGAATATCAATGAATATTAATTTAATTAGATGAGCGGGACTTGTAGCTTTTTGCTTCTGAATAGTTTTGGCATCTCACTTTTTCCTTTGAAGTTTAGAATGATTGGCTTCTCTAGGAACTTAGAATTTCGGATAGTGTTATTGATTCTCCTAGTTAGGTATGTTGATTCTTGAACACAACTACTTTTATTAGTCTTGGCCGTGGCCCTAAGCACTTTGTTTTCCAATATTACCACCGGATACATAAATGCCACAGACACATGACTGGGTGAACCTTTTCAGATTGTGACTCAGCTTTGCTAGAGTCCCCAGTTAGAGGTGTCCAGAGCTCTTAAGCACACTCTTTTTGCTTTGGATCACGACTTTAACCACTCAGTCTCAAGCTTTTCACTTGGACCTTCATGACACAAGCACATGGTTAGGGACAGCTTGATTAGCCGCTTAGACCTGGATTTTATTTCCTTGGGCCCTCCTATCCATTGATGCTCAAAGCCTTGGATCATTTTTTTTTCGCAAGCCTTTTCTTTTTCACTGCTTTTTCTTGCTTCAAGAATCAATTTCATGATTTTTTAGATTGTCAATAACATTTCTCTTTGTTCATCATTCTTTCAAGAGCCAATAGTTTTAACATTTATAAACAACAAGATTAAAAATATGCACTATTCAAGCATTCATTCAGAAAACAAAAAGTATTGTCACCACATTAATATAATTAAACTAAATTCAAGGATAATTTTGAAATTCATGTACTTCTTGTTCTTTTGAATTAAAACATTTTTCATTTAAGAGAGGTGAAGGATTAATGGAATTATTCATAACTTTAAGACATAGTTACTAAACACTAATGATCATGAAGTAGAGACACAAAACATAAATGAACACAACATAAAAATCGAAAAGCAGAAATAAATAAGAACAAGGAATGAATCCACCTTAGTGGCGTCTTCTTCTTGAAGGACCAACAATATCCTTAAGCTCTTCTATGTCCCTTCCTTGCCTTTGTTGCTCCTCCCTCATTGCTCTTTGATCTTCTCTTATTTCATGGAGAATGATGGAGTGCTCATGATGTTCCACCTTTAATTGTTCCATATTGTAGCTCAAATCTTCTAAGGAAGTGTTGAGTTGTTCCCAATAGTTGTTGGGAGGAAAGTGCATCCCTTGAGGCATCTCAGGGATTTCTTGATGATGAGCTTCCTCATGCATCTCTTGAGATCCGTGGAGGGTCTCTCTTGCTTGCTCCATCCTCTTATTGGTGATGGGCTTATCCTCCTCAATGGAGATATCTCCTTCTATGATAACTCCAGCTGAGTAACATAGATGGCAAATAAGGTGAGGAAAAGCTAGCCTTGCCATGGTGGAGGGCTTTTCGGCTATTTTGTAGATTTCATTGGAGATGACTTCATGAACTTCTACTTCTTCTCTAATCATGATGCTATGAATCATGATGGCCCGATCCACAGTAACTTCAGATCGATTGCTATTGGGAATGATGGAGCGTTGAATGAACTCCAACCATCCTCTAGCCACAGGCTTGAAGTCCAGTCTTCTTAGTTGAACTGGCTTGCCTTTGGAGTCTCTTTTCCATTGAGCTCCTTCCACACATATGCCCCTAAGGACTTGGTCCAACCTTTGATCAAAGTTGACCCTTCTTGTGTAGGGGTGTGCATCTCCTTGTATCATGGGCAAGTTTAATGCCAACCTCACATTTTTCGGACTAAAATCTAAGTATTTCCCCCGAACCATTGTGAGATAATTCTTTGGACTCGGGTTCATACTTTGATCATGGTTCCTAGTGATCCATGCATTGGCATAGAACTCTTGAACCATTAAGATTCCGACTTGTTTCATGGGGTTGGTTAGGACTTCCTAACCTCTCTTCTGACTTGTTGCATGGGGTTGGTTAGGACTTCCCAACCTCTTCTTCGGATCTCATGTCGGATCTCCGGATACTCATTTTTCTTGAGCTTGAAAGGGACCTCAGGGATCACCTTCTTCTTTGCCACAACATCATAGAAGTGGTCTTGATGGCTTTTGGAGATGAATCTTTCCATCTCCCATGACTCGGAGGTGGAAGCTTTTGTCTTCCCTTTTCCTTTTCTAGAGGATTCTCCGGCCTTAGGTGCCATTGATGGTAATGGAAAAACAAAAAGCTTATGATTTTACCACACCAAACTTAAAATATTGCTCGCCATCGAGCAAGAGAAGAAAGAAGAGAAGAAGAAGAAGAAGAAAATATGGATGAGAGTGAGGGATGGTGTTTCGGCCAAGGTGTAGAAGAGAGGGTTTGTGTTGTGTGAAAATGAAGTAGAATGGAAGGGTATATATAGGGAAAGGGGAGAGGGTAGGTTCGGCCATATAGGGTGGGTTTGGGTGAGAAAGTGTTTTTGAATTTTGAAGGTAGGTGGGGTTTATGGGGAAGAGTGGATGGATGTGAGTGGTGAAGGGGGTAATTGGGAAGAGAGATCAAAGTTGTTGGGAAGTGTGACATGGGGAAGAGTGTTATAGGATTAGGAGGTAAGGTGGGAATATGTTAGGTGGGGATCCTGTGGGGTCCACAGATCCTGAGATGATTCTGTAAGGTCCACAGATCCTGAGGTAATCCTGTGGGGTCCACAGATCCTGAGGTGTCAAGGAATTACATCCCTGCACCAAATAGGCATGCAAAATGCCTTTGCATACCATTCTGGCGTTTAAACGCTGAGGTGATGCACGTTCTGGGCGTTCAACGCCCATGTGTAGCATGTTCTGGCGTTCAACGCCCATGTGTAGCATGTTTCTGGCGTTGAACGCCAGTTCCATACTTGTTACTGGCATTCAGCGCCAGCTTTTCTCAAGGCATATTCCTGGCGTTCAAACACCAGAATGTTGCTTGTTTCTGGCGTTCAGCGCCAGATTCATGCTCTGTTCTGGCGTTGAATGCCAGCCAGATGCTCCTTACTGGCGTTGAACGCCAGTCTGTCCTTCCTCCAGGGTGTGATTTTTCTTCTACTGTTTTTGATTCGGTTTTTAATTTTTATATTTTTTTTTCGTGACTCCACATGATCATGTACCTAATAAAACACAAAATAACAATAAAATAAAATAAAA
>NC_029772.3:65496534-65497376 GCF_000817695.3 Arachis duranensis | reverse complement strand
AGGTAGTCCCTATTCAATTGAAGGACTAATTTACCTCTGTTGACATCTATCACAGCTCCTGCTGTAGCTAGGAAAGGTCTTCCAAGGATGATGCATTCATCCTCTTCCTTCCCAGTGTCTAATATTATGAAATCAGCAGGGATGTAAAGGCCTTCAACCTTTACTGACACGTCCTCTACTACTCCATAAGCTTGTCTTAATGACTTGTCTGCCAATTGTAATGAGAACAAGGCAGGTTGTACCTCAATAATCCCCAGCTTCTCCATTACAGAGAGTGGCATAAGATTTATCCCTGACCCCAGATCATATAGAGCTTTTTCAAAGGTCATGGTGCCTATGGTACAAGGTATTAAGAACTTACCAGGATCTTGTCTCTTTTGAGGTAAAATTTTCTGAATCCAGGTGTCTAGTTCACCAATGAGCAAGGGAGGTTCACTTTCCCAAGTCTCATTACCAAACAACTTGGCATTCAGCTTCATGATAGCTCCTAAATATTGAGCAACTTGCTCTCCAGTCACATCTTCATCCTCTTCAAAGGAAGAATATTCTTCAGAGATCATGAATGGCAGAAGGAGATTTAATGGAATCTCTATGGTCTCTATATGAGCCTCAGATTCCTTTGGATCCTTAATAGGAAACTCCTTCTTGCTTGAGAGACGTCTCAGGAGGTCTTCCTCACTAGGATTTTTGTCCTTCTCCTCCCTTGTGCATTCGGCCATATTGATCACATCAATGGCCTTGCACTCTCCTTTTGGATTTTCTTCTGTATTGCTTGGGAGAATACTGGGAGGAGTTTTAATAACTTTCTTACTCAGCTGGCCCACTTATGCCTCCAGATTTCT
>NC_029772.3:65495192-65496319 GCF_000817695.3 Arachis duranensis | reverse complement strand
CTTTTGTTGATCCTTCCATGAGAAATTTGGATGGTTTCTCCATGATGAATTATAGGTGTTTCCATAAGGTTCACCCATGTAATTAACCTCTGCCATTGCAGGGTTCTCAAGATCATAAGCTTCTTCAGAAGCTGCCTCTTACCATTCAGACTTTGAGAGATCATGTTGACTTGCTGAGCCAACACTTTGTTCTGAGCCAATATGGTATTCAGAGCATCAATTTCAAGAACTCCCTTCCTCTGAGGTGTCCCATTATTCACGGAATTCCTCTCAGAAGTGTACATGAATTGGTTATTTGTAACCATGTCAATGAGTTCTTGAGCTTCTGCAGGTGTTTTCTTTAGGTGGATGGATCCACCTGCAGAATGGTTCAATGACATTTTTGAAAACTCAGATAGACCATAATAGAATATATCTAATATGGTCCATTCTGAAAACATGTCAGATGGACACCTTTTGGTCAACTGCTTGTATCTTTCCCAAGCTTCATAGAGAGATTCACCATCTTTTTGTTTGAAGATCTGAACATCCACTCTAAGCTTGCTCAGCTTTTGAGGAGGAAAGAATTTATCCAAGAAGGCCGTGACCAGCTTCTCCCAGGAGTCCAGGCTGTCTTTAGGTTGTGAATCCAACCATATTCTAGCTCTGTCCCTTACAGCAAAAGGGAAAAGTATGAGCCTGTAGACTTCAGGATCAACTCCATTCATCTTAACAGTCTCACAAATCTGCAAGAACTCAGTTAAAAACTGATAAGGATCTTCAGATGGAAGTCCATGAAACTTGCAGTTCTGTTGCATTAGAGCAACTAATTGAGGTTTCAGCTCAAAATTGTTTGCTCCAATGGCAGGAATGGAGATACTTCTTCCATCAAATTTGGACGTTGGCTTTGTGAAGTCACCAAGCATTCTCCTTGCATTATTGTTGTTGGGTTCGGCTGCCATCTCCTTCTCTTGTTCTAATGTTTCCGAAAGGTTACTTTTAGATTGTTGTAATTTAGCTTCTCTTAGTTTCCTCTTCAGAGTCCTTTCAGGTTCAAGATCAATTTCAACAAGAGTGCCTTTTTCCTTGTTCCTGCTCATATGAAAGAGAAGAAAACAAGAAAAGAAAAGGAATCCTCTATGTCACAA
>NC_029772.3:65494629-65494972 GCF_000817695.3 Arachis duranensis | reverse complement strand
CGAAAATTAAAGATAAGATATGATTAAAATTAAAATTTAAAACAATTAAAGAGAATTTTTGAAAAAGAGAGAGGTATTTTCAAAAATTAGAGAGGGAAAAGTAGTTAGGTAGTTTTGAAAAAGATAAGAAACAAACACAAAGTCAAAGAGTTAGTTGAAAAAGATATTAAAATCAAATTTGAAAAGATAAGAAGATAAGTTAGATAAGATATTTTGAAATCAAATTTTGAAAAAAATAAGATAAAAAGATAAGAAGATAAGATAAAAAGATAAGATTTTTAAGATTCTAGAATTTAAAGATTGAACCTTTCTTAACAAGAAAGTAACAAACTTCAAATTTTTT
>NC_029772.3:65481655-65493696 GCF_000817695.3 Arachis duranensis | reverse complement strand
ATGCTCTGTCACAGCACGGCTAATCATCTGTCGGTTCTCAATCAGGTTGGAATAGAATCCCTTGATTCTTTTGCGTCTGTCACTAACGCCCAGCCTTCAGGAGTTTGAAGCTCGTCACAGTCATTCAATACCGGAATCCTACTCGGAATACCACAGAGAAGGTTAGACTTTCCAGATTTCCGGAATCCTACTCGGAATACCACAGACATGGGTAGACTTTTCGGATTCCCATGAATTCCGCCATCTATCTAGCTTATACCACGAAGATTCTGTTGGGGAATCTAAGAGATATGCGCCCGGCCTAAGGTAGAATGGAAGTGGTTGTTAATCACGTGCGTTCATAGGTGAGAATGATGATGAGTGTCACGGATCATCACATTCATCAAGTTGAAGTGCAACGTATATCTTGGAATAAGAATAAAAGAGAATTGAATAGAAAATAATAGTAATTGTATTGAAACTTAAGGTATAGCAGAGCTCCACACCCTTAATCTATGGTATGTAGAAACTCCACCGTTGAAAATACATAAGTGAAAGGTTCAGGCATGGCCAAATGGCCAGCCCCCAAAACGTGATCAATAGTCTCCTAAGATGAAGAATAAAACAAAACTGAGACCAAAGATGTCTAATACAATAGTAAATTATCCTATTTATACTAGACTAGCTACTAGGGTTTACATGAGTAAGTAATTGATGCATAAATCCACTTCTAGGGCCCACTTGGTATATGTTTGGGCTGAGCTTGATCTATCCATGAGCTGAGGCTTTTATTGGAGTTGAACGACGAGTTATAGCATGTTTCTGGCGTTCAACTCCGGGTTGTGACGTGTTTCTGGCATTTGACTCCAGACAGCAGCATGTACTTGGCGTTGAGCGCCACTTTATGTCGTCAATTCCCGAATAAAGTATAGACTATTATATATTGCTGAAAAGCTCTAGATGTCTACTTTCCAACGCCATTGAGAGCGCGCCATTTAAGGTTCTGTAGCTTCAGAAAATCCATTTTGAGTGCAGGGAGGTCAGATTCCAACAGCATCAGCAGTCCTTTGTCAGCCTCCTTTTTTAGAGTTTTGCTCAAGTCCCTCAATTTCAACCAGAAATTACCTGAAATTACAGAAAAACACACAAACTCATAGTAAAGTCTAGAAATGTGAATTTAACATAAAAACTAATGAAAACATCCCTAAAAGTAGCTTGAACTTACTAAAAAATACCTAAAAACAATGCCAAAAAGCGTATAAATTATCCGCTCATCAGGCGTGCCACTTGAAGACCCAGGCGTGGCACGCCAAGCTTGAAGAGTGAAAAAATACATGGGTGTGCCACTTGAGCAACTTGGCGTGGCACGTTGGTACAATGATCCAAAGAAGGGGCTGAAGGCAAGGGAAGACTGGGCGTGCCACTTGAAGTCGAAGGCGTGGCACGCCAACCTCTCAACCTCACTTAGGCATGCCACTTGAGCAACCAGGCGTTGCAAGCCAATACACAAGACAACACAAGCAAGAACTGGGCGTGTCACTTGGTGTCGAAGGCATGGCACGCTAGTTCCAAAAAGTCACTTTGGCGTGCCACTTGAAGGCCATGGCGTGGCACACCAACCCCTGGAACAAGACAAGATCATGGGTGTGGCATGCCAACCTTCAGGCGTGGCTCGCTGGTATAACATTCCAGAGATGGTGGAAGAGGCCAATTACATCGGGCGTGCCATCCATCTAACAAGGGCGTGGCATGCCAACCTTTAGGCGTGGCACGCCAGTTCAATTTTCCAGAGGCAAGGAAAGTGGAGAAATCAAAGGGCGTCCCACTTGAGCTCGAAGGCGTGGCACGCCAACACAAGAATTCCACTTCGACGTGCCACTTCAGTTCGAAGGTGTGGCATGCCAAGGTTGAAAGAGGGATGAGCGTGCCACCTGAGGGATTAAGCGTGGCACGCCAACCCATTTTGAAGGGCATGTGACACGCCTGAGAAGCGCCAGCCACACGCCAGCTAAGAGGTCACGTTTATTGAGTGCTTTCTTTCTCTCCAAAATTTAATTTCCTTTTTTCACTTTTTGTAATTCTTTTATTTTTACTAGGAGTAGTATATATACCCCAAAAGAGTACTGAAGAAAGGGGGTTAAGCAGTTAGTTCTAGATCCACTTTTACATTCCACTTTTGAGTACTTTCTATGCTATAAGTAGCTAACTTCCCTCTCATTGAGAGAGGGAGCTCTGTTGTACTTCATGGATTGATAATAGTGAAATTCTTCTTCTCTTCATCTTCTCTTGATTTGCTAGAAGGAATTTCGTTCTTAATGCTTAGTGTTCAATTATCGTGGGAAAGAGATTGAATACAATTGGGTTTCATGGGAACCTTGGAAAAGGAAATATGAAACCATGCTTGAAATCCCTTCTCATATTTGAGTAGATTATGGGTTTTGGTGATAGGATACGTGACATATAATCCCCCCTCTACCTGGATCTACAAGGGTGTGTGGTATAATCAGGGACCAAACATATCTCTCTTCTTGAGCAATTAGACCAAGGAATTGGACCAAGGAATTGGCTATTGATCAAGATCTGAGAGATTGAGTCACCAAGGGATTGGGGCTCAATCAATCATGATTGCCAAGAGGTCAGTGAGTTGCATGATTGAAGAAGATCTAAGCTAGATTTGATCCAAAGAGGCAACATCTCCCAATCTCAAGGAATTCCCTCATTCTTATATATCCATTTCTTTATAGCTTAATTTTCCTTTCAGCAATTCCCCATTCCCATTTACATTCAAGTCATTTATGATTCAGCAATTTACATTCTGCAATTTCCATTCCTGCATTTTACTACTTTTCTTTACATTCTAGTCATTTATATTTATGCCATTTACAATTCTGCACTTCACACTATTATTGATCTGCTTGACTAATTCATCAATCAATTAAAACTACTTGGGTTTGCCAATCTCTGTGGATACGATCCCACTCCACTGTGGGTTATTACTTGGCGATAATTTTGGTGCGCTTGCCAAAAACACTCGTTCACTAATTATTTAAAAAGGGTGTAGTGAATGAGAGTCATCAGCAACCCAACCATGAGTAGAGAACTTTTGTTTCTCTTTCTTTTGTTCTTTTCAATTGAGTTCATTTTAGTTTATTTTTCATAGTTTTTCTCTTGCTTTTTTAAATGTTTGTGATCATGTGTAGCACTTAGAACAAAGATAGAGACGCTTGAGATGGAAAATAGAACACCCTGGGAAGAGCCCCTTGCTGGCGTTGAATACCAGACAAGGAGGAAGCTAGGCATTCAACGCCCACTGAGAAGTACTTACTAGTCTTGAACGCCAAAAAAGGAGCAACTGTAGCGTCTTACGCCCATTCAAGAGAAGCTCTAGACCAATTTTTGGTCTGCTTTATCCGTTCAATGCCCATTCTTGGCGTTGAACGCCATAATTCTTCATCCCTTTTTAACACTTTTCCCTTATGTTTTCAGTTTTCTTTGCTTAAGGACAAGCAAACTTTTTAAGTTTGGTGTTGCAGAGTGAGCTCTAGGTTTTTATTATCATCAATGGCACCAAGGAAAGTTGAATCATCTTCACAGAAGCACAGCCTAAGCAACCATGAGTACTAAGGTGGTTGAGTTTCATTCCCCCTCTCTTTTTCTTTTTCAGTATTTCATTCCATTTTTTTCTGATTTCTACTCTAGCTTTTGCATGATTGATGAATCCAGAACTTATGGTATTTATTTGCTCTAATTGAGTGGATTTTATCAACTTTTCAAACACATATTCAATGAAATAGCTTGGTTTTGTAAATTCTCCATAAATTGTGCTCAAAAGTGAAAACATGCTTTTTAGGCCCTTAATTGCTAAATTTTATTTACTTTAATTGCATTTGATGCCTTGATGTGTTTGTTGAGTGATTTCAGGATTGTGAAGCAAAGATTGGATTGTAGGAATGAAGAAAAAGCATGCAAAAGTGGAGAATTCATGAAGAAATGCAATTTCTGTTTGGAGCTTTTCAGTAGGTATGTGCATGCACAAGTATGCGTGCGTACACATTGGTGGAAGAGTGAAGTTATGTGATGTGTGGAAAACGATCCAACACAAAACTCACCGGCAAGTGTACCGGATCACATCAAGTAATTAAATGTTTGTGATTAAAGGACAAGAAATTAAATGACTGAAACTTAAAGTGCAAGAAATGTAAATTGCAGTAACTTAAAGTGCAAGAAATATAAATTGCTTGAATGGAAAAGGGAGTTGAGGATTGAGAATTCAGAAATTCAGCAAAGGAAAGTAAATTGCAACAATTAAATAAGCAGAAATTAAATTAGAAACAACTAGAATTCAAACAGAAATGGGAATTAACTTGAATCAGAGGTTCACAGAAGAACCAACAAGGAAAATGGGATCTCAGGACTCAAGAGACTAGATAGCAAAGTCTAGATCTCAATTGCCTTCCCAGATCCAAGTTCACAAAGCAATTAACCAGAAATTGAAGAAAAAGCAGTAAAGGAATTGTGATTAAACTCAATTATGCAAAGTGGAATTAAAGAGATTTTGAATGGAGATTGAGACAGAATTTCTTCAATTCTTCACACCCAAAACTCAAACAAGAAAAATAAAAGTGCTCAAGCAAGAACGAGGAAGAAGAGAGATCAATTCTCCTCCCCAATTCTCTGAAATCTCAGTGAAGTCTCCAAGAGAAAGTTTAAAAGCTCAAAATAAAAGTAAAGGTTCAAAGGAAAATTCAAAGTTCAAAAGTAAAAGTAAAAGGTAAAGGTCCCAATTACATCAAACTAGCTCCTATTTATACACTTTCTATTCTTGGATCTTAGGATTTGGATGGGCTTTTGATTTGGTGAAGGAATGAACTTTATTGGATTTTTAATCCAATTTTAGCCCATGAAGGATTGCTTCCAGGAGGCTGCCCTGCCCTTATGGAGGGCAGGGCAGGATTTGATGCGTGCGGCCTTGGTGCGAGCGTGGTGTGCGAGCTTGGTGCGCAGGATGCTGCCCTGCCCTCGTGGAGGGCAGGGCAGAAATTTCTGGTGCGCCATTTTGGTGCCTGTGCGTGCTGCTGGTGCTAACGAGTGATGCCTTGGTGCGCCAGTTTGGTCCGCTGGCCGTGCCACAACAAAATGCTGCCCTGCCCTCGCGGAGGGCAGGGCAGTGTTTCCAAATTGAAGTCCCGTGTTCGAGACTTGGCCGATGCACACGCTACTATTTTTCCTCGGCTTTACTTTGATATTCTTGGCACCAAAGTGAGGCTTAGTTTCTTGTTTCCTCAGGGTTTCGTGTTCGACTCTTGTGGCAAGCAATGGTGAACTTTTTCTTTGAATTTTTTCTTTTGGAGAGCCCGATACTGCCCTTGTGGAGGGCAGGGCAAGGTTTTGCTCTTCTTTGATCCAAGGCACAATTTTGTGCTCTGCCCTTGTCGTGGGCAGGGCAGAGTTGCCTCTCAAGCATTGTTTCCTTATGTTGCCCTCCTAGAGGGCAGTGTGCCCTTGTGGAGGGCAATACTTGCACTCCTCATTTATGCGCCATGCCTTTTTCTCCTTGGGTCACGCTTTCTTAAGCCACGCTTTCTCTTTTCTTCTTTTCTTCACCTACAATCAACCAAAACAACCACTCAAAGTATCACTAAATTCACAAGGCTTATAAATCAATTAAAATTCAATTAAATTTAGCTTAAACCTCATGAGTTAGCATCAATTTAATGGTAGTTGCTTGATCTAAAGAAGTTATACATTTTCACTCCAAATCACTTACTTAGGATGCAAGAAAGTGCATAAAGATTAATAAAACAAGTGAAATTAGCTTGAGAAATGGGTATATGATGACTTGTCATCATTATGCGTACGCACAACTCTTCGTGCGTACGCACAAGTGGAAAAATCAGAAAGTGTGCGTACATACACATCTATGCATACGCACAGGTGCCAGCACGTGCCTCATTAATGCAATTTGCTGGCTGCAAATTTTGGGCCTCCAAAACCCAACCCAACTCATTTTTGAAGCTATTTCATCCATAATTTAAGTGGAGGCAAGGGGGAGCATTTTAGTTTAGGTTTTGTCATGTTTTAGTTTTCTAGAGAGAGAAGCTCCTCCTTCTCTCTAGAATTTAGATTTTCTTAGTTTAATTTTCTTTAATTTCAGTTTTTAATTCTTGCTTTTAATGTAGTTACATTTATGTTTTCATGCTTTATTGTCTTAATTCTCTTAGTTCGTCTTCTTAATTTCTCTTTTATATCACTTTTCATGTTAGGAACACTATTGTTAATTTTAATTTCATTTAATGCAAATTTATGTTTCCATGTTATTATTGCTTTCTTTAGTTGTTATTATTATTTTCTTGCATTTGGTAGTTTTAGAATTTATTATTATTGGAATTTAATATGCTTTTATTTTCATGTACACCAAGTGTTTGATAAAAATGCTTGGCTTAATCTTTGCTTAGTTTTTCCTCACTCTTGGCTTGGAATTGAGGACTTGGTGACCCTTGAGTCATTGATGTCCATTCTTGATTGATATATTAGAGTAGTTAGTTGATTTGGTTTCCACTAACTCTAAGTCTTCCATTAATAGAGTTGACTAGGGCTTGTGGATTGAAATCACTTATGTCTATTTTACTTATCCTCGATGTTAGGCTTGACTAAATAGGAACTCTTCATAATCATCATATGTTTGTGGTCAATAGCTAGGATAGGTAACCTTGACTCTCAATCCTTGCCAAGAGGTTTATTAGCAATTGAATTTCCCTTTACTTTTGATTAATTGCTTGAGTTTAATTGCTTTTGATCTTTAATTCATTTCATGCTGATGAGCGGATATTTTATATGCTTTTTGGCATCATTCTCATACAGTTTTTAATATGTTTTATTTAGTTTTTATTAATTTTTTATAGGTTTTAATGTTAAATTCACATTTTTGGATTCTACTATGAGTTTTTGTGTATTTTTACAATTTCAGGTATTTTCTGACTGAAATTAAAGAGCTAGAGCAGAAGTCTGATTCAGAGACAGAGAAAGCAGTGTAGATGCTATCCGAATCTGACCTACCTGCACTCAAAAGAGATTTTATGGAGCTACAAAAGTCTAAATAGAGCGTTCTGAATATATAATAGTCTATACTTTGCTTTGGATTACAAGGCCCAAAACTGGCGTCCAACTCCAGCTTCTTGCCCCCTTTCTGCCATCCAGCGCCAAAGAATAGAGCCCAGCGTCTAAACGCCTAAAGAGGACCCCCTAGCTAGCGTTCAACACCCTAGAAGCCTCATAGCATGTGGATCTCATCAAAGCTCCGCCCAAACAGTCACCAAGTGGGCCCCAGAAGTAAATTTTAGCACTAGATAGTCTGTTTTTCCCTTACTAGTCATCAGTTTAGTATTTAAAGTTATTTTTACATAATCATTCAAACAACATCTGAAAGACAGCCATTATTTTTTAGTTTTACTTTGTATTTTACATCAGTAAGAGTTTCTAAACCTCATAGGTTGAGGGGAGGAGCTCTATTGAGTCCTATGAATTAATAAAAATATTACCGTTTCTTCTTCGATCCATTTGAGATTAATTCTAAGATGTATATTCATGCTTCAATATGGTGGATAGGATGATCATTGACAATCAGCTCTATTCATCACATTAAGACAAACGTGCCTGACAAACACCCGCGTCTACTTGGGTTTGTGTGAATACTTCAGTGGAAAGCACGCACTACCAGCTTGAATCATACATCTCTCAGACGGCTAATCCACGACTTTGTTGGAGACTTTTTGAGACACCAATTCAGCCAATTTTGGGGAGATTAGGGTCCCTATGGTAGAGGCTAGAACCTTATGATGTAGCATTCTCTGATCCAGAAGATTTGACCTTGTTTGTGGCGTTTTGAGTAGGATCATTAAGGAGAATGGACTGTACGCACTTTACCTTCAAGCAAAGCTGGATCCACACTAACCCTGGGGTTCAGATTCGGAGGAGTATTGACAACTTCTCAATAAAGGTGCCAATCACTTACAACCTTCCATTGAAGAGATCACTCAGCAAAGAATATAGTGATACCAGAATTAATTCAGAAGGATGAAGTAACTCCAATCCTTCAACATATCCCTATTACTGATTCCTTTTTATTTATAGAATATTACATACAATATTCCTTTAATGCAAATTTGACAACTCTTCCAACAACCTTCTGATCTTTCAAACTAAGACCTGCAAGATAACCATAGTTTGCTTCAAACCACAACTTCGTGGGATCGACCTTCACTCGCTCAGGTATTACATGGACGACCTAGTGCACTTGCTACTACAGCTGTACGAAGGTGTTGGGATTTGCGCAACCAAGTTTTTGGCACCGTTTCCGGGGATTGTTGAGTTTGGATAAACTAACGGATTGTCATGCTCCCTAGATTAGGTAACTTTTATTTTATTTGAGTCTTTTATTTTTATTTTTTTCTTCTTCAAATTTTTGAAAAAATCAAAAAAAGTTTTTCCAAAATATTTTTCTTTTTCTTTGTTTAATCTTTGTTTTCTTCTTCCTTTTTTTTCGAAAATTTAAAACCTTTTTCAAGAAATTTTTGTCTTTCTATGTTTAACTTTTGTTCTTGGTTTGAGTCTTACCTGTTTTCTATTTTTCAATTACAAAAATTTTAAAACTTTTCCAAAAACCCTTTTCATATAGTTTATTTCCAGGCATCCTTAGCTTTCTGTTTGAATCCTTGTGTTTATGTTCTTGGTATGTTTTCGTTTCTTTGAGTCCTTGATTTCATTCTTATAGCAATTTTTTATTTTTTGGTATCTTCCTCTCAACGATCTTTCAAAAATAGTTTTTCTTTAGTCAAATCTTGTGTCAAATCTTTAAGTTTGGTGTCTTCTTGTTTATTTTCTTTAATTTTCAAAAATTTATGCTTGGTTTTCTAAAAATATTAAGTTTAGTGTTCTTTATGTGTTCTTGTGTTCTTTCAATTTTTTGAGTCTTGTTCATTGTGTTCTTCTTATTCTTCAAAGTGTTCTTGAGTCTTCTTTGTGTTTTGATCTTAAAATTTTTAAGTTTGGTGTTCCTTTGTATTTCCCTCCAAAGTTTTCGAAAATAAGGAGCATTAGATCTAAAAATTTTAAGTCTTGTGTCTTTTACTTGTTTTTCTCTCTCATTATTAAATTCAAAAATAAAAAAGATCTTTTCTATTTTTATTTTAACTTAATTTTCGAATATTTTTAAATAAAAATTCAGATTTTAATTTCAAAACATTTATCTTATCTTATTTTAGTTGTTAGTTTTCAAAAATCAAATCTTTAAAAAAATAATAAAAATAATAACTTTTTCAAAATTATATATTTTTCTTATCTTATCTTTTTCAATTTTCAAATTTTAAGAATTCAAAATTAAAAAATCTTATCTTTTTCAAATTTCAAACTTTAAGATTTAATCTTTTTCAACATCAAATTTCAAAATCTTATCTTTCTCATGTCTTTTTCAAATATTTTAATTTCTTATCTTATCTTTTTAATTTCAAATTTAAATCTTTTCTTATCTTAGCTTTCATCTTATTTTAAATCCAAATCTTTTCTTAATTAATTACTTCTTTCATCTCTCTTCTTTTTCAAAACTTCCTAACTAACTCTTCTCTCTCTTAATTTTCGAAAACTCCCTCCTATTTCTCTCTTCTCTTTTTTGAAAATATACTAACTTATTTTCAATTCTTTTTAAATTAATTAACTTAATTTTTGAAACTAATTAATTAATAAATAAAAACAAAAAAATTATTTTAATTCTTATTTATCTCTTTTATTTCTAATTCTTTTCTTCTGACTTCTATTTATTCGAACTCCTATCCCCTATTTTCAAAGTATCCTTCTTCTACTTCTTTTATTTCATTTCTATCTTCTTCTTCTCTCTTCACATCTAACTAGAAGCTCTTTGATCCAAGTGGCACAAAAAGCTTTCTTCTTTTCTTTCTTTTTTCTTTATTGTTTATGATCAGGAACAGGGATAAAGAATCCCTCTTGACTCCTGATCCTGAACTTGAGAAGACTCTAAGGAGGCATATACAACAAGCTAAAGCACAACACTCCGAAAGAGACCTTTTAGGATGTTTTGAACAAGAAAGAGAGGACATGGCCAAACCTCAAGAGGAGCCAAGAAAGGTCCTTGGTGACTTCACCATGCCTACTTCTGACTTATATGGCAGAAGAATCTTACCTGCCATTAGAGCAAACAATTTTGAGCTTAAGCCTCAGTTAGTCTCTCTTCTACAGTAGAATTGTAAGTTTCATGGACTTCTAATGAAAGATCCACATCGGTTTTTAGCTAAGTTCTTGCTAATCTGTGATATTGTAAAAACCAATGGAGTAAATCCTGAGGTTTATAAGCTTATGCTCTTTTCCTTTGCAGTAAGAGACAGAGCTAACTTTCCCTTTGCTATAAGAGACAAAGCTAAGACATGGTTGGATTCCCAACCTAGATAGAGTCTTGACTCTTGGAAAAAGTTGTTTAATAATTTTCTTGCTAAATTCTTTCCCCCTCAGATAATGAGCAAATTAGAGTGGAGATTCAAACCTTCAGACAAAGAGAAGGTGAATCCTTCTATGAAGCTTAGGAAAGACACAAGTGGTGTACGAAATTGTGATCATCAATGGCACCATCAACATGGTACGCTCAATTGCAATCTCAACTATTTATCACAACTAACCAGCAAGTGTACTGGGTCGTCCAAGTAATAAACCTTACGCGAGTAAGGGTCGATCCCACAGAGATTGTTGGGATGAAGCAAGGTATGGTCACCTTGTAAATCTTAGTCAGGCAGATTCAAATGGTTATGAATGATATATGAATAAACATAAAGATAAAGATAGAGATACTTATGTAATTCATTGGTAAGAATTTCAGATAAGCGTATGGAGATGCTTTATCCCTTCCGTCTCTCTGCTTTCCTACTGTCTTCATCCAATCCTTCTTACTCCTTTCCATGGCAAGATGTATGTAGGGTTTCACCCTTGTCAGTGGCTACCTCCCATCCTCTTAGTGAAAATGTTCGACGCACCCTGTCACGGCACAGCTATTCAGCTGTCGGTTCTCGATCATGTCGGAATAGAATCCAGTGATTCTTTTGCGTCTGTCACTAACGCCCCACAATCGCGAGTTTGAAGCTCGTCACAGTCATTCAATCATTGAATCCTACTCAGAATACCACAGACAAGGTTTAGAGCTTCCGGATTCTCTTGAATGCCGCCATCAGTTCTAGCTTATACCACGAAGATTTCGATTAAGAAATCCAAGAGATAAACATTCAAGCCTTGTTTGCTTGTAGAACGGAAGTGGTTGTCAGGCACTCGTTCATAAGTGAGAATGATAATGAGTGTCACATAATCATCACATTCATCATGTTCTTGGGTGCAAATGAATATCTTAGAACAAGAATAAGCTGAATTGAATAGAAGAACAATAGTAATTGCATTAATACTCGAGGTACAGTAGAGCTCCACACCTTAATCTATGGTGTGTAGAAACTCCACCGTTGAAAATACATAAGAACAAGGTTCAGGCATGGCTGAATGGCCAGCCTCCCAATGATCTAAGATAGCATAAGAATAAAGATAGCTACCAAGATGAAAATACAATAGCAAAAGGTCTTATTTATAAAGAACTAGTAGCCTAAGGTTTACAAAGATGAGTAAATGACATAAAAATCCACTTCCGGGCCCACTTGGTATGTGCTTGGGCTGAGCATTGAAGCATTTTCATGTAGAGACTCCTCTTGGAGTTAAACGCCAGCTTTTGTGCCAGTTTGGGCGTTTAACTCCCATTCTTGTGCCAGTTCCGGCGTTTAACGCCGGGCAGTTTTGAGCTGATTTGGAACGCCGGTTTGGGCCATGAAATCTCGGGCAAAGTATGGACTATTATATATTGCTGGAAAGCCCAGGATGTCTACTTTCTAACGCCGTTGAGAGCGCACCAATTGTGCTTCTGTAGATCCAGAAAATCTACTTCGAGTGCAGGGAGGTCAGAATCCAACAGCATCTGCAGTCCTTTTTAGTCTCTGAATCAGATTTTTGCTCAGGTCCCTCAATTT
>NC_029772.3:65480285-65481537 GCF_000817695.3 Arachis duranensis | reverse complement strand
AAAAGTGAATTTTAACTAAAAACTAATAAAAATATACTAAAAACTAACTAAAACATACTAAAAACATACTAAAAATAATGCCAAAAAGCGTATAAATTATCCACTCATCACAACACCAAACTTAAATTGTTGCTTGTCCTCAGGCAACTGAAAATCAAATAAGATAAAAAAAGAGAATATACAATGAATTCCAAAAACATCTATGAAGATCAGTATTAATTAGATGACCGCGGCTTTTAGCTTTTTGCCTCTGAACAGTTTTGGCATCCCACTCTATCCTTTGAAATTCAGAATGATTGGCTTCTTTAGGAACTCAGAATCCAGATAGTGTCATTGATTCTCCTAGTTAAGTATAATGATTCTTGAACACAGCTACATATTGAGTCTTGGCCGTGGCCCAAAGCACTCTGTCTTCCAGTATTACCACCGGATACATACATGCCACAAACACATAATTGGGTGAACCTTTTCAGATTGTGACTCAGCTTTGCTAGAGTCCCCAATTAGAAGTGTCCAGGGTTCTTAAGCACACTCTTTTTGCCTTGGATCACAACTTTATTTCTTTCTTTTTCTCTCTTTTTTTTTCGTTTTTTCTCCCTTTTTTTTGTATTCACTGCCTTTTCTTGCTTCAAGAATCATTTTTATGATTTTTCAGATCCTCAGTAACATGTCTCCTTTTTCATCATTCTTTCAAGAGCCAACATTCATGAACAACAAATTCAAAAGACATATGCACTGTTTAAGCATACATTCAGAAAACAAAAATATTTCCACCACATCAAAATAATTAATCTATTATAAAATTCAAAATTCATGCAATTCTTCTCTTTTTCAATTAAGAACATTTTTCATTTAAGAGAGGAGATGGATTCATAGGACATTCATAACTTTAAGGCATAGACACTAAGACACTAATGATCACAAGACACAAACATAGATAAACATAAGCATGATTTTTTCAAAAAACAGAAAAATAAAGAACAAGGAAATTAAAGAACGGGTCCACCTTAGTGATGGCGGCTTATTCTTCCTCTTGAAGATCTTATGGAGTGCTTGAGCTCCTCAATGTCTCTTCCTTGTCTTTGTTGCTCCTCTCTCATGATTCTTTGATATTCTCTAATTTCATGGAGGAGGATGGAATGTTCTTGGTGCTCCACCCTTAGTTGTCCCATGTTAGAACTCAATTCTCATAGGGAGGTGTTCAGTTGCTCCCAATAGTTTCGTGGAGGAAAGTGCATCCCTTGAGGAATCT
>NC_029772.3:65478825-65480083 GCF_000817695.3 Arachis duranensis | reverse complement strand
ATTGGGCGCCCTCTTCACAAATGACTGTGAGGACTTGGTCCAACCTTTGATCAAAGTTCACCCTTCTAGTGTAAGGGTGTTCATCTCCTTGCATCATGGGCAAGTTTAATGCCAACCTTACATTTTCCGGACTAAAATCCAAGTATTTCCCCTGAACCATAGTAAGCCAATTCTTTGGGTCCGGGCTAACACTTTGATCATGGTTCTTGGTGATCCATGCATTGGCATAGAACTCTTGAACCATTAAGATTCCGACTTGTTGAATGGGGTTGGTAAGAACTTCCCAACCTCCTCTTCGGATCTCATGTCGGATCTCCGGATATTCACTCTTTTTGAGTTTAAAAGGGACCTCAGGGATCACCTTCTTCAAGGCCACAACTTCATAGAAGTGGTCTTGATGCACCATTGAGATGAATCTCTCCTGGCCTTGGATGCCATAAATGGTTATGGAAAAACAAAAAGCAATGCTTTTACCACACCAAACATAAAAGGTTTGCTCGTCCTAGAGCAAAAGAGGAAAGAAGAGAGTAGAAGAAGAAGAAATGAAGGAGATGGAAATGGCTTTGTGGTTCGGACAAAGGGGGAGAAGTAGTGTTTAGGTTGTGTGAAAATGAAGGAGTGAAGAGGGGTTTATATAGGGGTGAAGAGAGGGGTAGGGTTTGGCTATGGGAGGGTGGGTTTGGGTGAGAAAGTAGTTTGAATTTGAATGGTGAGGTAGGTGGGGTTTTATGAAGGATGGATGTGAGTGGTGAAGAAAAAGATGGGATTTAATAGGTGAAGGGTTTTTGGGGAAGAGGTGTTGAGGTGATTGGTGAATGGGTGAAGAAGAGAGAGAGTGGTGGGGTAGGTGGGGATCCTGTGGGGTCCACAGATCCTGAGGTGTCAAGGAAAAGTCATCCCTGCACCAGGTGGCGAGCAAAATTACTCCCTGTGCCAATTCTAGCGTTAAACGCCGGGCTGGTGCCCATTTCTGGCGTTTAACGCCAACTTCTTGCCCTTTCCTGGCGTTTAACGCCAGTCTGGTGCCCCTTTCTGGCGTTAAACGCCCAGAATGGTGCCAGATTGGGCGTTAAACGCCCATCTGCTAGCCTTACTGGCGTTTAAACGCCAGCAAGTTCTCCTCCAGGGTGTGTTGTTTTTCTTTCTGTTTTTGCTTTTTCAATTAATTTTGTGACTTCTCATGATCATCAACCTACAGAAAACATAAAATAACAAAGGAAAATAGATAAAATATAACATTGGGTTGCCTCCCAACAAT
>NC_029772.3:65478415-65478554 GCF_000817695.3 Arachis duranensis | reverse complement strand
CCTTGAGCCTTAAACACAAGGGATTCTTCATTCACTTGAATGATCAATTCTCCTCTGTCCACATCAATCACAGCCTTTGCTTTGGCTAGGAAGGGTCTGCCAAGGATGATGGATTCATCCATGCACATCCCAGTCTCTC
>NC_029772.3:65476415-65478299 GCF_000817695.3 Arachis duranensis | reverse complement strand
CCAAGGATGATGGATTCATCCTTGCACTTCCCAGTCTCTAGGACTATGAAGTCAGTAGGGATGTAATGGTCTTCAACCTTTACCAAGACATCCTCTACAAGTCCATAAGCTTGTTTTCTTGAATTGTCTGCCATCTCTAGTGAGATTTTTGCAGCTTGCACCTCAAAGATCCCTAGCTTCTCCATTACAGAGAGAGGCATGAGGTTTATACTTGACCCTAGGTCACACAAGGCCTTCTTGAAGGTCATGGTGCCTATGGTACAAGGTATTGAAAACTTCCCAGGATCCTATCTCTTTTGAGGTAATATCTGCCTAGACAAGTCATCCAGTTCTTTGGTGAGCAAAGGGGGTTCATCCTCCCAAGTCTCATTACCAAATAACTTGTCATTTAGCTTCATGATTGCTCCAAGGTATTTAGCAACTTGCTCTTCAGTGACATATTCATCCTTTTTAAAGGAAGAATACTCATCAGAGCTCATGAATGGCAGAAGTAAATCCAATGGAATCTCTATCGTCTCAGTGGGAGCCTCAGATTCCCATGGTTCCTCATTAGGGAACTCATTGGAGGCCAGTGGACGTCCATTGAGGTCTTCCTCAGTGGCGTTCACTGCCTCTCCCTCCTCTCGAAATTCGGCCATGTTGATGGCCTTGCACTCTCCTTTTGGAGTTTCTTCTGTGTTGCTTGGAAGAGCACTAGGAGGGAGTTCAGTAATTTTCTTGCTCAGCTGACCCACTTGTGCCTCCAAGTTTCTAATGGAGGACCTTGTTTCAGTCATGAAACTTTGAGTGGTTTTGATTAGATCAAAGACCATGGTTGCTAAGTCAGAGTTGTTATGCTTAGAACTCTCTGTCTGTTGCTGAGAAGATGGTGGAAAAGGCTTGCCATTGCTAAACCTTTTTCTTCCACCATTATTGTTGTTGAAACCTTGTTGAGGTCTCTGTTGATCCTTCCATGCGAGATTTGGATGATTTCTCCATGAAGGATTATAGGTGTTTCCATAGGGTTCTCTCATGTAATTCACCTCTTCCATTGAAGGGTTCTCAAGATCATAAGCTTCTTCTTCAGATGAAGCTTCCTTAGTACTGCTTGGTGCATTTTGCATTCCAGACAGACTTTGAGAAATCATATTGACTTGCTGGGTCAATATTTTGTTCTGAGCCAATAAGGCATTCAGAGTATCAATCTCAAGAATTCCTTTCTTCTGATTTGTCCCATTGTTCACAGGATTCCTTTCAGAAGTGTATATGAATTGATTATTTGCAACCATTTCAATTAGTTCTTGAGCTTCTGTAGGCGTCTTCTTCAGATGAAGAGATCCTCCAGCAGAGCTATCCAAAGTCATCTTGGATAGTTCAAAAACTGATGAGGATCTTCCAATGGAAGTCCATGGAACTTGCAATTCTGTTGCATTAGAGAAACTAATTGAGGCTTAAGCTCAAAGTTGTTTGCTCCAATGGCAGAGATAGAGATGCTTCTCCCATAGAAGTTGGGAGTAGGTGTAGTAAAGTCACCCAGCACCTTCCTTGCATTGTTGGCATTGTTGTTGTTTTCGGTTGCCATGGGTTCTTCTTCTTTGAAGATTTCTGTTAGGTCCTCTACAGAGAATTGTGTCTTAGCTTCTCTTAGCTTTCGCTTCAAGGTCCTTTCAGGTTTAGGGACAGCCTTAACAAGAATGCTTTTGTCTTTGCTCCTGCTCATATAAAAGAGAAGAAAACAAGAAAATATGGAATCCTCTACGTCACGGTATAGAGATTCCTTGAGGTGTCAGAGGAAAAGAAAAATAGAAGGCAAAAGTAGAAGAATTTGAACTTATCAAGAGAGATGGAGTTTGAATTGTTCATTGAGGAATAGTGTTAGTCCATAAATAGAAGGATGTGAGATGA
>NC_029772.3:65475346-65476084 GCF_000817695.3 Arachis duranensis | reverse complement strand
AACATACTTGAAATGTTGAATCAAATCATTAATTGATAGCAAGTATTTTTAAAAATGAAAAGAAATTGATTTTGAAAAAGATTTGATTGAAAAGATTTGATTTGAAAAAGATTTGATTTTGAAAAATTTTGAAAACCTGAAAAAAATTTGAATTAAAAACAGAATCTTCCCTCTTGTGCCATCCTGGCGTTAAACGCCCAAAATGGTGCACATTCTGGCGTTTAACGCCCAAACCACTACCCTTTTGGGCGTTAAACGCCCAGCCAGGCACCCTGGCTGGCGTTTAAACGCCAATTTGCCTTTTTCACTGGGCGTTTTGAATGCCCAGCTTTTTCTGTATAATTCCTCTGCTGTATATTCTGAATCTTCAATTCTCTGTATTATTGACTTGAAAAGACACAAATTAAAAATATTTTTGGATTTTTAATAATGAGGAATAATCAAAATGCAACTAAAATCAAATAACAATGCGTGCAAGACACCAAACTTAGCAGTTTGTCTACTACTGACACTAACAAAATGAGAATGCACATGAGAAACACAAAACACTCAAGTCAAGAGAATTTAAAGATCAGAGCAATGAAATTATCAAGAACAACTTGAAGATTAATGAAGACACATGCATGAATTCGAAAAATGCAAGGAGAACAGAAACATTCAATTGACACCAAACTTAACGTGAGACACTAGACTCAACAAGAAACATAAAATATTTTTGGTTTTTTATGATTTTGTAAT
>NC_029772.3:65442970-65474256 GCF_000817695.3 Arachis duranensis | reverse complement strand
TCCACCGTTGAAAATACATAAGAACAAGGTTCAGGCATGGCCGAATGGCCAGCCTCCCAATGATCTAAGATAGCATAAGAATAAAGATAGCTATTAATATGAAAATACAATAGCAAAAGGTCTTATTTATAAAGAACTAGTAGCCTAAGGTTTACAAAGATGAGTAAATGACATAAAAATCCACTTCCGGGCCCACTTGGTGTGTGCTTGGGTTGAACATTGAAGCATTTTTGTGTAGAGACTCTTCTTGGAGTTAAACGCTAGCTTTTGTGCCAGTTTGGGCGTTTAACTCCCATTCTTGTGCCAGTTCCGGCGTTTAACGCCGGGCAGTTTTGAGATGTTTTGGAACGCTGATTTGGGCCATCAAATCTCGAACAAAGTATGAACTATTATATATTTCTGGAAAGCCCAGGTTGTCTACTTTCCAACGCCGTTGAGAGCGCGCCAATTGGGCATCTGTAGCTCCAGAAAATCCACTTCGAGTGCAGGGAGGTCTGAATCCAACAGCATCTGCCAGAAAATACCTCAATTTCAGCCAGAAAATACCTGAAATCACAGAAAAACACACAAACTCATAGTAAAGTCCAGAAAAGTGAATTTTAACTAAAAACTAATAAAAATATACTAAAAACTAACTAAAACATACTAAAAACATACTAAAAATAATGCCAAAAAGCGTATAAATTATCCGCTCATCAACAAGCCACTGGTCAGGGGATGTCCTTCTGACATGTTCTCAGAATGGTCCATCATAGGTGTGTTCTATGATTGCTTGTCTGAGATGTCCAAAATTTCATTGGACATCTCTGCAGGTGGATCACTCCACTTGAAGAAAACACATGTAGAAGCTAGAGAACTGATTGAGATTGTTGATAACAACCAGTTCATGTACACTTCTGAAAGGAATCTATAAATCATGGTACCTCTCAGAAGAAAGGAGTTCTTGAAGTTGATGCTCTGAATGCCATACTGGCTCAGAACAAGGTCTTGACCCAACAAGTCAATATGATCTCCCAGCATCTGTCTGGTATGCAAACTACAGCTGACAGTACCCAGGAAGCCTCTTCGGAAACAGAAGCTTATGATCCTGATCAACCCACCATGGAGGAGGTGAATTACATGGGAGAACCCTGTGGAAACACCTACAACCCTTCATGGAAGAACCATCTTAACCTCTCATAGAAGGATCAACAGAAACCTCAGGAAGGTTTTAATAACAATCAAGGTGGAAGGAACCAGAATAAGTTCAAAAATAGACCATCATTCCCATCTTCTCAAGAGAACATTAAAATCTCTAAGCAGATCCTTTCAGACTTAGTTACTCTGGTTTCCATCTTCTCTAAGACCACTCAAAGTTCCATGAATGACACAAGGTCCTCCATTCAAAACTTGGAGGTACAAGTTGGTCAACTGAGCAAGAAGATCCCTGAGACTCCTTCTAACACTCTTCCCAGTAATACTGAGGTCAATCCAAGATAAGAGTGCAAGGCCATAACCATGGATGTAGAGGCTGAATCAGAGGAGAATGGTAAGGCTTTGAACGCTAGTGAAGAAGCCTTCACTGGGCGTTCAACGCCCGCAATGGCTGCAAGCCTGGTGCTGAACGCCAGTGAGGAACCCCTTACTGGGCGTTCAACACCCATCTTGGCAGCAGAGTTGGCGTTGAACGCCAACCAGGAAGCATTGGCTAGGCGTTCAACGCTCAAACAGGTAGTCATCCTGGCGCTGAACGCCAATGAAGAACCCCTCACTGGGTGTTCAACACCCACACACCAAGGGAAGCTGGCGTTGAATGCCAACAAGGACATCCCTGTTGCGCATTTAATCCCCAAAAGGCTAGAGGGACTGGTGTCTAACGCCGGTAAGGGTGCACAGCAACGGCGTTCAACGTCCAAAGAGCTATCAGAGCTGGCGTTGAACGCTTGGTAAACCACTATTTTATGGTTTATCTTGTGCTAAATTAAGTGTTTTTTATCAGTTCTTTGCACACTTATTCATGTAATTTGCAAGTTTTACATTTGCCTTCCTAATTTTGTGCTATGATTGAAAACTTGCTTCTTAAGCCTTTAAATTGTAAAATTTTAAAGAGATCTTTTAATTACGTATTTTAATTCTCTTTTATACCATTCGATGCCGTGATCCGTGTGTTAAGTGTTTCAGGCTTCAAAGGGTAGGAATGGCTTAGAGAACGGAAAGGATGCTTGCAAAATTGGATGGAACACAAGAAATTAAGGAGCTGACCAGTGAGGATCGACGCACACACATTGCTCATGCGTGCTGATGTGTGAGCATCTTACTATCTTTTCCTAGTGAATTTGCATCTAATTTGTTGAGTTTAATAAAGAATTAATTATCTTTTAGCCAATATGGACATTCTTTTGCAATTTTGTTTATTTTAGGTAGCATTCAGCTGGATTTGATCGAGTTTCTACAGCACAAGAATCAAATGAGATGGTAGCGAGGAGCGACGCGTACGCGTGACTGACGTGTGCGTGTGATTTGGGCTTTCCAGGGCGATGCGTGCGCGTGACTAACGCGTACGCGTGATTTAAAGAATTTCACAGTGACGCGTGCGTGTGACCAACGCGTCCGCTTGACTTGCGAAGAAGACCAGTGACGCGTGTGCATGACTGACGCGTCCGCGTGACTTGCCAAAAAGGACATCGAGGTGTACGCGTGACTGACGCGTACGCGTGACATGCGCCATGTGCAGAAAATGCAGAAAACGCTGGGGGTGATTTCTAGGCCCCATTTTAGCACCCAAGTTAGGCGCGGATCCAATGAAGCCAAGTGGTCCCCACGTTACAAGACGTGGAGTAGTTAGTTAATTCTGATTTAAATTCAAATTTGATTTTAAAATTGGAAAAGATATTATCTTAATTTTAGATATTAGATTTTAAATGAATTAGGATTAGTTATAAAAAGGAGAGACTTCTCTTCTATTGGAGTGGTTCCAAAAGGGAGATGCCATTAGGGAATTCTATACAAATTTACATTCTGCATTCCATGAGCAACTAAACCTCCACTGTTAATGTTAGGAGCTCTGTCTATTTGTATGGATTGATTTTATTGCATTTTCTATTTTAATTCATGTATGGATTTATAATTTAAGAATTGTTTTCGCAATTTATCTTTTGAATTTGGGAGGAACGGAAGTATGACCCTCTTTCTATTTGAGTTCTTGTATAACTTGGAAAAGCTATATACTTGAATAATAGCTTGAAAACAAATTCTTCAAAATTTTAATTATCTGAATTTAACAGGATACATTACATATAATCCTTTTATTTCTTGGGTAATTAGAGTTTTTGTGGCATATAAACTAGAAATTGATTATCACCCTCTAATTGGAATTAATTGACCAAGGAATTGGCAGTTAATGAATTTTAGAGGAGATTAAGAAGGTCTAAGGAATTAGGGTCTAGTCACATACAGTTTGCCATAAATTAAATCCTACATAATTAAAATAGTGAGTAAGAAAAGTAAATCCGGAAAAAATAGATAACTCTGAAGCCTTAACTGTTTTCTCCATATTTTATTCCCAACTCATTGCTGCTTGCTTTCTGAAATTCTTAATTTACTGTTTAATGCTTTTTGAATACTAAAACACTCTTTTCTGTTTGTCTAACTAAGCCAATCAATGAATCATTGTTGCTTGATCCATCAATCCTCGTGGGATCGACCCTTACTCATGTAAGGTATTACTTGGTACGACCCGGTGCACTTGCCGGTTAGTTTGTGGGGTTGTAAAATCATCGTATCAATTTTTTGGCGTCGTTGACGGTGATTGACTGTGATTAACAACTATCAGTTGTTTGATTGCTTAGATTAGGCGTTTTAGTTTTAATTTTATTTAAATTTTATATAAAAAAGATTTCGTAAAAAATTTAAATAAATAAATAGCACCAATATTTTTCTTAATTTCTGAAATTAAGTTTGGTGTTTCCTAATTAGTTTTATTTTAATTCTTAGAATTTTGTTCTTTCTTCTTTGTTTTCCTGTTTACCACATGGTGCGTTTAATCCTTTTTGGTATTTTGTGCTAAGGAAAAATAATGGAGAGAGATCACATGGGTTACTACTCACACCTAAGTAGTGATTCATATTATGGTGGATGGAGGAACTATCCAAATATTGGTTGGCAAAGTCAAAACCAAAGGAACTTCAATAATCCATGTTCCAACTATCAAGAGCCACCACCTCCATATTCATATCAAGAACCACCATTTCTATATTCATATCAAGAACCGTCATCTTTCTACCCATATCAAGAGCCATCATCTCCTTATTCATCTCAAATACCATCAGATCTTAAGCTTCTCATGAAAGAATTCCTACATGATATAAAGACAAGTGTCAAAAATGTAGAGAAACATGTGCAGTCGCTAATCAAGAACCAGGAAGAGGAACAAGCAAATTCCTTCCCAAGAGATACAATGTAAGACCCTATGAAAGAAAATGAGGAAACCAATGAAAGGTGTTTATACTCCAGTGAATTAAAGAACTTTCAACCTTCACATATGGAAGAAGAGGAAGATGCACAACCTCCCATGCCCTTGGTAAGCAATTAAGAAGAGATTGAATTATAAGAAAGCTACCAAGAGGAAGAGGTTGAAATTGAGGAAGCTTGCAAAGAGGTAGAAGATTTCAAAGAAGAACACAAGGGAGTGGAGCTTGCAAGACCTCTTCTAAAGCCATCATCATCCAATACAACATTCAAGTGGGTAAAATTCCTATCCTTAACCTTTACTTTCCCACTTGAATATGGGCTACTGGAGAGGATGGTTGATGAGCGGATATTTTATACGCTTTTTGGGGGTAATTTCATATAGTTTTTAGTATGTTTTAGTTAGTTTTTAGTACATTTCTATTAGTTTTTAGGCAAAATTCATATTTCTGGACTTTACTATGAGTTTGTGTGTTTTTCTGTGATTTCAGGTATTTTCTGGCTGAAATTAAAGGACTGCTGATGCTGTTGGATTCTGACCTCCTTGCACTCAGAATGGATTTTTTGGAGCTACAGGAGTCCAATTGGCGTGCTCTCAATTGGGATGGAAAGTAAATATCCAGGGCTTTCCAGCAATATATAATAGTCCATACTTTGCGCGAAGATAAACGACGTAAACTAGCATTTAACGCCAGTTCCATGTTGCATTATGGCGTTGAACGCCAGAAACAGGTTGCAAGTTGGAGTTGAATGCCAGAAACAGGTTACAACCTGACGTTTAACTCCAGAAATAGCCCAGGCACGTGAGAAGCTCAAGTCTCAACCCCAGCACACACCAAGTGGGCCCAGAAGTGGATTTCTGCACAATCCATCTTAGTATTTAAACAACTTTTAGAGACTTATTTTACATCTCATGAAATTTTTTAGATCTGAACTTTGTACTCTTTGCCGACATGAGTCTTTAAACTCCATTGTTGGGGGTGAGGAGCTCTACAGCGTCTCAAGGAATTAATGCAATTTTTTCTGTTTTCTATTCAAACATGCTTGTTTCTAACTAAGATGTTCATTCGCACTTCAATATGAAGAAGGTGATGATCTGTTGCAGGTGGAAATTGTCTCTCAACAAATTTCCTTCGGCAAGTGTACCGAATTTTGTCATCAAGTAAAAACTCACAATAGAGTGAGGTCGAATCCCACAGGGATTGATTGATCAAGCAACTTTGATTAGAAGATTGTTCTAGTTGAGCGAATTCAGAATTTGGGTTGAGAGTTGTAGAAAATAAAATGGCAGGAATGTAAATGACGGAAAAGTAAATGCTAGAATTAAAGAACTGGAAGTAAATGACTGAAATTAAATTGCAGAATTGTAAATGGGAATGGGGCGTTTGCTCATGAAAATAAACACATAAATTAAAGAGAATGGGTGAGATCAGAATTGGGGAGTTCATTGGGCACAGGAGATGTTGCAATTCTCCGGATCAAGTTCATTTTCATCTCTTCCTCAATCAATGCATTCATTGATCTCCTTAGCAATCTTAATTGATTGAATTACAATTTCTTGCAATTCAATCTCTCAAGTCTTGATCAATAGCCAATTCCTTGGTCAATTGCTCATGAGAAGAGATGAAGTGTGGTCACTGATTATACCACATGCATTTCCCAAATCAAGTTTTGAGAGGATTATAGTCACATATCCATCCAAACCCAATTTGGTCCAGCATGAGAAACATTTCTAGCTTGATCTCTTCATTCCTCTTTCAAGGTTCAGAAGGGATCCAAGTTTGAATAGTTTCTTTTCCAAGATAACTACCCAATAGGATGAAGATCGAAAGCTTTCAAGTAAAATCAAGAGAAAAGATAGAAGAAGAATGAAGAAAACTAGTATTGATCCATCAAATTACAACAGAGCTCCCTACCCAATGAAATGGGTTTAGTTGTTCATAGCTCTAAAAAATGTAAACAAAGATGGAGAATACATTCTGAACTAGAAGAGCAGAGAAAGTAAAAATATAGAGAGTAATGCTTTTCTTTTTTCTTTCAGACTCCTTTTCAACTCTCCACCAAAAACTCCTCTAAATAATTCAAAGCTACCCCTATATATACTACTCTTCTATTCTTCTAGTTGATTCTTCAAGTCTTGGGCCTTTGGATCTTTAGTTTGGAGCAGTTCTCTTCTTTACTTGGGCTTGGTTTTACTTGCAGAGAGAAAGTGTGAAGTAGGCAGAGACTTTAGCTCAAGACGTTAGAGGTGTTAACATTCAGCGAGAAAATGGGTTCGAAAATGTTAGTGTCATTCAACTTTTTCACTAACGTTTCTTACCCAAGTAAAGGCCACGTTAACCTCAACGTTAGTGGCACAAACGTTGCCACTAACGTTGCCTCTTTGTCCTTCGCACAAGTTATTCGGGCTCAACTTTCCCAATAACGTTGAGAGCCTCCCCCTTTCCCACGTTAGAGTCCACGTTAACTTAGTTAACGTGGCTCTTTTAACGTAGGCATGCCAATCTTCGAGAACGTTAGTGACACTCAACATTGTCACTAATGTTCCAATATGCCCCTATTCACGTTAGAGTCCACGTTAACTAGGTTAATGTGGCTTCTAACGTGGCTTTGCAAACCATTTCCAACGTTAGTGACAATGTTGAGTGTCACTAACGTTGGCTCATCTTTCACTCATCGCCGTTAGCTTCCACGTTAACTAAGTTAACGTAGAAGTTAACGTGGCTCCTTGGGGTTTTGTGGTTGCTTCCAACGTTAGTGACAATATTGGGTGTCACTAACGTTGTCGACCATTCTTGCCTTTCACGTTAGCTCCCACGTTAACCAAGTTAACGTGGAAGTTAACGTGGTACATTGCAGCTTAGGCCAACGTTAGTGACAATGTTGAATGTCACTAGCGTTGGCTTCCTTCCCCTTGTTAACGTTGGTTAACGTGGACTCTAACGTGGCCACTTATGATCATTGGCCAACGTTAGTGATAATGTTAAGTGTCACTAACGTTGGCTCAAAGTCCTTCCTTCATGTTAGAGCTCACGTTAACTTAGTTAACGTGACTCTTAACGTGGGCAATGATGGCTTCGAGAGCGTTATTGGCAATCACTTTTCTCATTAACTTTGCAAGTTACCTCCCATTCCACGTTAGTGGCCACATTAATTAGATTAACGTGACTACTAAGTGGTTCCTCCTTGCTTCCTTTGGTCCTGAAATCAAGCAATAGAGTGCATCAAAGTTCTAGTCCAAGTCATGGGTAATGCAACATACAATTTGTCACTAAATTTATGCAAAATTCTCATGAAATCATGTAAAATGCACAATGTATGCTTGAATCAAGGTGTAAGTGAATATCTACCCAAAACTAGCTCATTTCCTAAGGAAATGCATGAAACTACCCTAAAAACAGTAAAGAAAAGGTCAGTGAAATTGGCCAAGATGCCCTTGCATCATGATCCGTGACACTCATCACCATTCTCAACCTATGAACACGTTCCTGACAACTACCTCCGTTCTATCTTCGATTGAATGAATATCTCTTGGACTCTTTAATCAAAGTCTTCGAGGTATAAGCTAGAATCCGTTGGAAGCATCCTTGAGAATCTGGAAAGTCTAAACCTTGTCTGTGGTATTCTGAGTAGGATTCGGGGATTGGATGACTGTGACGAGCTTCAAACTCGTGAGTGTTGGGCGTAGTGACAGACACAAAAGGATCAATGGATCCTATTCCGACATGATCGAGAACTGACAGATGATTAGCCATGTTGTGACAGAGCATTTGGACCATTTTCACTGAGAGGATGGGAAGTAGCCATTGACAACGGTGACGCCCTACATACAGCTTGCCATGGAAGGAGCCTTGCATGTTTGAAAGTGAGAAAGCATTATGTTGCAGGGATTCAAAAGACAAAGCATCTCCAAAACTCCAACATATTCTCCATTATTACGTAACAAGTATTTATTTTATGCCCTTTCACTTTTTACAATTGAAACTAAAGAACCCTATTGGTATCCTGACTAAGAATAATAAGATAACCATAGCTTGCTTCAAGCCAACAATCTCCGTGGGATTCGACCCTTACTCACGTAAGGTATTACTTGGACGACTCAGTGCACTTGCTGGTTAGTTGTGCGGACTGCAAAAGTGTGATTGCAATTTCGTGCACCAAGTTTTTGGCGCGGTTGCCGGGGATTGTTTGAGTTTGAACAACTAACGGTTTATTTTGATACTTAGATTAGGAAAAATTTGTCTTTTTTTTTTGTTTAGAGTCACTAGAATTGCATCTTTTATTATTCGTTTTAAAAAAAAAATCTTCAAAAATATTATTTTTTTCTTCATTAATTGTTAGTTTTTCTTTGAGTCCAGTTTCTTGATTTAAGTTTGGTGTCAATTGCATGCTTTTTGTGTTCCTTCAATTTTTCAAAAAAAATAGTTTTTTCTCCGTTTAGTTCATGCATTTTTTTTAATGTGTCTATTTTCTTGGGAATAGTTACCCCTTTGAGTTTTCTTTAAAAATCTTTTTGAAAAAAATTTTTCTTTGATTAAATCTTGTGCCAAAATTTAAGTTTGGTGTTTTCTTGTTAATTTTGCTTGAGTTTTCGAAAATTTTATTGTGGTTTTCTAAAAATTTTAACTTTGGTGTTCTATCTTTTGTTCTTGTTGTTCTTGTGAGTCTTCTTTGTGCTTTGATCTTAAAATTTTTAAGTTTGGTGTGCCTTGGTGTTTTCCCTCCAAAATTTTTGAAAACAAGGAGCATTGGATTTAAAAATTTTAAGTCTTGTGTCTTTTGTGTGTTTTTCTCTATCATAATAAAATTCAAAAATCAAAAAATATATTTTCTAACTATTTTTAAGCAAATTTTTCGAAATTTTCTATAAAAATTCAGATTTCAATTTCAAAATTTTTCAAATCCCATCCTTTTAAATATTTTAAAAAAGATCATATCTTTTTCAAAAAATATCCTAACCACTCTCTCTTTCCTCACTTTTTTGAAAAAAATTTTAAAATATTTTTTTAAATTTTATTTTTATTTTTTGTTTTAGTTTTTATTTTATTTTATTTTATTATTTGGAAAATTATTTTTCTTATATAATAAAATAAATAAAATAAATCCACATCATCTCCCTTTCTCCATCATGGACCTAAGTGGAAATGAATAGTCCATAAGGACTCTGGGGTCATATGCTAACCCCACTACTGCTTCATATGGGAGTAGTATTTGTATACCCTCCATCGGAGTTAGTAGCTTTGAGTTGAATCCTCAGCTCATTATCATGGTGTAGCAAAGTTGCCAGTATTCCGGTTTTCCACAAGAAGAACCTACAGAGTTTCTGGCACAGTTCTTACAAATTGCTGACACAGTACATGATAAGGAAATAGATCAGGATGTCTACAGATTGTTACTGTTTCCATTTGATGTAAAAGACCAAGCTAAGAGGTGGTTAAATAACCAACCTAAGGCTAGCATAAGGACATGGAAACAACTGTTAAAAAAATTCCTGAATCAATATTTCCCTCTTAAACGGATGACACAGCTAAGGCTGAGCATCCAATGCTTTAAACAAGGAGATAATGAATCCCTTTATGATGCCTGGGAGAGATACAGAAAGATGTGGTGCACGAAATTGTGATCTCTAACAATGGCATTCAACTTGGTATGCGCATCTACTAACTTAGCACTTTCTTCACAACTCCACACAACTAACCAGCAAGTGCACTGGGTCGTCCAAGTAATAAACCTTATGTGAGTAAGGGTCGATCCCACCGAGATTGTTGGTATGAAGCAAGCTATGGTCATCTTGTAGATCTCAGTTAGGCTGATTCAAATGGTTATGGAGTTTTCGAATATAAAGATAAATAAAACATGAAATAAAGATATAAATACTTATGTAAATAATTGCTGGGAATTTCAAATAAGAGTATGGAGATGCTTTATCCCTGTTGAATCTCTACAACATACTGCTTTCTTACTTTCAATCCTTCATACTCCTTCCCATGGCAAGCTGTATGTAGGGCATCACCGTTGTCAATGGCTACTTCCCATCCTCTCAGTGAAAAAGGTCCAAATGCTTTTGTCACAGCACGGCTAATCATCTGTCGGTTCTCGATCATGTCGGAATAGAATCCATTGATTCTTTTGCGTTTGTCATCACACCCAACAATCGCGAGTTTGAAGCTCGTCACAGTCATTCAATCCCTGAATCCTATTCGGAATACCACAGACAAGGTTTAGACTTTTCGAATTCTCAAGAATGACCGCCAAAGGGTTCTAGCTTATACCATGAATATTCTGATTAAGGAATCCAAGAGACACACGCTCGGTCTAAGGTAGAACGGAAGTGGTTCTCAGTCACGCGTTCATGAGGATAGATGATGATGAGTGTCACGGATCATCACATCCATCAGGTTGAAGTGCAACGGATATCTTAGAACAAGAATAAGCTGAATTGAAGAGAAAATAGTAGTAATTGCATTAAAACTTGAGGTACAGCAGAGCTCTACACACTTAGTCTATGGTGTGTAGAAACTTCACCGTTGAAAATAGATAAGTGATCAAAGTTCAGGCATGGCCGAATGGCCAACCCCCATAAACGTGATCAAAGGATCATAAGGTAATCCAAAAATAATCCAAAGATGTCTAATACAATAGTCAAATGTCCTATTTATATTAGACTAGCTACTAGGGTTTACAAAAATAAGTAATTAATGCAGAAATCCACTTTCGAGGCCCACTTTGGTGTGTGCTTAGGCTGAGCTTGAGCTTTACACATGTAGAGGCTTCTTTTGGAGTTAAACACCAAGTTGTAACGTGTTTTTGGCATTTAACTCTGGTTCGTGACATGTTTCTGGCGTTTGACTCCAAAATGCAGCATGGAACTGGCGTTGAACGCCAGTTTGCGTCATCTTGATTCGAATAAAGTATGGACTATTATATATTTCTGGAAAGCTCTGGATGTCTACTTTCCAACGCTATTGAGAGCGCACCATTTGGGGTTATGTAGCTCCAGAAAATCTATTTTCGAGTGCAGGGAGGTCAGAATCCAACAACATCAGTAGTCCTTTGTCAGCCTGAATCAGATTTTTGCTCACGTCTCTCAATTTCAGCTAGAAAATACCTGAAATCACAGAAAACACACAAACTCATAGTAAAGTCCAGAAATGTGAATTATGCATAAAAACTAATGAAAACATCCCTAAAAGTAGCTAGATCCTACTAAAAACTACCTAAAAACAATGTCAAAAAGCGTATAAATTAACCGTTCATCAAGATGCTAAGAAAATGCCCCTCTAAAATGTTTTCACAGTGGGTGCAGTTAGACATCTTCTATTATGGGCTTACAGAGAAAGCTCAGATTTCTCTAGACCATTCAGCTGGTGGATCTATCCACATGAGAAAGACAATTGAAGAAGCTCAAGAGCTCATTGATACAGTTGCCAGAAATCAGCATCTGTATCTAAGCAATGAATCTTCCATGAAAGAAGAGGCTAAAATAGTAATTGCTAAACTTAGTCCTATAGAACAAGTTACTGAATTCAATCAGCAATTAGATTATCTGACAAAACAGCTAGCCAAATTCAAGGAGATATTGCAAGAAACAAGAATAGCTAATATGAATATGGAAGTGCAGTTGAAGCAAACAGAACAGCAGTTATCAAAACAAATGACAAAAGAGTGTCAAACAGTTCAATTAAGAAGTGGAAAAACATTAAATACCTCACTTCAAGGCAGCAGGAAGCCAAAAAATGAACAAACTACTACCCAAAATCCCTCTGAGGACAGTAAGAGCCCATAGAGGAATAATTCTAGCGTTCAAATGCCAGAAAAGGGTGAAGGGCTGGCGTTAAACGCCCAACCCATACTTAGTTCTGGCATTCAAACGCCACAAACAGGCAAGGAGATGGCATTGAACGCCTAAAGGAAGCTCAGTTCTGGCGTTCAGACGCCAAAACCAGGTAAAGAGTTGGTGTCTAACCCCACTCCAGCTTCCACCCCTGGCATTCAAACGCTAGTGGGGGATCAGACACATACAAGTGCTGATAGCAACCCTTCTAAAATGGCTTCTCAACCCACGTCTGTAGGTAATAAACCTGCAGCAACTATGGTTGAGGAATACAAAGTCAAAATGCCTTATCCTCAAAAACTCCGCCAAGCGGAACAGGATAAGAAATTTGCCCACTTTGCAAACTATCTCAGGACTCTTGAAATAAAGATTTCGTTTGCAGAGGCACTTGAGCAAATACCCTCTTATGCTAAGTTCATGAAAGATATCTTAAGTCATAAGAAGGATTGGAGAGAAACTGAAAAGGTTTACCTCACTGAAGAATGCAGTGCAGTCATTCTGAAAAGCTTACCAGAAAAGTTTAAAATCCCAGAAGCTTTAGGATACCATGCACATTAGAAGGTACTTGTACCAAGCAAGCTCTATGTGATATTGGGGCAAGTATCAACCTAATACCTGCATCCACTATCAGAAAGCTTGGTTTGCCTGAAAAAGTCAAACCAACCCGGATATGTCTCCAACTTGCTGATGGCTCCATTAAATACCCATCAGGCTTGATTGAAGACATGATTGTCAAGGTTGGGCCATTTACCTTTCCCACTGACTTATGGTGCTGGAAATAGAGGAGCACAAGAGTGCAACTCTCATTCTAGGAAGACCTTTCCTAGCAACTGGACGAACCCTCATTGACATCCAAAAAGGGGAAGTGACCCTGAGAGTCAATGAGGACGAGTTTAAGTTGAATGTTGTCAAAGCTATGCAGCATCCAGACACCCCAAACGATTGCATGAGCATTGATATTATTGACTCTCTGGTAAAAGAGGTCAATATGACTGAGAGTCTCGAATCAAAGCTAAAAGATATCTTTAAAGATGTTCAGCCTGATCTGGAGGAACCAGAGAGAAGAATAGAACCTATGAGAATCCCTCAGGAAGAGGAGAAACCTCCCAAACCCGAGCTCAAACCATTACCACCATCCCTGAAATTTGTATTTCTGGGAGAAGGTAATACCTTTCCTGTAATCATAAGCTCTACCTTAGAGCCACAGGAAGAAGAAGCACTAATTCAGGTGCTAAGGACACACAAGACAGCTCTTGGGTGGTCCATCAGTGATCTTAAGGGAATTAGCCCAGCCAGATGCATGCACAAGATCCTGTTGAAGGGTGATGCTAAGCCAATGGTTCAACCACAGAGGCGGCTGAATCCAGCCATGAAGGAGGTGGTGCAGAAGGAGGTCACTAAATTATTAGAGGCTGGGATTATTTATCCTATTTCTGATAGCCCCTGGGTAAGCCCTGTCCAAGTCGTCCCTAAGAAGGGTGGCATGACAGTGGTTCATAATGAAAAAAATGAATTGGTTCCTACAAGAACAGTTACAGGGTGGTGTATGTGTATTGATTACAGAAGGCTCAATACAGCTACCAGAAAGGATCATTTTCCTTTGCCATTCATAGACCAAATTCTAGAAAGACTAGCAGGTCATGAATACTACTGCTTCCTGGATCAAGAAAAAACAACATTCACATGTCTATCCGGCTTTTTGCATACAGAAGGATGTCATTTGGTCTGTGCAATGCACCTGCAACCTTTCAAAGGTGTATGCTCTCTATTTTCTCTGATATGGTGGAAAATTTTCTGGAAGTCTTCATGGATGACTTTTCAGTATTTGGAGATTCATTCAGCTCCTGTCTTGACCATTTAGAACTTGTTCTAAAGAGGTGCCAAGAGACTAACCTAGTTTTAAACTGGGAAAAATGTCACTTTATGGTGACTGAAGGAATTGTCCTTGGGCACAAAATTTCGAACAAGGGAATAGAGGTGGATCAAGCTAAGGTAGAGGTAATTGAAAAATTACCACCACCTGCCAATGTTAAGGCAATTAGACGCTTTCTGGGACATGCAGGATTCTATAGGATGTTTATAAAAGATTTTTCAAAAATTGCCAAACCTCTGAGTAATCTGCTAGCTGCTGACACGCCATTCATCTTTGATGAGGAGTGTCTGCAGGCTTTTGAGACTCTAAAAGCTAAGCTGGTCACAGCACCAGTCATCTCTGCACCAGAATGGACATTACCATTTGAACTAATGTGTAATGCCAGTGACCATGCCATTGGTACAGTGTTGGGTCAAAGGCATGATAAGCTTCTGCACGTTATTTATTATGCCAGTCGTATTTTAAATGACGCACAGAAGAACTACACAACGACGAAAAAAGAGTTACTTGCAGTGGTTTACGCCATTAACAAGTTTAGATCTTATTTAGTAGGATCAAAAGTGATTGTGTACACTGACCATGCTGCTCTTAAATATCTACTCACAAAGCAGGATTCAAAACCCAGACTCATCAGACGGGTATTGCTTCTGCAAGAGTTAGATATAGAAATAAGAGACAGAAAAGGGACAGAGAACCAACTAGCAGATCACCTGTCCCGAATAAAACCAGTAGAAGGGGCGTCACTCCCTCTTACTGAGATCTCTGAAAACTTTCCGGATGAGCAACTCTTTGCCATCCAGGAAGTGCCATGGTTTGCAGTCATTGCAAACTACAAGGCAGTGAAATTCATACCCAAAGAGTACAGTAGGCAGCAGTCAAAGAAATTAATCACGGATGCAATGTACTATCTTTGGGATGAACCATATCTCTTCAAGAGATGTGCAGACGGAGTAATCCATAGATGTGTGCCTAAAGAAGAAGCACAGAAGATCCTCTGGCACTGCCATAGATCACAGTATGGAGGACATTTTGGAAGTGAGCGAACAGCCACAAGAGTCCTCCAATGTGGCTTCTACTGGCCTACTTTCTATAAAGACTCCCGAGTGTTTGTACTTAATTGTGACAGTTGCCAAAGATCTGGCAATATGCCTCATAGTTATGCCATGCCTCAACAAGGGATCTTGGAGATTGAGTTATTTGATGTATGGGGTATTGACTTCATGGGGCCTTTCCCACCATCATACTCAAACACTTATATTCTGGTGGCATTGGATTATGTATCTAAATGGGTGGAAGCTATTGCAACACCCACTAATGATACTAAGACAGTGCTGAAATTCCTCCAGAAACACATCTTTAGCAGATTTGGTATCCCTATAGTACTAATCAGTGATGGGGGCACTCATTTCTACAATAAACAGCTTTACTCTGCTTTGGTTCGATATGGAGTTAGCCACAGGGTGGCCTCTCCATATCATCCACAGATAAATGGGCAAGCTGAAGTCTCTAATAGAAAATTTAAAAGAATCCTGGAACGGACTATGATTAACCGTAGAAGGGATTGGGCAAGAAGCTTGGATGATGCTCTGTGGGCATACAGAACAGCATTCAAGACCCCTATAGGGACCTCTCCATACTAGCTTATGTATGGAAAAGCATGTCACTTGCAAGTGGAACTGGAACATAAGGCTTACTGGGCAACCAGATTCCTAAACCTTGATGCCATGTTAGCTGGAGAAAAATGACTGCTCCAGTTAAATGAGCTAGAGGAATTTAGACTCAATGCTTTCGAAAATGAAAAAATTTACAAAGAGAAAGCAAAAAGATGGCATGATAAGAAGCTGTCATCCAGAGTCTTTGAGCTAGGGCAGAAAGTTCTGCTGTTTAATTATAGGCTCAGATTATTCCCCGGGAAATTGAAATCCCGGTGGAGAGGTCTATATGTGATTACAAGTGTGTCACCATATGGATACGTAGAGCTTCAGGATAATGACTCTAACAAAAAGTTCATTGTTAATGGATAGAGAGTCAAGCATTATCTTGAAAGCAATTTTGAGCAAGAATGCTCAAAACTGAGACTTAATTAAAACTCAGTAATAGTCCAGCTAAAGACAATAAAGAAGCGCTTGCTGGGAGGCAACCTAGCCATTAACAAAGCTTATTTTTCAATTAATTAATTTTTATAGGTTCATATTAATTTTCTTCAAGGTAAAATGGCAATTGCATGAGTTCACAGAGTTATAGAAGGATTCAAAGGATAAAACAGCCAAAAAGAAGCTCACTGGTGCAAAAAAGCCAATAAGAGCTGTTTTGGGCGTTGAACGCCCAAAAGAAGCATCTACTGGGCATTCAACGCCAGTAGAGATAGCCATCTGGGCGTTAAACGCCAAAAAGAAGCATCTTCTGGGCGTTTAATGCCAGATTTACAACGTCCTAGGCGTTCAAAAAATGCCCAATGACAACGGAGTTCCTGGCATTTAATGCCAGCCAGAAGCAACAGCTGACGTTAATCGCCCAGGAGAAGCTACAACTAGGCGTTAAACGCCCAAAACATGCAGCCTTTGGGATTTTAACGCCAGGATTGTGGGGAGGAGGTGAATTCATTTTCAACTCAAATTTTTTCCATTTTTCATGTTTCAATTCATGATTTTCTGCATAAACATGTTACAAACTCTCATCTTTCAATTCCAAAAATTTTAATCCTAATTTTTCAAAGATATCAAATGTATCTTACTTCATAAACACAAATCCTTTTTAAATCCCCTCCAACTTCTTTTCAAATTTGTTCAAAACTCAATTATCTTTTGAAATTCATCTCAAATCTTTTTTTTAAATGAAAATTCAGATTTATCTTTTTCAAATATCTTTCATAACTTTTCAATTTTAAATTAAATCTTTTTCCTATCATACTTATCTTTCACAAATCATATCTTCTATCTAATCTTTTTCAAAATTTTTGAAACCCACCCCCTCCCTTTAAATCCACATTCGGCCTCTCCCCTCTCCTCTATAATTCAAAATTAGCTCTCCTCCTATCCCTCTCCTTT
Source organism: Arachis duranensis (assembly GCF_000817695.3). Taxonomy (NCBI): domain Eukaryota; kingdom Viridiplantae; phylum Streptophyta; class Magnoliopsida; order Fabales; family Fabaceae; genus Arachis; species Arachis duranensis. Next base: position 65,457,056 of record NC_029772.3, on the reverse strand, counting down.
CCTTTCTTTTGCTTGAGGACAAGCAAACCTCTAAGTTTGGTGTGTTTATCCGTGATCACTAAGCCATACCCACTAAGATCATGGCTCCTAAAGGAAAACAAACCACTCCAAGAGGCAAGAAAGAGAATATTCCAAAACCACTTTAGAATTAAGGGAAGTTCTTAACCAAAGAACATTCAGACCATTACTACAAAATAATGGGTCTAAGGTCAGTGATCCCGGAAATTAAATTTGATCTGAAAGAAGATGAATATCCAGAGATCCAAGAGCAAATTCAAAATAGGAGCTGGGAAATCCTAGCTAATCCTGAAACAAAGGTGGGAAGGAACATGGTTCAGGAATTCTACTCTAATCTGTAGCAAACAGACAGACAGAGATTAGCTGGAGCCGCCTTCTATGACTATCGAACTCTGGTCAGAGGAAAGATTGTTCACCTTCACCCTGACAAAATCAGGGAGGTCTTTAAGCTACCTCACCTGAAAGATGACCCAGACTCCTTTAAAAGGAGAATGATGAGAACACATAAGGGCTTGGATGAAATTCTAGAGGACATATGCCTCCCTGGAACCAAGTGGACAACCAGCACAAAGGGTGTTCCAAATCAACTTAAGAGAGAAGATCTCAAACCAGTCGCCAGAGGTTGGCTAGTCTTCATTGGGCGTTCCATCTTGCCCACTAGCAACCGTTCTGAAGTCACCATGAAAAGAGCAGTAATGATCCATTGCATTATGTTGGGAAAAGAAGTGGAAGTTCATCAGCTGATTTCTTGTGAACTTTACACAATTGCAAACAAGAACTCCAAAGATGCCAAATTGGCTTATCCAACCCTAATCTCTATGCTATGTAAAGATGCTGGAGTGAAGATGGGAGTAACTGAGTACATCTTAGTTGAGCGACCAATCACCAAAAAGTCAATAGAAGGACAACAAGTGCAAGACGACCCCATCAAGAGGAGAGCACAAGAGTTCCTCCCGGAAAACCCTCAAATTGAATACTGGGAGCGTCTTGAAGCATCTATCACCAAGTTGAAAGAAGCTATGGAGCAATTAAAGGAAGAACAGCAAAATCAAAATAGCATGCTTTGGAAACTGCTTAAGAAACAATAGGAGCAAAGGCGTGAACTGAGGCAACTGAAGCGTCAGAAGCTATCTCTTGAAGGGCCAAGAACCCCACAAACTAAAAGAGCATCCACCTCCCAAAATAAAGGTTGTTGAGTCCTAATCTTAGCTTTAACTCTGTGATAGTTGTTCTTATAGGAATTTACCTTAGAAATTATATATGAGTAATAGTAATTAGTATATCTATTTTGATTTTATCTCCAATTAAGCTATAATTTATTTTTTCATCATCATCAAACATGAATAAAATAGTAGATTTTTAGAATAAAGAGGCAATAATTTTTTTTCGAGTTCTTAATAAGGAAAATTCTAATTATTTATATGTGAGTGGTGGCAATACTTTTTGTCTTCTGAATGAATGCCTGAACAGTGCATATTTTTTATATTGAATTTTATGAATGTTAAAATTGTTGGCTCCTGAAAGAATGATGAACAAAGAGAAATATTATTGCTGATCTGAAAAATCATGAAATTGATTCTTGAAGCAAGAAAAAGCAGTGAAAAAAAAAGCAAAAGAGGTAGAAAAAGCCAATAGCCCTTCAGACCAAAAGGCAAGGGTGAAAAGGATCCAAGGCTTTGAGCATCAATAGATAGGAGGGCCCAAGGAAGTAAATCCAGGCCTAACCGGCTAAATCAAGCTGTCCCTAACCATGTGCTTGTGGCATTCAGGTCCAAGTGAAAAGCTTGAGACTGAGTGGTTAAGAACTCTGGACACCTCTAATTGGGGACTTGAGCAAAGCTAAGTCACAATCTGAAAAAGTTCACCCAGTTATGTGTTTGTGGCATTTATGTATCTGGTGGTAATACTGGAAAACAAAGTGCTTAGCACCACGGCCAAGACTCATCAAGTAGCTGTGTTCAAGAATCAACATACTAAACTAGGAGAATCAATAATACTATCTGAAGTCTGAGTTCCTATGGATACCAATCATTCTGAATTTCAAAGGATAAAGTGAGATGTCAAAACTGTTCAGAAGCAAAAAGCTACTAGTCCCGCTCATCTAGTTAGAATCTGAGCTTCACTTAAAACTCTGACATACTATTGCTTCTTGATTTCTTTTTATCCTATTTTATTTATCAAGTTGCTTGAGGACAAGCAACAGTTTAAGTTTTGTGTTGTGATGAGCGGATATTTTATACGCTTTTGGGGGTAATTTCATATAGTTTTTAGTATGTTTTAGTTAGTTTTTAGTATATTTCTATTAGTTTTTAGGCAAAATTCATATTTCTGGACTTTACTATGAGTTTGTATGTTTTTCTGTGATTTCAGGTATTTTTTGGCTGAAATTCAAGGACTGCTGATGTTGTTGGATTCTGACCTCCCTGCACTCGGAATGGATTTTTTGGAGCTACAAAAGTCCAATTGGCGCGCTCTTAATTGGGTTGGAAAGTAAACATCTAGGGCTTTCCAGCAATATGTAATAGTCCATACTTTGCACGAAGATAAACGATGTAAACTGGTGTTTAAGGCCAGTTCCATGTTGCATTCCGGCGTTGAACGCCAGAAACAGGTTGCAAGTTGGAGTTGAACGCCAGAAACAGGTTACAACCTGACGTTTTAACTCCAGAAACAGCCCAGGCATGTGAGAAGCTCAAGTCTCAGCCCCAGCACACACCAAGTGGGTCCCATAAGTGGATTTTCGCACTATCCATCTTACTCTACTCATTTTCTGTAAACCTAGGTTACTAGTTTAGTATTAAACAACTTTTAGAGACTTATTTTGCATCTCATGACATTTTTTAGATCTGAACTTTGTACTATTTGATGGCATGAGTCTCTAAACTCCATTGTTGGGGTGAGGAGCTCTGCAGCGTCTCGATGAATTAATGTAATTATTTCTGTTTTCTATTCAAAGACGCTTGTTCCTATCTAAGATGTTCATTCGCACTTCAATATGAAGAAGGTGATGATCCGTGACACTCATCACCATTCTCAACCTATGTACGCATGCCTGACAACCACCTCTGTTCTACCTTCGATTGAATGAATATCTCTTGGACTCTTTAATCAGAGTCTTTGTGGTATAAGCTAGAATCTATTGGCAGCATCCTTGAGAATCTGGAAAGTCTAAACCTTGTCTGTGGTATTTCGAGTAGGATTCAGGGATTGGATGACTGTGATGAGCTTCAAACTCGCGAGTGTTGGGCGTAGTGATAGACGCAAAAGGATCAATGGATCCTATTCCGATATGATCGAGAACCAACAGGTGATTAGCCGTGCTGTGACAGAGCATTTGGACCATTTTCACTGAGAGGATGGGAAGTATCCATTGACAACGGTGACGCCCTACATACAGCTTGCCAGGGAAGGAGCCTTGCATGTTTGAAAATGAGAAAGCATTATGTTGCAGAGATTCAGAAGACAAAGCATCTTCAAAACTCTAACATATTCTGCATTATTGCATAACAAGTACTTATTTTATGCCCTTTCACTTTTTACAATTGAAACTAAGGAACCCTATTGGTATCCTGACTAAGAATAATAAGATAACCATAGCTTGCTTCAAGCCAACAATCTCTGTGGGATTCGACGCTTACTCATGTAAGGTATTACTTGGACGACCCAGTGCACTTGCTGGTTAGTTGTGCGGATTGCAAAAGTGTTATTGCAATTTCGTGCACCAATGGTCAAATTAGAGCTCTTTGTCGTATTAAGAGTAAGAGAAAGATGGTTAGTGACAAGAGTTGTCAAGCAAGGTTCAATATAGTTGTATGCTCCAAATTGAAGTGCAAAGATTGGTGTAGAGCTCAATTGAATGGGTCTATTAGGTTGTTTGGATGTCTCTGTGATAATTCAGATCGCTTACCACCCGGTGGGAACAATGGTGATCCACAAGAAGACAGGTGTAAAAGCAAGGTTTGGGACCTTGGAATTCATTCCCACAATCAACAGTCTTTGGGCCTTGTCACTTACTTCAACTTGCTCGAAGGCGTTAGGCGCCAACTTTGGGATCCCGGTCGCCATTGGAATTACAAACATTGGTGGAGATTCCTGGATCAGTACAAGCACAAACCACCATGACAAGGAGCTCACCACATGTCCAACTTAAGGACTTTAACTAAAAGTTCTTGGTGGGAGACAACCCACCGTGGTATGATTGTTCCTTTTCATTCTTAGTTATTTTTCATAGTAGTTTTCTTACTTATTTGATTTTTTTTGAGTTCTTACTAATTTTCTGATCATACAGCTATTTTAGAACAAGAACCGGAGGAAAAAAAAGAGAGGGCACACGATGCGCAAGTGTCGCTGACGCGTACGCGTCAGATGGGTGTGCGTGAAAAAATTAAAATAAACAGAGAGTTGTGCAGGAATGGCACAAGAATGATGCCTCTAGCACAAACAAACTCACGCGTACGCAAGCCCCATGCATGCGTGTCGTCTGTGATTTTTACCATTCACACAGGCGCATCAGCGACGTGTACGCGTGACTTCAAAAATCGACGTAAAAGAGTGTTTGGGCAGAGAGTTATGCTGGTTTGGGGCAGGAAGTATGATAGAAGCACAAATTTGGTCACACGAACGCGTTCCTGACGCGTGCGCGTCATTTGACCAAACGGCCATCTACGCGTGCGCGTGCATGACGCGAACACGTCGTATGCCAATATCGGTTCCCTAGCCACGCCAACGGAGCGTTGCTCGTGCGCACGGCTGACTTCGGGAAAATCACACAAAACCAAGGGCACGCGGACGCGTGGCCGATGCTCACGCGTCAATAAGAAAATTCTGCGACCCAGCATGCGTATGCGTCACCTGCGCCGCACAGCTACACTAGTTCGCCACCCTGTTTTAATTTTCTTTCCCCCTCTCCCAATCCTAAGTTTCTCTCCTTCTTTTATCCTTTTCTTTTTCTTTCACCATAATATGTGTCTCTTTCTATTTTCAGTTCTTCTTTGCTTGCGGACAAGCAAATCTTTAAGTTTGGTGTTGACGCTTCGCTTAAGGGTTTTCGGTTTATTCCTATTGCACCAAAAGGGAGACAAATCATCTTCACTGAGGAGCATAACCTGAAGAATAAAGCGACCGCTAGGATAACTAAGGTGGTTGAGTTCCTTTCATTTTTTATTCCTCCCCTCTTTTTCTATGTTATATTCCGGCTTTCTGCTAGTTTGCTTTGTTTGTTGCATGATCCTTTATTAGTTAGAATCCTAGGACTAGTTTAGTTCTCTCTTAATTGCTTTAATTCTAAAAAGATGTCTCATGTATTACTCACCGAGCTTGAATTCAAATAAAAAATACAGAAGTGATGTATTGCATGAGAAATTGAGTTAATTTTAAGAGTAGTCTTATTTACTTAAATGTGGTGGTATTAATTGTAATTCTGAATGCATGACATCAACATTGCATATTTAAATTTGAATCAAAGAATGTTGATGTAGAAGGAACAGGAATTTAGAGAATTATTATGATTTCTCTGAAATTAATGAAATTTTATTCCTTGAAGCAAAAGAAACAGCAAAAGAAAAATAAAAGCAAGGTCCAAAGCTCTGAGCATCAATCACTAGGGAGGTCAGACATGATTAAATGCTTAAAGAGTTATTTCTCTAGTCACATGCTTGTGGTGTTTTTGTGTCAAGTAATCCTTGAGACAAAACATTTAGAGTCGAGATCAATTGCAGAGTACGCCAAAGGCTTTGAGCACCACTGTCTGGGGGTAACAAAAAAAATTAGAACTTAAAGAAAGTCCCCCAGTTAAGTGCTTGTGGTGTTTCTGTGTCAAGAAAAGCTTGAGACAAAACATTTAAAGTCACGGCTAGGCTCAAGGTGCAAAGCACCAAAGAAAAATTGCTGTGTTCAAGGATTAAATTGAATTACAAAAGATCAAAGAATTCATAATATTATCTGGATTCTAATTCCGAATGACAATGACATCCTTCTAATTCAAAGGAGAGTGAGATGCCAAAACTATTCAGAATTGCAGTTGTAAACCCCACTATAAGAAGAGACATGAGCTTAATCGAACTCTCATTCTCATGCAAATTCACATCCTAAGCTTATATTAGTTTTGGTTGCTTGAGGACAAGCAATAGTTTAAGTTTGGTGTTGTGATGCGTGAGCATCTTTCCTATCTTTTCCTAGTGAATTTGCATCTAATTTGTTGAGTTTAATAAAGAATTAATTATCTTTTAGCCAATATGGATGCTACTTTGAGTCTTTTGCAATTTTGTTTATTTTAGGTAGCATTCAGCTAGATTTGATGGAGATTCTGATGCAGCACAAGAATCAAAGGAGATGGCAGCGAGGAGCAATGCGTACACGTGCACGTGAGTGACGCGTACGCGTGATTTGAAGAATTTCACAGCGATGCGTGCACGTGACCGACGCATCCGCGTGATTTAAGAAAAAGACCATCAACGCGTACGCATGAGTGACATTCACGCGTGACATGCGCCACGTGCAGAAAACGCAGAAAATGCTGGGGTGATTTCTGGGCCCCATTTTAGCACCCAAGTTAGGCGCGGATCCAGTGAAGCCAAGTGGTCCCCACGTTACAAGATGTGGAGTAGTTAGTTAATTTTGATTTAAATTCAAATTTGATTTTAAAATAGGAAAAGATATTATCTTAATTTTAGATATTAGATTTTAAATGAATTAGAATTAGTTCTAAAAAGGGGAGACTTCTCTTCTATTGGAGAGGTTCCAGAAGGGGGATTCCATTAGGGAATTCTATACAAATTTACATTCCGCATTCCATGAGCAACTAATCTTCCATTGTTAAAAGAGTGAGCGAGCGTTCAAGTGAGTGAACTCCACGTTCACTGACGTGAACGTTTTCGGGAGTTTTGGAGTTTAGAAGCAAGGCGCAGCACTCATCAAAGGAGTAGCGTTCAAAAATTTGAACGTAGCGTTCACTTTTGTGAACGTTTTCGTGAAAATTGGCTTTGGAAGCAAGGAGCGCTCAACCATAGGGAACACCCATGAATGGAGCGCTCGACCAAAGAGAGCGCTCAGCTAGGTAGCGCTCAAAGGAAGGCAACGTAGCGCTCAATCAAGAGAGAGCGCCCATGAAAACAAAGTGCGCACCAAGCAATCATCAAGGAGCCATGTTCAAAGAGTGAATGTAGCGTTCACTACAACAACGCTAGGCAAGAAGGATTGGCACGAGGAAGGCACGCAATGCTAAGTGAACGCGTACGGGACGTTCACAAAGTGCATGGAGCGCTCCCCTTGGAGTGTCACCAAGCCATTTAGACCCATTTCTTCATTAAATTTAAAAGCCCATTCCAAGTTTTAAGGACCAAAATAGAAAGTGTATAAATCGGATCAAATTGAATTTGTAGAAAACCTTTAGCTCATTTTTTAGTTTTCTCTTTTAAATTTTCCTTTTTAGAATTCTAGAATTGAGATCGGATTAGAGCTCATTTTCTGTTTTCACTTTCCTTGCTCTGCAACTTCTATTTTTTGATTTTGGGTTTTTGAACTCTGATTGAAGAGTTCTCTGAAGTTCTTCATCTTGGAGATCCATTTCTTTTCTGTTTACTGAATTTATGAATTAAAGATCAGATCTCAATTGTTTCTTTCTATTTTTTACTTCTTTTGCAATTTTTAAATTCTGTTTTAGTTCTTCTGCAATTCTCTTCATCTCAAAGTTCTCTGATTTACTTCAATTTACATTTTCTAGTTCAATTCTGAAACCCAGTACCCTAATCCGTTATTCTTCAAGCAATTTAAGATTCCCAGCAATTTAGATTCAGCAATTTAAGTTTCTTGCACTTTAAGTTTCAGTCATTTACTTTTCTTGCAATTTAAGTTTCAGTTCATTTACTTTCTTGCACTCTAAGTTTCATGCAATTTACCCTTTCTGCACTTTAAGATTCTGCCAATTTCCCTTCTCCCTTTTGTTTACTTGCAATTTAGATTCTGTTAATCAAGTTTCACTCAAATCATTAAATATTCGCTTAACTAAATTCATCACCTAACTAAAGTTGCTCAATCCATCAATCCCTGTGGGATTGACCTTACTCTTGTGAGTTATTACTACTTGATGCGACCTGGTACACTTGTCGGTGAGTTTGTGTGGAATTGTTTTTCCCTCATCAAGTTTTTGGCACCGTTGCCGGGGATTATTTAGATTGACAATGATTAAGTAGGGTGATAATCTAGATTAAGCACTTTTCTCTATTTTTGACAAGCACACTAACTGTTTGAGTTTTTGTTTTAAGCTAACACTAACCTCACTCTAGCAGTAGTGTGAATTATTTCTGGTTTTTGGTTCTGTGTGAGTTTTATGCTAGGAGGAAGAAGAGGTGAGTCCACATCTTTTGATTCTGAGCCAGAGAGAACACTTTGGAGGATGATAAGAGAATCAATAGGGAAAGGAGTTGTTGGAGAAGCAGACTCAGAAAAATAGAATCAAGAGATGGAAGAGAACCCCCCTAATCCACCAGAGGGAGTGGCCAACAATAACCCACCTTAGAGGAGAGTTGTAGTCTCCTACACCTTCCCTAATGCAAGACACTATGGGAGTAGCATACTCACTCCAAATGTGCATACTAACAACTTTGAATTGAAGCCTTAACTCATCACACTGGTATAGAGCAACTGTTCTTATGGAGGAGGTCCCTTGGAAGATCCAAACTAGCATCTAGCCATCTTTTTGAGGATATGTGACACAGTCAAAACAAATGGTGTACATCTAAACATCTATAAGTTACTTCTGTTTCCATTTTCCTTGAGGGATAAGGCTACTCAATGGTTAGAGACATTTCCCAACGAAATCATCAACAATTGGGAGGATCTAGTGAGTAAGTTCTTGGCTAAATTCTACTCACCTCAGATGATCATAAGATTGAAGACAGTAGTGCAAACCTTTACTCAAATGGAAGGAGAATCACTTTATGAATCTTGGGAGAGATACAAGGCCTTTATTAGGAAGTGTCCACTTGAGATGTTTAGTGAATGGGACATGATGACAAGTCATCATATACCCATTTTTCAAGCTAATTTCACTTGTTTCACTAGTCTTTATGCACTTTCTTGCACTAGAAGTAAGCAATTTAGAGTGGAATTTCATGTTTTATTCGAATCAAACAACCACCATTTAATTGATGCTAACTCATGAGGTTTAAGCTAAATTTAATTGATTTTTAATTGATTTATAAGCCTTGTGAATTTAGTGATACTTTGATTGGTTGTTTTGATTATTTGAAGGTGAAGAAAAGAAGAAAAGAGGAAGCGTGACTTAAGAAAGCATGGCCCAAGGAAAAAAAGAATGTGGCGCATGGAAGGGAGGAAGCTACATTGCCCTCCAGGAGAGCACACTGCCTTCCAAGAGAGCAGCATAATGAACCAAGCTTCCAAAGAAATTTTGCCCTGCCCTCTTCAAGAGCAATATCGGGCTCATCAAAGAAATAAATTCAAGGAAAAAGCTTACCAATGCTTGCCACAAGGTTCGAACTCATGAGCAAGGGGGAGTGGGGGAGCGCTACTCACAAAGGAAAATAAGCCACAGTCTCGAACACGGAGTCTTCACTAAGAAAGCAAGGAAGCTGCACCACTTGAGCGCTACCCTGATGATGTCCAAGACTTGGCACGCGAAATATTTCAAACGCACCATGACGCACACTGCCCTGCTCTCCGCAAGGGCAGGACAGCATCCTGATGCTACACACTCAGCACGCACACACGGGTAGCTTGGCGCACCATGGCAACTCTGCCCTGCCCTCCACAAGGGCAGGGCAGCATCCTGCAGCATCTTGAACGCCCACCACACGCACGAGGCCGCATGCACCATTTCCTGCCCTGGGCAGCCTCCTGGAAGCTACTTCCTCATGGGCTAAAAATTGGATTAAAAATCCAATTTAATTCATTTCTTCACCAAATCAAAAGCCCATCCGAATTCCAAAATCCAAGAATAGAAAGTGTATAAATAGGAGATAGTTTGAAGTAATTAAGATCTCTTTTTTTGGGACCTTTAGCTTCCTTTTAATTTTTGAACTTTTACATTTTAAAACTTCATTTTCTCTGAGAGCTTTGAACTGAGATTTTAGAGAATTGGGAACGAAAATTGATCTCTCTTCTTCCTTGTTCTTGCTTGAGCATTTTTACTTTTCTTGTTTGAGTATTGGGTGTGAAGAATTGAGGGATTTCTGTCTCAATCTCCATTCAAGATCTCTTTAATTTCTCTTCTGCATAATTGAGTTCAATTACATATCCTTTACTGCTTCTTCTGTAATTTCTTATTAATTGCTTTGTGAACTTGGATCTGGGAAGGCAATTGAGATCTAGACTTTGCTATCTAGTCTCTGGAGTCCTGAGATCTCATTTCCCCTTTTGGTTCTTCTGTGAACCCCTGCTGCAATTTAATTTCCCTTCCTGTTTGAATTTTAATTACTTCCAATTCATCTTCTGCTTTATTAATTGCTACAATTTAATTTCCCTTGCTTAAATTCTGAATTCCCAGTCCTCAACTCCCTTTTTCCATTCAAGCAATTTATATTTCTTGCACTTTAAGTTACTGCATTTTACATTTCTTGCACTTTAAGTTTCAGTCATTTAATTTCTTGTTCTTTAAGATTCAGCACCTTTACTTTCAGTTCTCTTTAATTTCTGCAATTCATCCCTCTCCCTTTACATTTCCTGCTATTTACTTACTGTTGGATACAAAATCACTCAACCAATACTTGATTCGCTTGACTAAATCAACCACTAAACTAAAATTGCTCAATCCTTCAATCCCTGTGGGATTGACCTCACTCCAGTGAGTTTTATTACTTGATGCGACCCGGTACACTTGCCGGTGAGTTTTGTGTTGGATCGTTTTCCACACATCAGGACAGACTTCAAAATTTTTATGAAGGATTGACCTTAAAAGCTCAAAAAGCTTTGGATTATTCTGCTGGAGGCTCAATGCAACTAATGAAGACAGCTAAGGAAGCTCAAAATCTCATAGATACTGTGGCAAATAATCAATACTTCTATGCTCATTAAAGGCAACGCCAACCAGCTCAAAGGAAGGGTGTATTAGAGCTGGAAGGTGTGGATACCATCTTGGCCCAAAACAACGTGATGCATCAACAAATCCAACAACAGATGGAGATGATGGCCAAGAGGATTGATGGTCTAGTAGTGAATACAAGTCAACTATCACCTACATGGGGACAAAATGAAGAGAGCTATGAAGAGCAATAGCCTGAGCAAGTCCAATACATGCACAACCAATGAGTTGGAAAAAATGAGTTCCATGGAGACACTTACAACCCTTCCTAGAGGAACCACCCCAATTTGAGATGGGGAGACAACCAAAACCAACAACCTTGGCAAAAAAAATCAAACCAAAACAATTCCAGAAACACAAACCATCAAAACCATCAAAACACTAACCAAAACCAATATAGAAAACCAAAATAACTATCAACAATTCATCGACTAACCAAAATAACTATCATCCACCATCCACACCCTACAATCAACCACAACCACCCTGATGAGCAGATATCTTATACGCTTTTTGGCGGTAATTTCATGTAGATTTTAGTATGTTTTAATTAGTTTTTAGTAGAATATTATTAGTTTTTAGGCAAAAATTATATTTCTGGACTTTACTATGAGTTTGTGTGTTTTTCTGTGATTTCAGGTAATTTCTGGCTAAAATTGAGGGAGCTGAGCAAAAATCTGAGTTTGGCTGAAAAAGGACTGCTGATGTTGTTGGATCCTGACCTCCCTGCACTCGGAATGGATTTTTTGGAGCTACAGAAGTCCAATTGGCGCGCTCTCAACGGTGTTGGAAAGTAGACATCCAGGGCTTTCCAGCAATATATAATAGTCCATACTTTGTACGAAGATAGACGACGTAACTTGGCGTTGAACGCCAAGTACATGCTGCTGCCTGGAGTTAAACGCCAGAAACACGTCATGATCCGGAGTTAAACGCCCAAAACACGTTATAACTTGGAGTTTAACTCCAAGTAAAGCCTCAGCACGTGGATAGCTTTAGTCTCAGCCCCAGCACACACCAAGTGGGCCCCAGAAGTGGATTTCTGCACCAATTATCTTAGTTTACTCATATTCTGTAAACCTAGATTACTAGTTTACTATTTAAACAACTTTTAGAGACTTATCTTGTACCTCATGAAATTTTCAGATCTGAATTTTATACACTTTGACGGCATGAGTCTCTAAACTCCATTGTTGGGGGTGAGGAGCTCTGCAGCGTCTCGATGAATTAATGCAATTGTTTCTATTTCATTCAAACGTGTGTGTGTTCCTATCTAAGATGTTCATTCACGCTTAATTGTGAAGGAGGTGATGATCCGTGACACTCATCACCTTCCTCAACTCATGAACGTGTGTCTGACAAACACCTCCGTTCTACATCAGACTGAATGAGCGTCTCTTAGATTCCTTAATCAGAATCTTCGTGGTATAAGCTAGAACTGATGGCGGCCACTCTTGAGGATTCGGAAAGTCTAAACCTTGTCTGTGGTATTTTGAGTAGGATTCAAGGATTGAATGGCTGTGACGAGCTTCAAACTCCTGAAGGCTGGGCGTGATGACAAGCGCAAAAGAATCAAGGGATTCTATTCCAACCTGATTGAGAACCGACAGATGATTAGCCGTGCTATGACAGAGCATAGGAACGTTTTCATTGAGAGGATGGGAGGTAGCCACTGACAATGGTGACACCCTACATACAGCTTGCCGTAGTCGGGCTTTACAAACAATTGAGTTGAATATTACATTGCAGAAATTCAGAGGACAAAGCATCTCCAAAACTCCAACCTATTCCCCATTACTGCATTACAAGTAATTAATTCTCGTTCTTTTATTTTTCTAATAATTCCAACTGATAACTTTAATTGACATCCTGACTAAGAATAATAAAATAGACATGGCTTGCTTCAAACCAATAATCTCCGTGGGATCGACCCTTTCTCACGTAAGGTATTACTTGGACGACCCAGTACACTTGCTGGTTAGTTGTACGGATTACAAATTCGTGCACCAAGTTTTTGGCACCGTTGCCGGGGATTGTTCGAGTTTGAACAACTAAAGGTTTATTTTATTTCTTAGATTAGGAATAATTTATTTTTATTGTTATAGAGTCATTAAATTCTGATAGGATAGTTTCTTTTCAAAAATTTTTTTCAAAAATATTATTTTTCTTAATTAATTGTTAATTTTCGTAAGTTTAGTGTCTTGTTCTAAGTTTGGTGTTAATTGCATATCTTATATTTTTCTTTAAATTTTCGAACTGGTGTTCGTTGTTCTTCATTGATCTTCAAGTTGTTCTTGTTTATTTTTCTTGTTTGATCTTGAGTTTTTCTTGTTTTGTGTCTTTTCTTATTTTTCTTGTACTTTTTCAAAACATTAACTTTCAAAAAAATTTTTTTATACTTTTATCCATAAAATCAATACTGAAGTTACTGCTCAATTGGCTGGAGCTTTAGTAGTTGTTCTTGATAATTAGGTAGCTTCTTTGGAATCTTTTTCAAAAATAATTTTTCTTTGATCAAATCTTGTGCCAAACTCCAAGTTTGGTGTTTTCTTGTTAACTTTTCTTTAATTTTTGAAAATTTATCTTGGTTTTCTAAAAATTTTAAGTTTGGTGTTCTTTCTTTGGTTCTTGGTGTTCTTGTGAATCTTCAAGGTGTTCTTGAGTCTTTGTTGTGTTTTGATCTTAAAATTTTTAAGTTTGGTGTTCCTTGGTGTTTTCCCTCCAAAATTTTCGAAAATAAGGAGCATTAGATCTAAAAATTTTAAGTCTTGTGTCTTTTCTGTGTTTTTCTCTTTCATCATAAAATTCAAAATTCAAAAATATATCTTTCTTAACTAATTTTAAACTACATTTTTCGAAATTTTTATATAAAAATTCAGATTTCAATTTCAAAATATTTTCAATTTCTTTTGTTTATTTCGTTTTTATTTTATTTTATAAAATAAATTTTTATAAAATAAATAATATCAACATACATATCATCTCCTTTATTCCATCATGGAATTAAGTGGGAATGAACAGTCCAGGAGGACT
>NC_029772.3:65440663-65442661 GCF_000817695.3 Arachis duranensis | reverse complement strand
AGAAAAACAATTGAAGAAGCTCAAGAGCTTATTGATACAGTTGCCAGAAATCAGCATCTGTACCTAAGCAGTGAATCTTCCATGAAAGAAGAAGCTAAAACAGTAACTGCTGAACTCAGTCCTGTAGATCAGACTAATGAATTCAATCAGCAATTAGACTTTCTAACCCAGCAGCTAGCCGAATTCAAAGAAATACTACAGGAAACAAGAATGGCTAACAGGAATATGGAAGTACAGTTAAAGCAAACAAAAAAGCAACTGTCAAAACAAATAGCAGAAGAATGCCAAGCAGTTCAATTAAGAAGTGGGAAAACATTAAAAACCTCACTTCAAAGCAGCAGGAAGCCAAGAAATGAACAAATGGCCAATCAAAATCCCTCTGAGGACAATCAGAGCCCAGAGAGGAACAATACTGGTGCTGAACGCCCAGACCATGCTCATTCCTGGCATTCAACGCCAGAAACAAGCATGAATCCGGCGTTGAACGCCCAAATGGAGCATAGTTTTGGCGTTCAGACGCCAGTAACAAATAAGGAGTTGGCGTTTAACGCCACTCCAGCTTCCACCCCTGGCATTCAAACGCCAGTGGGAAATCAGTCACATACAAGTGCTGATAGCAACCCTTCTAAAAAGGCTTCCCAACCCACTTCTACAGGCAATAAACCTGCAGCAACTAAGGTTGAGGAATACAAAGCCAAAATGCCTTATCCTCAAAAACTCCGCCAAGCGGAACAGGATAAGCAATTTTCCCGCTTTGCAGACTATCTCAGGACTCTTGAAAGAAAGATTCCGTTTGCAGAAGCACTTGAGCAAATACCCTCTTATGCTAAGTTCATGAAAGAGATCTTAAGTCATAAGAAGGATTGGAGGGAGACTGAAAAAGTTTACCTCACTGAAGAATGCAGTGCAGTCATTCTAAAAAGCATACCTGAGAAGCTTAAAGATCCCGGGAGCTTTATGATGCCATGCACATTAGAGGGTACTTGTACCAAGCAAGCTTTATGTGATCTTGGGGCAAGTATCAACCTAATACCTGCATCTACTATCAGAAAGCTTAGTTTAACTGAAGAAATCAAACCAACCAGGATATGTCTTCAACTTGCTGATGGCTCCATTAAATACCCATCAGGCGTGATTGAAGACATGATTGTCAAGGTTGGGCCATTTGCCTTTCCTACTGACTTTGTGGTGCTGGAAATGGAGGAGGACAAGAGTGCAACTCTCATTCTAGGAAGACCTTTCCTAGCAACTGGCCGAACCCTCGTTGATGTCCAAAAAGGGGAAGTAACCTTGAGAGTCAATGATGAGGAGTTTAAGTTGAATGTTGTCAAAGCCATGCAACATCCAGACACCTCAAATGACTGCATGAGTGTTGATATTATTGACTCTCTGGTAAGAGAGGTCAATATTGCTGAGAGTATCGAATCAAAGCTAGAGGACATCTTTAAAGATGTTCAGCCTGATTTGGAGGAATCAGAGAAAATAATAGAACCTCTGAAAATCCCTCAAGAAAAGGAGAAACCTCCAAAACCCGAACTCAAACCATTACCACCATCCCTGAAATATACATTTCTGGGAGAAGGTGATACCTTCCCTGTAATCATAAGCTCTACCTTAGAGCCACAGGAAGAGGAAGCAGTAATTCAACTGCTAAGGACACACAAGACAGCTCTTGGGTGGTCCATCAGTGATCTCAAGGGCATTAGCCCAGCCAGATGCATGGACAAAATCTTGCTGGAGGATGACGCCAAGCCAGTGGTGCAACCACAGAGGCGGCTGAACCCAGCTATGAAAGAAGTGGTGCAGAAAGAGGTCACTAAATTACTAGAGGCTGGGATTATTTATCCTATTTCTGACAGCCCCTGGGTAAGCCCTGTCCAAGTTGTCCCTAAGAAAGGAGGCATGACAGTGGTTCACAATGAAAAAAAATGAACTGGTTCCTACAAGAACAGTTACAGGGTGGCATATGTGTATTGATTATAGAAGGCTCAATACAGC
>NC_029772.3:65439107-65440229 GCF_000817695.3 Arachis duranensis | reverse complement strand
CTGCTGACATGCCATTTATCTTTGATAAAGAGTGTCTGCAGGCATTTGAGACTCTGAAAGCTAAATTGGTTACAGCACCAATCATCTCTGCACCTGACTGGACATTACCATTTGAATTGATGTGTGATGCCAGTGACCATGCTATTGGTGCAGTGTTGGGACAAAGGCATGACAAGCTTCTGCACGTCATTTACTATGCCAGCCGTGTTCTAAATGACGCACAGAAGAATTACACAACCACAGAAAAAGAGCTACTTGCAGTGGTTTACGCCATTGACAAATTCAGATCCTATTTAGTAGGATCAAAAGTGATTGTGTACACTGATCATGCTACTCTTAAATATCTACTCATAAAGCAGGATTCAAAACCCAGACTTATCAGATGGGTGTTGCTTCTGCAAGAGTTCGATATAGAAATAAGAGACAGAAAAGGGACAGAGAATCAAGTAGCAGATCACCTGTCCCGAATAGAACCAGTAGAAGGGGCGTCCCTCCCTCTCACTAAGATCTCTGAAACCTTTTCGGATGAGCAACTCTTTGCCATCCAGGAAGTGCCATGGTTTGCAGATATTGCAAACTACAAGGCAGTGAGATTCATACCCAAAGAGTATAGTAGGCTGCAATCAAAAAAATTGATCACAGATGCAAAGTACTATCTCTGGGATGAACCATATCTCTTCAAGAGATGTGCAGACGGAGTAATCCGTAGATGTGTGCCTAAGGAAGAAGCGTAGAAGATTCTATGGCATTGCCATGGATCACAGTACGGAGGACATTTTGGAAGTGAGCGAATAGCCACAAGAGTCCTCCAATGTGGCTTCTACTGGCCTACTCTCTATAAAGATTCCCGAGCGTTTGTACTTAATTGTGACAGTTGCCAAAGATCTGGCAATCTGCCTCATAGTTATGCCATGCCTCAACAAAGGATCTTGGAGATTGAGTTGTTTGATGTATGGGGTATTGACTTTATGGGACCTTTCCCACCATCATACTCAAACACTTATATTCTGGTGGCAGTGGATTATGTATCCAAATGGGTGGAGGCTATTGCAACACCCACTAATGACACTAAAACAGTGTTAAAATTCCTCCAGAAACACATCTTCAGCAGATTTGGTACCG
>NC_029772.3:65437094-65438955 GCF_000817695.3 Arachis duranensis | reverse complement strand
TCAATGCTTTCGAGAATGCAAAAATATACAAAGAGAAAGCGAAAAGATGGCATGATAAGAAATTGTCATCCAGAGTCTTTGAGCCAGGGCAGAAAGTTCTGCTATTTAATTCAAGGCTCAAATTATTCCCCGGGAAATTAAAATCCCGGTGGAGAGGTCCATATGTAATTACAAGTGTATCACTATATGGATACGTAGAGCTTCAGGATAATGAATCTAACAAAAAGTTCATTGTTAATGGACAGAGAGTTAAACATTATCTTGAAGGCAATTTTGAGCAAGAATGCTCAAAACTGAGACTTGATTAAAAGCTCAGTAATAGTCCAGCAAATGACATTAAAGAAGCGCTTGCTGGGAGGCAACCCAGCCATTCACAAATTTTATTTTTTTTTCTTGATTAAGTTTTACAGGTATATGCCAGAGTATCTTCAAAAGGTGAAATAGCAATTGATTGAATTCACAAAGTTACAGGGAAATTTGGAAAGCTTCCTGGCATCAAAAAGCCAGTAAGAAAAGTTTTGGGCGTTGAACGCCCAAAAGAAGCACCCACTGGGAGTTCAACGCCAGTAAGGGTAGCCATCTGGGAGTTAAACGCCAGAAAGGAGCATCTTCTGGGCGTTAAACGCCAGAAAGAAGCACCTTCTGGGCGTTTAACGCCAGAACCACAGCATCCTGGGCGTTTAGAAAAACGCCCAGTGACAAAGGACTTCCTGGTGTTCAACGCCAGAAAGAAGCAGCAGCGGGGCGTTGAACGCCCAGGAGAAGCATCAATTGGGCGTTAAACGCCCAAAACACGCAGCGTTTGGGCGTTTAACGCCAGGATGGTGGGGAGAAGGTTAAATTTGTTTTTCTTTACAAATTTTCTAATTTTTTTTTATATTTCAATTCATGATTTCTTGCATACACATGTTTCAAATTGTCATCCCTCAAATCAAATTAGTTTTCTAAAAATCCTAATTTCTAAAACCCTTTTTTTTAAAAAATGGCTTCATACATAAACATAAACTTTTTTTTTTTCAATCCAATCCAACTCTTTTTCCAATTTCTTTTCAAACTTCATTATCTTTTAAAATCTTTTTCAAATTATATATTTCAAATTTATTTTTAAAAATCATTCATATCTTTTTTAAATTATATCCTTTTCTTATCATGTTTATCTTTTATAAATCATATCTTCTATCTTATATCTTTTTCTTATTTCGAATACCCACCCCCCTCCCTTTATATCCACTTTCGGCGCCCCTCTCCTCATCCACCATTCCACACTTGCTCTCATCCTATTCCTCTTCTCTCATTTCTTTTGCTTAAGGACAAGCAAACCTCTAAGTTTGGTGTGCTTATCCGTGATCACAAAAACATTCTCACTTTGATCATGGCCCCTAAAGGAAAACAACCCAACCCAAGAGGCAAGAAAGAAAATATTCCAAAGCCACTTTGGAATCAAGGGAAGTTCTTAACTAAAGAACATTCAGACCACTACTACAAAATAATGAGTCACAGATCAGTGATCCCGGAAGTCAAATTTGACCTGAAGGAAGATGAATATCCGGATATCCAAGAGCAAATTCGAAACAGGAACTGGGAAATCCTAGCCAATCCTGAAACGAAAGTGGGAAGGAACATGGTTCAGGAGTTCTATGCTAATCTATGGCAGACAGACAGGCAAAGAATAATTGGAGCTGCTCTCTATGACCATCAGACCTTAGTCAGAGGAAAGATTGTTCATACCCATCCTGACAAAATCAGGGAGATCTTTAAGCTCCCTCAACTGAAAGATGACCCAGACTCCTTCAATAGGAGAATGATGAGGGTAAATAAAGGTCTGGATAAGATTCTAGAGGATATATGCATCCCCGAAGCC
>NC_029772.3:65435384-65436822 GCF_000817695.3 Arachis duranensis | reverse complement strand
GCTCTGCAGAGATGCTGGAGTGAAGATGGGAATAACAGAGTATATCTCAGTTGAAAGGCCAATCACTAGAATATCAATGGATAGACAACAGCTGCAGGATGATCCAATCAAGAGGAGAGCACAGGAAGTCCTCCTAGAACTTCCTCAATTCGAATATTGGGAACATATTGAAGCATCTATTTCCAAATTGCAAGAAGCTATAAACCAAATAAAGGAAGAACAGAACAATCAAAGTAGCATGCTTTGCAAACTGCTTAAGGAACAGGAAGAGCAAGGGCGTGATCTAAGGGAGCTGAAGCGCCAGAAATTAATCCTTGAAAAGCACCCCACAGACTAGAGGAACATCTGCTTCTCAAAACACAGGTTGTTGAGTTCTAATTTTAGCTTTAAATCTGTGATAGTGTTATTATAGAAATTTACCTTAGAAGATATATAGTAGTAGTAGTAGTAATTAGCATATCTATTATGGTTTTATTTCCAATTAAGTTATAATTTATTTTTTTCATCATCATCAGACATGAATAAAGTAGTAGATTTTTAGAATAAAGAAGTGATTTATATTTTTTGAGTTATTAATAATAAAAATTATAATTAATTACATGTGGTGGCAATACTTGTTGTTCTCTGAATGAATGCTTGAACAGTGCATAATTTTTATCTTGAATTTTATGAATATTGGCTCCTGAAAGAATGAGGAACACGAAAAATATTATTGATGATCTGAAAAATCATGAAATTGATTCTTGAAGCAAGAAAAAGCAGTGAAAAAAAAAATTTTACAAGAAATCATTGGATCAAGAAAAGGAATAAAAGCCAGCAGCCCTTAAAACCCAAAGGCAAGGGTGAAAAGGATCCAAGGCTTTGAGCATCAGTGGGTAGGAGGGCCTAAGGAAATAGTTCCAGGCCTAAGCGGCTAAATCAAAGCTGTCCCTAACCATGTGCTTGTGGCATGCAGGTCCAAGTTAAAAACTTGAGACTGAGTGGTTAAAGTCATGATCCAAGGCAAAAAGAGTGTGCTCAAGAGCTCTGGACACCTCTGACTGGGGACTCTAGCAAAGCTGAGTCACAATCTGAAAAGGTTCACCTAGTCATGTGTCTGTGGCATTTATGTATCTGGTGGTAATACTGGAAAACAAAGTGCTTAGGGCCACGGCCAAGACTCATAAAGTAACTGTGTTCAAGAATCAACATACTACACCAGGAGAATCAATAATACTATCTGAATTCTGAGTTCCTAAGGATGCCAATCATTATGAATTTCAAAGGATAAAGGGAGATGCCAAAACTGTTTAGAAACAAAAAGCTACAAGCCCCGTTCATCTAATAAGAATTTGAGCTCCACTTAAAAAAAAACTCTAAGATATTATTACTTCTTAATTTCTGTTAAAACCAATTTTATTTATCTAGTTGCTTGAGGACAAGCAACAGTTTAAGTTTG
>NC_029772.3:65431577-65434810 GCF_000817695.3 Arachis duranensis | reverse complement strand
ATTTTCAGATCTGAATTTTATACACTTTGACGGCATGAGTCTCTAAACTCCATTGTTGGGGGTGAGGAGCTCTGCAACGTCTCGATGAATTAATGCAATTGTTTATATTTCATTCAAACGTGTGTGTGTTCCTATCTAAGATGTTCATTCGTGCTTAATTGTGAAGGAGGTGATGATCCGTGACACTCATCACCTTCCTCAACTCATGAACGTGTGCCTGACAAACACCTCCATTCTACATCAGACTGAATGAGCGTCTCTTAGATTCCTTAATCAGAATCTTCGTGGTATAAGCTAGAACTGAAGGCGGCCACTCTTGAGGATCCGGAAAGTCTAAACATTGTCTGTGGTATTCCGAGTAGGATTCAAGGATTGAATGGCTGTGACGAGCTTCAAACTCCTGAAGGCTGGGCGTGATGACAAGCACAAAAGAATCAAGGGATTCTATTCCAACCTGATTGAGAACCGACAGATGATTAGCCGTGCTATGACAGGGCATAGGAACGTTTTCACTGAGAGGATGGGAGGTAGCCACTGACAATGGTGACACCCTACATACAGCTTGCCGTAGTCGGGCTTTACAAACAATTGAGTTGAGTATTACATTGCAGAAATTTAGAGGACAAAGCATCTCCAAAACTCCAACATATTCCCCATTACTGCATTACAAGTAATTAATTCTCGTTCTTTTATTTTTCTAATAATTCCAACTGATAACTTTAATTGACATCCTGACTAAGAATAATAAAATAGACATAGCTTGCTTCAAACCAATAATCTCCGTGGGATCGACCCTTACTCACGTAAGGTATTACTTGGACAACCCAGTGCACTTGCTGGTTAGTTGTACGGATTACAAATTCGTGCACCACACCCCCAGAAGCTCAAAGGATCTCCAACTTGGAGATGATAATGGAAAAGATGATGAAATAGCAAGAGTTAACCAGTAAGAACTATGAAGCTTCAATAAGGAATCTAGAGAGGCTGATTGGTCAATTGTCCAAGCAAGCAGTAGCTGAAAGAACACCCAATGCACTTCCAAGTGACACCATTCATAATCCAAAAAAAGAATGCAAAGCAATCCAATTAAGGAGTGGAAGAACCTTGGTGAATGACAAAGAAACCAACAAAAAGCCAGCTAAGAATGATGAGGCCAGCAGCAAGGAAGAAGTAACACTTGAGGAGAAGAATCAAGAAAAGCTCAAAGAGAAAGAGGAAGAGCTCAAAGCTTCAAAGAAGGAAAAGCAAATCATAAAGGAACAATCATAAGAACAGAGGAATATAGTGAAGACTTACACACCCCCTCTACCATATCCTCAAAGATTTCACAAAGAGAGCAAAGACCAACAATTTCCCAAGTTCCTGGAAGTCTTTAAGAAGTTGGAAATCAGTATTCCACTTGCTGAACCATTGGAGCAAATACCCTTGTATGCAAAATTCTTAAAGGAGCTCATCAACAAGAAAAGGAGCTGGAATGAGAAGGAGACAGTGATCTTAACCCAAGTATGCAGTGCTGTCATCCAAGAGGTCTACCACCAAAGCTCAAAGATCCAGGAAGCTTCATCCTATCTTGCACCATAAGCAACAGAACATTGGACAAAGCCCTCTGTGATTTAGGAGCCAGCATCAACCAAATGCCTCTCTCATTAATGAAGCAGCTTGCAATAGAGGAGCTCAAACCAACTAGAATGTCATCCATAGAAGAGGTGAAGCCTACAAGAATGTCCTTGCAACTAGCTGATAGATCACTTATCATACCCACTGGAGTTGTAGATAACTTAGTTGTAAAAGTTGGGAAAATCATCTTCCCTGCTGACTTTGTCATTTTAGATATGGAGGAAGAAGGACACAACTCAATCATCTTGGGGAGGCTCTTTCTAGCCATAACAAGGGCTATAATTGATGTAGAGAAAGGTGAAATGACACTTAGAGTGCATGATGAGAAGATGATCATCAATGTCTTTAAACCATGAAATACCCCCCCGAGGAAGAAAAGCATATGAGAGTTGAAATGGTGAAAGAAGTGGAGAGGGGATTACTTGAAGCCAACAACTAGAAGGAACAAAAAGTGGAAATTGAAGTAGAACAAGATTTCATAGAAGAGGAAGTGGTAGAAATCTCCTCTGAAGGTAAGACAGAGGAGAAGCCAAAACAAGAGTTAAAGCCTCTCCCCCCTTATCTCAAGTATGTATTTCTTGGAGAAGCAAAGGCCCTGCCAGTAATCATAAACTCTTCCTTGAATATAGAAGAAGAAACAAAGCTGATTGAAGTGTTAAAAGCTCACAAGACAGCCTTGGGGTGGACGATTGATGACATCAAGGGCATAAGCCCTGCCATTTGTATGCACAAAATTCTATTGGAGGAAGATTCAAGGCCTATAGTTCAACCCCAAAGATGACTTAACGCAACCATGAAGGAGGTGGTTCAAAAAGAAGTGATGAAGCTATGGAATGCGGCTGTACTCCTGTGGTATGAACCTCACAGCTTAATAATTTGCAATATCTGCAAACCATGGAGCTTCCTGAATGGCAAAGAGTTTCTCATCTGGGAAAGTCTCAGAGATCTCAGTAGAAGGGGGGGACGCCCCAGCTACTGGTTCTATTCGGGACAGATGATCAGCTACTTGGTTCTCTGTCCCTTTTCTGTCTCTTATTTCTATATCAAACTCTTGCAGAAGCAACACCCATCTTATAAGCCTGGGTTTTGAATCCTGCTTTGTGAGAAAGTACTTAAGAGCAGCATGGTCAGTGTACACAATCACCTTTGATCCCACTAGATAGGATCTAAACTTGTCAATGGCATAGACCACTGCAAGTAACTCTTTTTCTGTGGTTGTGTAATTCTTCTGTGCATCATTTAGAACATGACTGGCATAATAAATGACGTGCAGAAGCTTGTTATGCCTCTGTCCCAACACTGCGCCAATGGCATGGTCACTGGCATCACACATTAGTTCGAATGGCAATGTCCAGTCTGATGCAGAGATGACTGGCGCTGTGACCAGCTTGGCTTTCAGGGTCTCAAATGCCTGCAGACACTGTGTGTCAAACATAAATGGTGTGTCAGCAGCTAGCAGGTTGC
Organism: Arachis duranensis; assembly: GCF_000817695.3. Lineage (NCBI taxonomy): Eukaryota > Viridiplantae > Streptophyta > Magnoliopsida > Fabales > Fabaceae > Arachis > Arachis duranensis. The sequence continues at coordinate 65,431,729 of NC_029772.3, read as the reverse complement.
TCAGAGGTTTTGCAATTTTCGAAAAATCCTTTATAAACCTTCTGTATAATCCTGCATGCCCCAGAAAGCTTCTGATTGCCTTAACATTGGCAGGTGGTGGTAATTTTTCAATTACCTCTACCTTTGCCTTATCCACCTCTATTCCCCTGCTT
>NC_029772.3:65430957-65431459 GCF_000817695.3 Arachis duranensis | reverse complement strand
TCACCATAAAGTGACATTTTTCCCAGTTTAAAACCAGGTTAGTCTTTTGGCACCTTTTCAGGACAAGTGCTAGGTGGTTAAGACAGGAGTTGAATGAGTCTCCATATACTGAGAAGTCATCCATGAAGACTTCCAGGAATTTCTCCACCATATCAGAGAAGATAGATAGCATGCATCTCTGAAAGGTTGCAGGAGCATTACACAGACCAAAAGGCATCCTCCTGTAAGCAAACACGCCAGAAGGGCAAGTAAATGCTATTTTCTCTTAGTCTTGAGGATCTACTGCAATTTGATTGTAACCTGAATAGCCATCCAAAAAGCAGTAATAATCATGACCAGCTAGTCTTTCTAGCATTTGGTCTATGAATGGTAAAGAAAAATGATCCTTTCTGGTGGCTGTATTGAGCCTTTTGTAGTCAATACACATACGCCACCCTGTGACTGTTCTTGTAGGAACCAGTTCATTTTTTTCATTATGAACCACTGTCATGCCTCCCTTTTT
>NC_029772.3:65429602-65430730 GCF_000817695.3 Arachis duranensis | reverse complement strand
AGTTGGAAAGGCGAATGGCCCAACCTTGACAATCATGTCCTCTATTATGCCTGATGGATATTTAATGGAGCCATCAGCAAGTTGGAGGCATATCCGGGTTGGTTTGGCTTCTTCAGTCAACCCAAGCTTTCTGATAGTGGATGCAGGTATTAGATTGATGCTTGCTCCAAGGTCACACAGGGCTGTCTTGGTGCAAGCACCTTCTAATGTGCATGGTATCATAAAGCTTCCTGGATCTTGAAGCTTTTCTGGTAAGCTTTTCAGAATGATTTCACTGCATTCCTCAGTGAGAAATACTTTTTCAGTTACTCTCCAATCCTTCTTATGACTTAAGATCTCTTTCATGAACTTAGCATAAGAAGGTATTTGCTCAAGTGCCTCTGCAAACGGAATCTTTATTTCAAGAGTCCTTAGATAGTCTGCAAAGCGGGCAAATTGTTTATCCTGCTCTGCTTGGCAGATTTTCTGAGGATAAGGCATCTTGGCTTTATATTCTTCAACCTTAGTTGCTGCAGGTTTATTCCTTACAGAAGTGGTTGAAGAAGCCTTTTTAGAGGAATTACTATCAGCACTCTTAGGTGTTTGATCCTCCATTGGCGTTTGAACGCCAGGATTGGGTGAAGATTGGGCGTTTAACGCCAACTTTTCTCCCTTTTCTGGCGTTTGAACGCCAGAACTGGACAGGAAATGGGCGTTTAACGCCAGCTTTCCCCCCTTTTCTGGCGTTTGAACGCCAAAAGTATTCCTCTCTGGGCTCTTACTGTCCTCAGAGGGATTTTGGACAGTGGTTTGGTTATCCTCTGTCAATTGTTCCTTATTTGGCTTTTGGTACTTTGAGTAGTGTTATTCAATGTCTTCCCAATCCTCAGTTGAACTGCTTGGCATTCTTCTGTTATCTGTTTAGATAGCTGCTGTTTTGCCTGATTCAACTGCGATTCTATGTTCTTGTTAGCAATTTTAGTTTTTTGGAGCATCTCTTTAAAATCTGCTAACTGTTTTGTCATCATGAGTAATTGCTGATTAAGCTCAACCATCTGTTCTTGAGGACTAGGATCAGTGGCTACGGCCATAACTTCCTCTTTTGTAGAGAACTCATTGCTAGAGTACAAATATTAATTTCTAGCAACA
>NC_029772.3:65428123-65428319 GCF_000817695.3 Arachis duranensis | reverse complement strand
GGTTGGAATAGAATCCAGTGATTCTTTTGCGTCTGTCACTAACGCCCAGCCCTCAGGAGTTTGAAGCTTGTCACAGTCATTCAATTCTTGAATCCTACTCAGAATACCACAGACAAGGTTTAGACCTTCCGGATTCTCTTGAATGCCGCCATCAATTCTAGCTTATACCACGAAGATTCTGATTAAAGAATCCAAT
>NC_029772.3:65427692-65427949 GCF_000817695.3 Arachis duranensis | reverse complement strand
TGATTGAATGAAAAACAGTAGTAATTGCATTAATCCATCAAGACACAGCAGAGCTCCTCACCCTCAACCATGGGGTTTAGAGACTCATGCCGTAGAAGATACAATGAGAAACGTGTAATGTGTCATGAGGTACCGATACAATGTAAAAAAAAAATCCTATTAATAGTGAACTAGTAACCTAGGGTATACAAAAATGAGTAAATGACGTAAAAATCCACTTCTGGGTCCACTTAGTGTGTGCTTGGGCTGAGCATTGA
>NC_029772.3:65367486-65427655 GCF_000817695.3 Arachis duranensis | reverse complement strand
GGAATTCTGAAGCTGATTTGCAACGCCGGTTTGGGCCATCAAATCTTGGGCAAAGTATGGATTATTATACATTGCTGGAAAGCCCAGGATGTCTACTTTCCAACGCCGTTGAGAGCGCGCCAATTGGGCTTTTGTAGCTCCAAAAAATCTACTTCGAGTGCAGGGAGGTCAGAATCCAACAGCATCTGCAGTCCTTTTCAGCCTCTGAATCAGATTTTTGCTCAGGACCCTCAATTTCAGCCAAAAAATACCTAAAATCACAGAAAAACACACAAACTCATAGTAATGTCCAGAAAAGTGAATTTTAACTAAAAACTAATAAAAAATAACTAAAATATACTAAAAACATACTAAAAACAATGCCAAAAAGCGTATAAATTATCCGCTCATCACCCAACATGATTGCTAGCTTCCTCTCCAACATGGTTATGCATCTCTTCCTCCATAGTAGTTCTTAATTTTTCCTCCACTACTTCCTCTCGAACTATGCCTTTGCCTATTGCTTCCCTCCTTAGTCTAAGGAAGGTCCTCTCAGGTTCACTATCGAAGGAGGATGAAGTTTCTCCCCTTCTTCCTGTCATACCTTCAACAAATAGCCAGCAGAGGACAAGCGAAGTGAAAACTCTTGTTGAGGTTAGTGGTTAGTTTGGTTGATGCAATTGATCAAACAGTTAATATGGCAGTAAGAAGAATGGAAATATGAACAGTGAGTAACAAAATTATCAACGTAGAAATAAAAAAAAAGTGGGAAAGAAGAAAATTAAAGAACTGAAAAGGAAATAACAAGGTAATGAAAATGCTTAATCTAGCTCTCCAATCAATTTAGTAATTGTCAAATTCAAACCAATCCCCAGCAACGGCGCCATAAAACTTGATGGCTGGAATTCACCCCCATATAAAAATGATGAATCAATTCTTTTGGCAAGCGCACAAAGATTATCGTCAAGTAATAACCCACAGTGGAGTGGGATCATATCCACAGAGATTGGTAGATTTGAGCAATTTTAATCAATTGGTGAATTAGTCAAGCTGAGCAATATAGAGTATGATTGCAGAATTGTAAATGAGCAGGAAGATAAATGACTCAAAAGTAAAGAGAAGTAGTAAAGTGCATAAAAGGAAATGGAAGTAATGTAAAGTGCAGAATAATAAATGACTTAATTATAAATGGGAATGGGGATTGACAAAATTGTAAAGAAAGCTATAAAGAATGTGGAAGATAAGAATAGGGGAATTCATTGAGATTGGGAGATATTATTCTCTTTGGATTAAATCCAGCTCATCTCATCTTCAATCATGCAACTTACTGACCACTTGGCAATCATGATTGATTGAGCCGCAATCCCTTGGTGACTCAATCTCTCAAATCTTGATAATCAGCAAATTCATTGGTCTAATTGCTCATGAAGAGAGATATACTTGGTCCCTGATTATACCACACATCCTTGTAGATCCAGAATAGAGGGTGGATTATATGTCACCATATCCAATCACCAAAACCCAGATCTACTCATATGTGAGAAGGGATTTCAAGCATAGTTCCAGGTTTCCTTTTCCAAGGTTCCCATGAAACCCATTTTGCATTCAACCTCTTTCCCAAGATGATTGAACACTAACATTAAAACAAAATTTCTTCTAGCAAATCAAAAAGAAGATGAAGAGAAGAAGAAATTCACTTATATTAATCCATCAAGTACAATAAAGCTCCCTCTATCAATGAGAGAGAATTTAGCTACTCTTAGCTTAGAGAAAAGTACAAGAGATGGAAGAGATGGTGTGAAAGTAAATCTAACTCCACTTTAACAAACTACTATCCATCCCCTTTTTTCAATACTCTCAGGGTTATTTATACTACTCCTAGCACTGGAATAAAGAAAATAAAAAAGAAGAAAAGAAAATTACAATTAGAGGGAAAGAAAACCCAATAAACGTGACCTTCCAGTTTGGCATGTGATAGGCGCTTCACTGGCGTGTCACGCCTAGCCTCCAATTTTGCTTGGCACGCCACGCCCAGCTCTCAAGTGGCACGCCCCCATGTGTTGATATCCCTGGTGTGCCACAACTTCGATCCTAAGTGGCAGAACCAGGGTCTTCTCAAGCTTTTGTTAGCCTGGCGTGCCATGCCTTCGAGCCCATGTGGCACGCCCAGGCTTTCGTTGGGTCTTTGTTAGCCTGACATGCCACGCCTTCAATCCCAAGCGGCACGCCCATGCCTTTGTCTTCCTCTTCTTCTTTTTGGAAAGTTGAACTAGCGTGGCACGCCTAGGGTTTGGCGTGGCACACCCCTTGTATGTGCTCCACTCCCTCTTCTGAACATTAGAGCTGGCGTGCCACGCCCAGCATTCAAGTGGCATGCCTAGATGATCAATGAAGGTTGGCGTGCCACGCCTTGGTATTCAAGTGGCACGCTTAAGTTAGGATGAGCGCCTGGCATGGCGTGGCACGCCTAAGGTCGGGTAATGAATTTTGGCTTCTTGTCGCGCCTAAATTAATGCGTCTTGGTAGGAAACTTTTTAGGGAATCTGTAATTTTATTAAAAATGAAAAGTAGTGAGAAGAATATAAGTAAGAGTATGTACATGTTTGGGGTTACCCTGTAAGTCGGGCTACTTTCGGGTCTTGTCCTGGTGCCTCATTAAAAATCCCTTTTGTGGGAAAAAGAGCGTACCTTAGCTCAAGACCTTTCTCTAACTATAGTACTTTCTTAGGTTATAGGCATGCCAAGATTTTGGGAGCTCTCACCCTTGGAGGTCGGCCACCTTATAGTAACCCTTTCCTAGTACTCTCGTAATCCGGTATGGCCCTTTTCAGTTTGCTGCCAGCTTTCATTCTCTTGATCGATCTGCTCTGATATGGTTTCGGAATAGGGTGAGGTCATTGGTAGTGAAGCTTTGTTAGATTACCTTCCGGTTATACCTTGAGTCCATTCGATGCTTCAGTTCTTCCTCTCTAATCCGAGCACTTTCTTGGACTTTTAGAAGCAGGTCGAGTTCTTCCTTTTGTGCTCTGGAATTGGCGTCTTCGTTGTAGAAGATCACTCTAGGGAATCTTTCATCTACTTCTACAGGGATCATTGCCTACATTCCATAAGTGAGTTAGAACAGTGATTCCCTCGTGGTGGAGTGAGGGGTCATCTAGTATGCCCATAGAACTTGGGGGAGCTCTTCGGCCCAGGCCCCTTTCGCATATTGTACTCAACGCTTCAACCCGGCAAATATGACTTTTTTGCCAGCCTCTGCCTGTCCGTTGGCTTGTGGGTATTCTACTGAAGTGAACTGGTGCTTAATTTTTAGATCCGCCACCGAGTTCCTGAAGCCCGTGTCGGTGAACTGAGTTTCATTGTCTGTGGTGATGGAATAGGGAACCCAAAACCTTGTGATGATGTTCTTGTATAGGAACTTCCAACTTCTTTGGGCTGTGGCGGTGGCCAATGGCTCTGCCTTGATCTACTTTATGAAGTAATCTATTCCTACAATGAGGAATTTGACTTACCCTGATCCCTGGGGGAATGGTAGGAGGAGTTCGAGCCCCGACTTTGTGAACAACCAGGGTGAAGTGACGGAGATGAGCTCTTCAGATGGGGCGATGTGGAAGTTGGTGTGCTTCTGGCATGGAGGGCATGTTTTCACGAACTCTGTTGCTTCGTGCTGTAAGGTCGGCCAGTAGAAGCCGGCTCGGAGTACCTTTTTGGATAGATCCCATGCCCCTAGGTGGTTGCCGCACATGCCACTGTGAACGTTCTCCAGGACCTCCTTTGTGGCGGAAGTTAGGACATATTTTAAGAGGGGTGTTAAGATTCCTGTCATGTACAGGATGTCGTGTACCAAGGTGTAATATTGTGCTTCTCGTATGAGCCTTTTTGCATCCTTCTTTTCTGTTGGGAGTATTTCGGATTTGAGGTAGTTGATTATGGGGGTCATCCACCCTTGGTTCTGGTCTGATATGTTTAGGACCTTCTCTTCCTCTGAGGTCGATAGGTTTTGTAGGGTTTCTTGGATGAGACTTCCATTATTGCCCCTGGTTTGGCGCTGGCTAGTTTTGAAAGTGCATCGACTCGGGCATTTTGTTCCCGAGGTATATGTCAGATCTCATATCCCATGAATTTCTTAAGTTATTCTCTAATTTTGTTTAGGTATTTTTTCATGGTGGGATCCTTTGCTTGATAGCTTCCTTCTATTTACGAGGGGATTACTTGTGAATTGCTGAAGATGGTAAGCTTTCAGGCTCCGACCTCCCTAGCCAGCATCAAACCGGCTAGTAGGGCTTCATACTCGGCTTGGTTATTTGAGGCGGCAAACTCAAACCTTAAGGAGCGTTCGAGTTGGGTCCCTGATGAACGGATAATTTATACGCTTTTTGGCATTATTTTCATATAGTTTTTAGTATGGTTTAGTTAGTTTTTAGTATATTTTTATTTGTTTCTAAGCAAAATTCACATTTCTGGACTTTACTATGTGTTTGGGTGTTTTTCTGTGATTTCAGGTATTTTCTGCCCGAGTTTAGGCGACGCAAACTGGCGTTTAACGCCAGCTTTCTGTCCTATTCTAGTGTTAAATGTCAGAAACAAGTTCCAAAGCATAGTCAATTGCCAAAAACAAGTTACAAACTGGCGTTTAACTCCAAGGAAGACCTCTACACGTGAAAGCTTCAATGCTCAGCCCAAGCACACACCAAGTCAGCCCAGAAGTGGATTTCTGCATCATTTACTCATTTCTGTAACCCTAGTAACTAGTTTAGTATAAATAGAACTTTTTACTATTGTATTTTAATCTCTAGATCGGGGGATTATCTTTTGATCCTTTGATCACATTTTGGGGGCTGGCCTCACGGCCATACCTGGACCTTCATCACTTATGTATTTTCAACGGTGGAGTTTTTGCACACCATAGATTAAGGGTGTGGAGCTCTGCTGTTCCTCGAGTATTAATGCAATTACTACTGTTTTCTATTCAATTCATGCTTATTCTTATTCTAAAATATTCATTCGCACTTCAACCTGATGAATGTAATGATCTGTGACACTCATCACTATTCTCACTTATGAACGCGTGCCTGACAAACACTTCTGTTCTACCTATGAAAGATAGAGTGTGTATCTCTTGGATTCTTGACCCACGACGCATGGTTGCCTCGCCTAACAACCGAGCCTCCCATTTTGTGAGATCAGAGTCTTCGTAGTATAAGCTAGAATCCATTGGCATCATTCTTGAGATCCGAAAATTCTAAACCTTGTCTGTGGTATTCCGAGTAGGATATGGGATGGGATGACTGTGACGAGCTTCAAACTCTCGACTTTAGGGTGTGGTGACAGACGCAAAAGGATAGTAAATCCTATTCCTACTCAATCGAGAACCAACAACTGATTAGCCATGCGGGAGACCGTAGAGGACCTTTTTCACTGAGAGGATGGGAAGTAGCCATTGACAACAGTGACGCCGTACATACAGCTTGCCATAGAAAGGAGTATGAAGGATTGGATGAAGCCAGTAGGAAAGCAGAGATTCAAGAGAGATAAAGCATCTCCATACACTTATCTGAAATTTCCACCAATGATTTACATAAGTATCTCTATCTTTATTTTACGTTTTATTTATCTTTAATTATTAAAACTCCATAACAATTTGAATCTGCCTGAATGAGATTTACAAGGTGACCATAGCTTGCTTTAAGCTGACAATCTCCGTGGGATCGACCCTTACTCACATAAGGTTTATTACTTGGACAACCCAGTGCACTTGCTGGTTAGTTGTGCGAAGTTGTGAAAAAAGAGTGATATTACAATTGTGCGTACCAAGTTATTGGCGCCATTGACATCACAATTTCGTGCATCAAGTTTTTTGTCACTTTTCAGAATGACACCTGCTCCGCTCCCGGCTTTGTTTGATGAGCCGTTAACGTAGAAGTTCCATTCAATGGGGTTCCTGGGGTGTCAGTGTATTCTACAATCAAGTCAGCCAGGAATTAGGACTTGATGGCCGTGCAAGCTTCGTACTTGAGGTCGAATTCGGGCAACTCGATCGCCCATTGTAGGATTCTTCCAGCCAAGTCAGTTTTATGTAGGATGCCTTTCATGGGTTGGCCGATCCATATTTTGATGGCGTGGGCTTGAAAATATGATCGAGGTCGCCAGGAAGTAAGTCTGAGGGTGTAGGCAAACTTTTCTATCTTTTAGTAGTTTATTTCAGCCCCATGTAAGGCCTTGCTAATGAAGTAGATGGGTTGTTGTCTGTTGTCGTCTTCTCTTACTAGCGCCGATACTATCGCCCGACTTCCAACGGAGAGGTATAGTATCAGCTCTTCTCCCTGTCAAGGTCGGGTCAGAATGGGTGGTTGTCCCAGAAACGTTTTGAAGTCCTGGAAGGCTTATTCGCATTCTGGAGTCCATTTAAACTTCTTTTCTTTCCTTAGTGTTGCAAAGAAGGGGAGGGATCTTAGTGCCGATCTGGCTAGGAATCTGGATAGGGATGCTAGTCTTCCATTTAGCTGTTGTACCTCTTTTACACAGGTCAGCATTTGTCTGGGTTTGCCTCAATGCCTCTCTATGTGAGCATAAACCCTAGGAATTTTCCAGCTTCTATCGCAAAGGTACATTTTGTGGGGTTTAGTCTCATCCCGTGCTTTCTTATGGTGCCGAATACTTCGGCGAGGTCGGGCAGTAGTGTTTCCTCTTCTTGGGTTTTTGCTAGCAGCATGTCGTCTACGTAGACTTCCATCAGCTTCCTGATATAGTCTGCAAATACTTTGTTCATCAACCTCTGATTTGCGGACCCCGCGTTCTTGTGTCTGAATGGCATTACTACATAGCAGAAGTTTGCTTTCGGGGTTAGGAACGAGTTCTTCTTTTGATCGAGTTTATGCATTGGGATCTGGTTGTACCCTGAGTAGGCGTCCATGAAGGAGAGGTACTTGTATCCAGACGAGGCATCAACTACGGTGTCGATATTCGGGAGAGGATAGGGGCCTTTTAGGCTGGCTTTATTGAAATCATTGTAGTCTGCGCACATCCGCCACTGTCTATTTGGCTTTTTGACCAGTACAACATTGGCCAACCATAGTGGGTATTTGACCTCCCTTATGAACCCTGCCTCTAGAAAGGCCTGTATTTGTTCCTCCACAACTTGTGATCTCTCTGGGCTGAGCTTTCTGTGCCTTTGTTGCACTTGTCGAGATCCGGGGTATACTGCCAGTTTGTGGCACATTAATCTGGGATCTATGCTGAGCATGTCTGTGACTTTCCATGCAAAGAGGTCAGAATTATCCCTTAGGAACTTTATTAGTAGCTTCTTTAAGTATTCTTTTAGGTTTGCGCCAATGTTTACTGTTTTATCTCGGGTGTCTCCGACTTGGATCTCTTCGATCTCGCCTTCTGGTTGAGGACGAAGTTCTTTGCGAGCCCGGGCTCCTCCGAGTTCAATGGCATTGGCTTCTTTTCCTTTGGGGTTGCCCTTTAGGTTTAGGCTTTGGTTATAGCAGCGTCGCATGAGCTTTTGGTCTTCTTTGATGGTAGCTATGCTTTTTGGGGTTGGAAACTTCATGCATAGGTGGGGGGTGGAGACTACTACGATGAGCTGATTTAAGCTATTCCGGCATATAAGGGCGTTATACGCGGAGTTCACGTCAACCAAGATGTATTCTATGCTCAGTGTTCTAGACCGGGTTCCTTTTTCGAAGGTTGTGTGCAGTAGGATATACCCGAGGGGCTAGATCAGAGCGTCTCCTAGCTCGAACAGGCTGTTGGGATATGCCCTAAGCTCCTTTTCTTGTAGTCCGAGCTTGTCGAAGGCGGATTTGAATAGGATGTCCGCGGAGCTTCCCTGGTAAACCGGTGTTCGGTAGAGGTTGGCACTAGCCAGTATGATGGTAATGACCATGGGATCATCATGCCCAGGGATGATGCCCGCGGCGTCTTCTTTGGTGAAGGAAATAGTAGGGGGTCGGGTGACCTATCCCCTTCTCCGACATGGTATATTTCTTTAAGGTGTCTTTTACGGGACGATTTGGAGATTCCCCATCCTGCGAATCATCTGTTGACCATATGAACGTGCCTTTCTGGGGTGTGAAGGGAACGTTCAGCTCGTCCGCCCTCTTTATAGCTATTTTGGTGAGAGTAGTCGAGAAGACCTTATAGTGAGTTGCGTTCGAGGCATCCGTGAGGTTCATTCGACTCCTAAAGTTGCTGAGGTGATAGCTTGGGTCGGATGTTCCATCATATGGGGTTATGTCGGGCGCTTTGAAGTCTTTTGGAACTTTTGCTCTCGTGATTTCCTTTGTGAACGGGTCTTGTTCCCTGTGGGGACTAGTTTCGCAGTAGGACTGTGTAGTTTTAGCCTTGAGGTCGACTTCGAGCTTTTGGAGCTTCTCTTCTAGCTCTCTGCACCGTCTTGTTTCTCTTCGCAGGTCCCGTTCAACTTCTCGTTGTCGTTATGCTTCTTGTTCGAGCCGTTTAAGGCGGTCTTGTTGCTCACGAATGGCGTCTAGGATCTCTATATTCTGGGTTTGTTTATCTTTTTTAGAGTTGTCTGCCCCCTTTGGTGATGGTGGGGCGGGGTCCACGTTCTTTGTTGGTGTACCCTCTTCTAGGCCGGAGGTGTGCTCGTTGTTAGGAGGGTCGTTTGCCATGATCTTGCGATGACTTCAAGGTTCCCCGGCAATGGCACCAACGTTCCATGGGTTACCTAAAATTGGGAGGTTGATCTTGGACGAGATCTTTTAGTCTGGTCAAGAATACCATGTCCGACTTGTTGGAGCAGGAGGCGCTGCTTAGTCCTTGATCACCGGTGGGTGGTGGTACCTGGAAGAAACTCTGATGCTTAAGTTAGTACGGGCCTTAGGCATGGTTTTTTGTAGAATTGGAGTATGAGTTATACCTGGGTGGTTGATAAACCCCAATTTTAGGGTTTTATCTTGTATAGAATTTGGGGGTTTTTATCAATATTCTCTCACACTTATTCATATAAAATGCATAGTTTTGTGTTTCCTTCCAAATCTTGCTTCAAGGTTAAAAACATGCCTATATAGCCTTAAATATGCTATATTTTTAATTCTCTTCTATTACCATTCGATGCCGTGATATGTTTGTTAATTGATTTCAGAGTTTAAGGGCAAGAATGACATGGAAGAGAGGAAGGAAACATGCACAAGTAGAAGGAGCATGAAGAATGGAGCTTTGGAGATTTGGCATCGACGCGCACGCGTGATCCACGCTTACGCGTGGGAGCATGGATCTAGGAGTGGCGCACGAAAGTTGACGCATTCGTGTGGCTGGGAAAAAATCCCATTGACGCTTACACGTTCTCGACGCGTACGCATGGCTTGAAAAACTCAACGATGCACACGCGTGGCCGACGCCCACGAGTGACGCTCAGCTCGTGACATCATTAAGGAAATTGTGGCTGGTGATTTCTGAGGAGCTCCAGGCCCAATCTGAGGGGAATTCTGCATGAAAAAGACCTAATGAACCAAGGGGAGAGGGGGGATACACATCATACACAATTTTTAGCTAGTTTTTGGGGAGTTTATGTTTTTAGAGAGAGAAACTCTCACTTCTCTCTAGATTTTGGCTTTCTCAATTTCAAATTCACTTGGGTCCTTTGGTTAGTTCTATTTTGAATTCAATTTTACATTTCTTTAATTTGTAGATCTAATTTTCCTAACCTCATTTAGTGTTCTTGTTACTCTAGTTACTTTGGATCTTGGATTTGTATCTCGTTATAATGTATTGAGAAATTTCATGTTCATTGTTGTTAATTGCTTGATTGTTGTTAGTTGTTTGTAGTAGATAACTTTGATTTGAATTTTCTTCTCAATTTCACAATGTCTTTGAATTTTGTTCACCAAGTGTTTGAGGAAATGTCAACTATAGTTATGGAGTAGATTTTTCACTTTTGGCTTGGGGTTTGGATAATTAGAGACACTTGAATTGTCAATGTCTTTTGTTGATTCATAATTGGAAATTGCTAGTTGATTTGCATGCCACTAAAGCTAGACTTTCCTTAGGATTTGACTAGGATTTGTGGATTCAAATTGATTATTTCCACTTGACTTTCCTTCATAGTTAGAGGTTAACTAAGTGGAGCAATAACCAATTTATATCACAAATGATATAAGCAATAATGATAGAAATTCCAATTCTCACCCCTAGCCAAGGATTTTACATTGATTCATTGTCATTCACCCTTATTAGTTTAATTTCTTGGTTCCCTTATTCCAATTGTTATTTGCTCATTGCTTAATTCATGTTCGTTTACTTTACTTATATTCAACTCCAAACTACCAAGAGAACTCCAAACCAATGATGTGCATCTTAGGGTAACTCCTAGGGAGAACGACCTGGGATTCTACTCCTGATTATTGATTTTGAATTGTGCAGACACATTTTCTAAATTTGATGTGCGGATAGCTTGTTGGTTAGACTATACTCGCGACGGGAATTTACCGGTTAATTCTAGACCGACGAATTATCTCGCATCAGTGCTCCAGTGTATTTATACTGGTGTTGAGCGACCTTCCTCGAGATAAGTTTGTTATCTTATCTTATCTTTTGTAGGTGAGATCATATCTTTGGCCAACCGTCTTTTCAGTAGGTGGTGGTTCTTTTTGGGCCTATGCGGTAATTTCCCGAGCTCTTTGTAAGAAGGTTAGGAGTGGGCGAACATTTAAAGAGGTCAGTCATTTTCTCCTTGGTTGATCTGGTCTTTGTAGCTTGTTCCGGTGTACGAATACTGACGCACCACTATTTCATGGTACATCTTGTGCTTAATTGAGTGGATTTTATCCACTAATCTCACACTTATTCATTGAAATTGCATGTTTTACATTTTCCTTCCTGATTTTATGTTATGATTAAAAACATGTTTATTTGGTCTTAATTTAGCTAATTTTAATCATCTCTTATTACCATTCGATGGCTTTATATATTTGTTAAGTGATTTCAGGGTTTATAGGGCAGGAATGGCTTAGAGGATGGAAAGAAATCATGCAAAAGTAGAAGGAATACAAGAAGCTGAAGGAATTGCTAATGCTGTCAACCCTAACCTCTTCGCACTCAATTGATCATAACTTGAGATACAAAGGTCCAAATGAGGCAGTTCTAGTTGAGTTGGAAAGTTAACATTCGGGACTTCGCAACAGTATATAATTTGCCATACTGGCCATGCAGCTAGGTGACACGCATACTGCGACTGTAGAAATCACTAAGGACGATTTTTGGCTTTTTTTGACCTAGTTTTTTGCCCAAAAAACAAAGATTAGAGGCTACAGACTAGGGAAATCATTCATTCATCATTCACTTCTCATTATTCATAATTTTAGGTTTTAGATGTAGATTTCAAGAGAGTAGCCTCTCTCTAGGTTTTAGGATTTAGGATTTCTCTTCTACTCTTATTGATTACTCATTGTTACTACTTTAATTTATGAATTCTTATGTTAGATTTTTATTTTTCTTATTAATGCAATTTAAGGTATTTCATGTTTATTATTTGTTTCTCCATTTGTTGTTATTGAATCTCTTGGCTTTGGTTGAGTAATTGGCGACTCTTGAGTTATCAAACTCCTTTGTGATTGATAATTGAACTTGCTAATTTAATTGAATTCCAATAACTCTAGTCTTTCCTTGAGAGTTGACTAGGATTTGAGGAATCGAATTGATTTATCCACTTGACATACCTTCATAGTTAGAGGTTGATCAAGTGGGAGCAATGAACAATTCTCATCACAATTGATAAGGATTACTAGGATAGGACATCCAGTTCTCATACCTTACCAAGAGCTTTTCCAGTTGTTAGTTTACTTCTTGTGCCATTTACATTCCCTGTTTCTTATCCAAAACCCCAAAACATGTTTTATCATAACCAATTATAAGCACACCTCCCTGCAATTCCTTGAGAGATGACCCGATGTTTAAATACTTCGGTTATCAATTTTATTAGGAGTTTGTTACTTGTAACAACCAAACTTTTGCACAAAAGGATTCTTTATTGGTTTAGAAGCTATACTTTCAATGAGAATTTATTTGTGAAATTCTAGACCACGCAAGGAAATCGTTCGTCAAACAGTCATGCATTAAATGCTTAAACCATATGCATTGACACTCATGTATATATTTTAGTTTAAAAAAATAAAAGAAATAAAAAAATCAAAAATATAGAAAAAGAAAGCAATAAAAAGGGGACAAAATTCCCCAAGGTAGAGTAATAAGAACAATGCATATGAGATATGAATTGAAAAGAATGCATAAGTGTGTGAAAAAGTTAAGAATGGGTAGTTAGGTTGCATTTGAAGTGTATAGGTTGTTATGTAGGTTAGGTGAGAGCGTAAGTTAGTCAAAGATTCAAATTTATAGCTCACTTGACCATATGCATCCTTACCTTAACCCTAGCCCCATTACAACCATGAAAATTCCTCATGATTCTTGTATGCATACATCGAATAATTGTTCATTATTAGATGAAAAACAAATCTTAGAAAGCTTGATTAGAAGAGAATTGAGCGAATCAACCCTAAATACTTGAGCGATTAGAGTGTATACACATCCGGTAAGGGGTTCAATTGCTCAAGTTCTCTGTTTCCACTTATTATTATTGCTTATCTTGCAAGTTTGTAAATTCTTTTCAATAACTCTAATCAGTTATGGATTCAACTTGGTTAAGATTGCTTTAGCCCTTATGTCATATATGTATTCTTGGAATTTGATTTAATTTAACTAAGTAGTTGCATTCATTTAGATATATTGCATATAATTAGTTTCCTTGCATTGAATAAATGTAATACCCCTTGTTTCTTTCTTGAGTATAGCATGAGGATATGCTATTGTTTAAGTGTGGGGATGTGATAAATCTACATTTTATGGTATTTATTTGCTCTAATTGGGTGGATTTCATCAACTTTCCTTGCATTTATTCAATGAAATAGCTTGGTTTTGTAAATTCTGCCTAAATTGTGCATAAAAGTGAAGACATGCATTTTAGGCCATTAATTGCTAAATTTTATGTACTTTAATTCCATTTGATGCCTTGATGTATTTGTTGAGTGATTTCAGGCTTACAAGGCTAATATGGATTGAAGAAATGAGGAAGAAGCATGCAAAAGTGGAGAAATCATGGAAAAATGGAGTTTATAGCTTTTCAGCAGTGTGCGCACGCACAAGTGAGGGTCAGCAAGTGTGTGTGCGCACAACCTTTCATGTGTATGCACAAGTCGAAAAATCAGAAAGTGTGCGTATGCACAGGTACCAGCACGTGACCTCATTGATGCAATTCGTTGGCTGCGAATTTTGGGCCTCCAAAACCCAATCCAACTCATTTCTAAAGCTATTTCAACCCTAATCCAAGAGGAGGCAAGGGGGAGCAATTAATTTTAGGTTTTGTTATTTTTTTATCTTAGTTTTCTTGAGAGAGAAGCTCCCCATTCTTTCAAGAATTTAGGTTTTCTTAGTTTAATTTTTTTAATTTCAATTTTTAATTATTGTTTTAATGTAGTTACATTTATGTTTTCATGCTCTTTTGTAAAGTTCTTCTTCATTTCTTTTGTTATTTCCTTTATTTTGTCATTTTTATGTTATGAACACTCTTGTTGATTTTAATTTCATTTAATGCAAAATTTATGTTTCATGTTATTATTGCTTTCTTTAGTTGTTGTTATCATTCTGTTGCACTTGGTAGTTTTAGATTTTATTATTATTGCAATTTAATATGCTTTTATTTTCATGTACAATAAGTGTTTGATAAAAATGATTGGCTTAGTTTTTAGTTAGTTTTTCCTCATTCTTGGCTTAGAATTGAGGACTTCGATAACCTTGAGTCATTGATGTCCATTCTTGATTGACATATTAGAGTAGTTAGTTGATTTGGTTTCCACTAACTCTAAGTCTTCCATTAATAGAGTTAACTAGGACTTGTTGATTGAAATCAAATATGCCTATTCGACTTATGCTCGATGTTAGGGTTGACTAAGTAGGATTAACTCTTCATAATCATCATATGTTTGTGGTCAATGGCTAGGATAGGTAACCTTAGCTCTCAATCCATGCCAAGAAGTTTATTAGCATTTAATTTTCCCTTTTCCATGATTAATTGCTTTTATTTAATTTCTTGTATGTTTGTTTACTTTCTTGCTATTTACATTACTTGCTTTCCTTGCCATCAACCCCATTCCCCTGTAGCCAATAATTGAGCACCTCAATTGCAACTCCTAAGAAAGACGACCCGAAATTTAAAAACTCCCGGTTATTTTGTGTTGAATTGTGACAAATCTTGATTTAAACTTTGATGTGAGGATCAATTGTGGATTTGGACTATACTTGTAACGGAAGAAATTCTAATTTTTTCTAAATTCTGAATTGGCATAAATCTTTCTCTATCACTCCACCCGCTCTCGAACAGGTTAACTATGTGGAAAATTCCTCCAGAAATCCCAATAATGACCTTATTCTAACAAATTTAATCAAGGATGGAGGAATCACCCAAATTTTGGGTGGAGAGAACAACCCCAAAAGTCTCAACCAAATTTCAATAACAAATTTCAAGGTAACTTTAATCAAAATAAGTTCAACAACCGTCAACTCCAATCCTCTCAGTAGCAATAAGCGACTGCCCAACCCCAAGGCACCTCTGACTTGGTGTAACACCCCAATTACCCTAAGCTTTACCTCTACCCGTAAAGCAAGGTTAATCAGAGGTTACGACAGTTCTAAGCATTATACATATTTATATATCTAGAAGAAGTAATATATTCTAGAAGCCCGATGAAGGATTAAAGCTCAAAGTCGCATAATGCGGAATTACATATGTGAAGTATTCGCACACGGTAACTAAACGGATAAGATACAAGGTATAGCTATAAGAGAATAAAACATAAATAAATACAAGAATATAATAATCTTAGAGGACTAGCCGCAGCTTGTGGAGTTTAAGCTGACTAGTTACAAATAGAAAGCTACAGAGTTTTAGAATTTAAAACAGCTTATACAACCTATCTCTCAAATAAGCCTCTAAGTCCATAAAGATAAATATACAAAATATGAGAAGCATACAAAGAAAGAACCATACTCCGTTCTGTCACTATATCCACAATCTCACCGAAGTAGATTACGACCTGCATCTGAAAAACAACAACAAAGTATGGAATGAGAACCAGAGGTTTCTCAGTATGATAACAGTGCCCAATGATGTAAGATGTAAGGCCCCGGGACGCCGAAGGCAATCCTAGAAACTTCACATTACATACGGATATTCAAGCTTAGAACAAAATAAATAAAGATAAAATAAAAACTTAAACCATAAAGCGGGTTATCAAAACTTAGGGGGATTCTAACTCATACTAACCACACTGCTGTATCCCACAGCCTTCACCACCTTAACCTCCGTGCAATCCCATCGCCACCACCTACCTAACCTCCTCAGCACCAAACAATCACAACTAATGCAAACAAGTAAAACATAGATAATATACATATACAACAAGTAGTTCAAGAAGCAAGCAGGCATATTATACAATTAGGCAAACCCATATAGTCAAAGCAAACAAACAAATAGAAGATGCTTATGATGAATGTCTATCCTATATAGTGCTTGCATACTCCTGCAGTAGGGAGTCTACTACGTCAGTGATATAGGCCCCGCACACTTTCTGTAACAGAGAAGGAACCGTCCACAAACAATTCATGTAGCAGAACAATCTGCCACGCCGAGGATATGGGCCCCACACACTCTCAATATTCAACGAATCATGTGACAGAAACATCTGCCACGCCGATGATATAGGCTCCGTGCACTCTTAACCACAACTAGTCATGCAGCAGAATAATCTGCTACGCCGGAGATATATGCTCCACACATTGTCATATAATTCGATAACTTCATCATCCTCAAATGATCACCAAATACCATTCTCATCTTAATTCACTTTTAACAACATCTATTCATGCAGCAGAGAAGTCTGCTACGCCAGGGATATAGGCCCTGCACACTTTCCTTCCATATCCATTAGTTCATACTAGTCATCATCGGTTCTTAAGTCCATTCCGAACTCGTTAATCCATCGCTTTCTCAATTTTACTGTCAGTAATAACCAAGTTCACTACTCTTCCTTCTCTCTCAACTAAACTCATCCTCAATACACCAGAAACCTAATCCTCTATTTGCTAACTTTTCAAAGAATACCAAATGAATTCCCCTGAGACCTATCCCATGTTCAATGCCCGAAAACAAGCCCAAGAACCTTAAAATGGTGTCACAGAAGCTTACAACCTTGTTGGGAAGGTGAAAAAGTTGAAAACAAAGTTTAAGTTGCAAATCAGAGCGTGTGCGTACGCACATGGGTGTGCGTGCGCACGCTCAGAAGGTTTTTAAGATGTGTACGTACGCATAGAGGTGTGCATATTCACAGGCATTAACTTTCCTAACTTGTGCGTGCGCACAGGTTGTAAAACCTCATTGGTGTGTGCGCGCACAAGCTGCGCTAGCGCCGCAAGCAGATGCCTGCCTCTGCGTGTGCAGACACACAAGTCTGTGCGTGCGCACAGGTCAACATTTTCGTAGAGGTGTGCGTTCGCACACGGCTGTGCTTGCACACATATCAGAAATTAACAAAATTCTGCAACACTACAGAATTTCAGATTTTGACACCAATCTTTGAATGATCATAACTTCCTCTACAAAATTCCAAATTTTACAAACTTTATATCGAATCAAAGGGTTTTCAGTAATCTTTATATCTAAGCCAAATTCAACAGATTTTGAAAATTGAGGCAAAAGTTATGATCAGACAAAATTAACCAAAAATCCATTTTTATCCAAAATCTCAAAAACTCAACTCTTAACCAAACCTCAATCCAAAACTACTACAATCACATTTCAAACATACCAAAACAGCCCAAAATTTATACCAAACACTACTCCAACCATTATCTCAATCACACAACCTTCTAAACCATTCAACAACTCAAAATCCAACCTAATTCACATATCTCAATTTACCAATTTTCACTAACCACATCCAATCAAAACAATATCAAACTTCCAAGTATAACACAATCCACCCTTTTGGATCATCAATCATTATTCACATAATATTTCCATCACACCTCATCATTCTCAATCTCAATTCTCAAACATATAACATTACAAACAATTTTCCCACCAATACTTTCACCAATCATTATTCTATAATCAATTTCAACATCAATCTCCCATATCCATCTACCAATATCAATATAGCCATTTATCACCCATTCCAAATCATCAATTACCATGCAACACTTTCATCAACATAACCAAAGTTCATGCATGCATCTTAAATTATAATACCTCAACAATTAACAACTCAAAAACCATATCAACCACCCTCATCCACAACACCAATCATCAATACTCATTAACACCAATAGTTCCCAATAATTATCACAACCACACTAATCCAATACAACCAACAATTAGCATCAATTCATATATAATCATTCATACACCAACAACATTCAATCTTATCTTAGGGTCAACTAGCCTAAGTGTCCATGAACATTATATATTACATAAAGGAAACCAAAACCATACGTTGGACAATTCCCAAAATACTCCAAACATCAAAACAAAACCACCAAGCTTGATCCAAAGCCTCAACCAACTCTAACAAGCACCAAAACTCAGTCTAACATCACACATATATACCAAAATCAAAACCTAATATACATAAAACAACTAAACACAAGGGTTTAGTGAAACCTTACCTTACCCAATGATATTAGGGGTAAAATCCAACATTTATCCGCTACTAGAGATCACTTAAACAACCAAAACCACAAAACTTACTCAAAAACTAAACATGAAAATGAGCAGAACTTAGGTCACGAAACTGGGAATGGAGACGTGAGATCTTACCATATTTTCTTAGATAGAAACATAGAGCTCGATGAGAGCTTCACGTGGTAGCAAACGACTCGTCAATCGGATCTCCGGATCAAAAGTTATGGCTTCCGGAAGGAGGAGGTGAATAGTAACCACCCCCTTCTTCCTCTCTTCTCTCATAACCGCGCCCCTCTCTCTTATTTGGGCAAGAATGAGCTGAAAAACTCATTAAGTGAGATTATATATGTTGGACTTTGCGCCCGGTTTGGGCCCGGTCCAACTCGTTAGCATTTTTGGTCCGTTTGGCCCATTATGGGCCAAAACCTTTAAGATTAGTGCCCGATTTTCAATTCTAAATTATTTTTGTCATTTCAAAATAATAAACCATTTTTCTAAATATTATTTTCCAAAATACGCAGTACTGGACAGACCAGAGCCGGTACTGCCGGCTTAAGCGCCAGTACGCATTTTTACAAAAACCTTTAATAAGAGATACATTTTCTAACTCAGAAAAATTCACTGAAATCAAATTTAACATTTATATTTTCAAAATAAAACTTCTAAATTTTGAATCTATTTCGGGCACTAAAATTATTTTATTAAAATGGTTTTTCGTGAAAACACGAATTCTTACACTTGGCCTCTGTAGTTGCCAAACTCTCTGAGACCACTCATAGTTTCATACAGGAAACCAAAGCTTCAATTAGGAATTTGGAAGTACAAGTGGATCAGTTGAGCAAGCGAATACCTGGGAAGCCACCTAACACCCTTCCTGGTGACACAGAGGTAAATCTAAGAGAGGAATGTAAGGCCATCACAGTGGCTGATGAACCCATGCCACAGGAGGAAGCATGTGTTATTGAAATTGAAGAGAATGTTGAGAGTACCATAGTACACGCCTTATCTAAGGCATCCAAGAACGCGCCAAAGTCACCATGCTCTCAAAAGCTCCAAAAGGAGACCAAGGATAGGATATTCTTGCAGTTCTTGGAAATTTTTAAAAAGTTGCAAATCGATATTTCTTTTGCTGAGGTACTAGAGCATATGCCTCTCTATGTTGAGTTCATAAAGGGCTTACTCTTTGAAAAGAAGATCCTAAAGGGAGATGAAAAAGTAATCCTGACTGAGGAATGCAATGCATTAATTCGGAGCATGTTGCCAAGGAAGATGCCAGATCCAGGAAGCTTTCAAATTCCATGCACTATTGGGAGCATCAATTTTGACAAAGCCCTGTGTGATCTTGGTGCAGGCATCAATCCGATGCCCTTATTTGTAACGAAGAAGCTCAGAATCCAAGAGGCACAGCCAACAAGGATAGCACTACAAATGTTAGATTTCTAAAACGGGCATATAGAATAGTAGAGAATGTCTTGGTCAAGGTTGGAGAGCTTTTCCTCCCTACAGACTTTGTGATCCTTGACGTTCATATGATTCTCTAATCCTTGGAAGACCATTTCTGGGTATTGGGAGAGCTTTGATTGTTGCGGAAAAATGTGAGCTGGTTTTGAGGATGCGTGAGGATTACTTGGTATTCAAAGTTTTTAAACCTTTACATAACTCAGATGAAGAAGGCACGAGCATGAAAAATGAACTCACTAGCATGAGCCTCCAAGGGTGCCTGACCAGAGTACAACAGTCCACAGATCAAACCTCCTTTGGTCGAAACCGATAAAATCCCCCCTGACATCCAACCGAAGTTTGGTGTGGGGTGTGCACCATCTACCAAGGAGGGGGTTCCTAAGAAGAAGGTGCCTAAAGGTTGAAGGAACAAGAAGATTCCCACTAAAGACTTCTCTCTAGGAATGAAGGTTGTATTTATTAAGAGTCCAATTCTGCCTCATATAGTGAACATGATCCTATCTCTTGAGCACATTGAGTTAATCCATGACAGCACAGGAAAGAGACTTACAGTGAAGGGTGAAGAGCTAAGCCCCTATGATCACCCCTCTCCCTAGTTGAGCTAACCGTCAAGCTAGTAATGGTAAAGAAGCGCTTGCTGGGAGGCAACCCAACCATATGTATCCTTTATATTTTCTTTCAATTTGTCTTTCATGCATTTTCTGTTTTTATTTATAGTTTCCCTTGGGTTGATTTTAATTGTGATCATGCAAAGTGCTTAGAACAGGGACAAGAGAACTCTGGAGAAGAAACAGAACACCCTGGGGGCAAAACAATCGAAGTGTTCTAGCGCTAAATGCCGGGATGGAAACAGGAGGCTAGCTGTTCCGAGGGTAACCTAAAACTGGGAGGTCGATCTCAGGCGAGATCTGCCGGATTGTTCGACGTGGCTGTGTTCGACTTGTCAGAGTAGGAGGTGTTGCTGGTCCTCGTTCACTAGAGGGGGTGGTACCGGCAAGAGACTCTGATGCTTAAGTCAGTACGGGCTTTAGACAGGTTTTTCTATAGAAATTGGAGTATTAGTTATACCTGGGTGCTCTAATGTATTTATAATAGTATTTGGTGATATTTCTGAGATAAGTTTGTTATCTTATCTTATCTTTTTGCGAGTGAGATCATATCTTTGGCCAACCGCTTTTTGGTAGACGGTGGCCTTTTTATTCTGGGCCTCCTTAGGCCTTTACCGTGGTTGCCCGAGCGCTTTTACAGAAAAGGTCATACAATTGTACCAGCCTGAAGAGCTCGGTCCTTACATCGTTGTCCAGCCCGGTCCTTATAGCTCAGTCTGGTATATGAACAGTGCCCCTGCTTGATCTTCGACCTTTCCATGAGATCATGCTTTTTGAGCTTCGATCTCTTTGGGGAAGTCGTGTTCAAGCATCTTTCTTGGTTATTCTTGATTTCTTCCCTCTCGCGCATTTTTTGGTGTTTTTAAAATGTGAAGCGTTTTTCGCTTTTAAATGCGGCATTATTTCTGAGTGTGTTAACTTCCTTGGGAACGTGCGAGCGCTTTTTAATGCCCATTGATTGAGTTTTTTATTCACTTTACCATTTCGTTTCCCCTCTTTTGCTTCACATTTGAAATTAGAGGGATTTTCCTTTTTTCAGCTACTTTTGCTTTCATCTGCCTTGCTCTGTCTTCCTGAAAGAAGCCTCCTTTTCTGGCTCTTTTGAATTCGCTCCAAGTTTTTCTTCTTTTCTGAAGCTTCGAGGCATTTAGTGTTCGTGGCTCTCTGCTGTGCACTGCCACCATTGTTTCTTCTTTGTTACAGGTTGGTGCATTTCTTATTTTTCTTATTTTGATAGTTGTGATTCTTCCTTGTACTAGCTTCCGATGATGTTGCATGTTGTTCATTTCTTGAAAAGCTTTGATCTTTTTGTTTTGTTGTATCTTTGAGGAAATGTTGGCGCCTGGATTTCTATTTACCTCCTTGTGTCTCCTTCTGTTAAGAGGTCTAGGGCTTTGGCTTGCAGTATTTCTTTCCTTCTGTATTCTATATTGTTGCCTCCAAAGGATTCCATGGGTTTTGATTTTTCTATGTTTTTATGAACCTTGGGGCGTCCGTTCATTTGGCGTTTTACTTTTTCTTTTGGCTGAGTTACTTTTGGTGGTGATGCTTCTTCCATTTTCTTGCTGTAGGTGTAGTTTTCTTATGTCTTCTCGTAAGAATATTATTGAGATGTCTTTGAAGGTTTCTCCCGTATGGCTGACTGGTGAGATTCGATAGTGCTAATGTGTGTGACGGTAATGGACCCAGAGTATTGTGAAAAGTTTAAGAGGTTCCATAGGATATGTGAGAATAGGGAAGACGAAAAGAATTACGAGCTGTTATCCCTAGATCCCGAAGAGAGGGTTAGCTTCCCCCTTTAGGTCGGGCAGAGTGTCCCTTCTTTTATGCCTATGACTATTTCTTTACAAAATTAGGCATTACACTTTCTTTTACTGCATTTGAGACCGATATCCTCTGGAACTGTAATGTGGCTTCTTCTCAGCTTCACCCGAATTCTTGGGCATTCAGGAAGATTTTTCAGTTGTTGTGTCAGGAGTTAGGTATCTGACCTACCATTTCTTTTTTCCTTTATTTGTTTGTGATGGCGAAACCAGGGTCGACCAAGAAGAAAGCTTTTTGGATTTTTTTCCGAGCTACTCAAGAAAAGAAGGTTTTCTCTATTTTTGATGACTCTTTTCATGATTTCAAGAACTTTTATTTTAAAATCTGAGCTATTGAGAGCGTCCACCCCTTGTTTTTAGATGAGAACCAAGAACCAACCTTCCCTCTTTGGTGGCAGAAGGACCCTGTAGTCCATAAGTACCCCTTAGAGAGTGTTGATGAGGTGGAGAGGGTCTTTGTGGGCATCTTGGAGGAACATTGGGGGAGCCTCCTCATTTGGATACTAAGAGGTTTTTAGGGGATCTTGCTAATGACAAGTCATCTTATGCTAGCTTTTCAAGCATTTTTCAGTTGTTTCATTAGGTTTTATGCACTTTCTTGCATTGTAAGTAAGTAATTTGGAGTGAATTTGCATGGTTTTGTTGAATCAATCAACCATCCTTTATTTGACACAAAATCATGAGGTTTAAGCTAGAATTAGTTGGTTTTTGAATAATTTATAAACCTTGTGAATTTGATGATACTTTGATTGGTTGTTTTGAATATTTGTAGGTGAAGAAAAGAAAGAAACAAGAAAACGTGCCTATTAAAGCATGGTCCAAGGAAGGAAAAAAGCGTTGCGCATCAAGAGGCCAAGGCATAGCACTCACTAATTGAGTATAGCGCTCTCTATTTGAGCGCTAGAGTAAAGACCAAGGGAGCAAAGGCATGGCGCTAAGTTAACTCTCTTAACCCAGCACTACAAGAAACCAAGGAAACAAGGCAAAAAGCATAGCACTCGGTCAACTTAGTTAACCTTTTCGGGCTTCCATTCAGAAGAAAATACAAGGCATAGCCCCAAAATAGAGACAACCAAGGTTCGAACCTTGCACATGAGGCATAAATGAGCGCTAGTATGCAAGGAAAATGTCCATAATAAAGCTAGCAAGGCTCAAACCAGGCACATGCTAGCAAGGAAGGAGCGCCACTATTCACGAGAAATGTGTACCAAAGTGGCTTGACCATGGTTCAAATTGGGAACCTCACATACAAAGCAAAGGCGCTGCGTTCACTTACCTAACCGAGTGCTACTCTTCACAAAAGAAATTGACAAAATGAATTCTCCAAGGCTTGAAGTGGGAGACTCAACCCAAGGCTTCTAGTGCTACGTTACAATAAGTAACCAAGTGCTATGAATAAGCTTGGCAAGAGCTTGGGCGAGGAAATTAAGCGCTATGCTGCCTAAAGTGACCGAGCGATCCCCTGGGAGGTGGCCTTGGTTCAATTTCAAATTAAAGAACCAATTTAGATCCAATTCTTCACAAAATTTGAAAAGCCCACTCCAAATTCGGAAGATTAAAAATAGAAAGTGTATAAATAGGAGTTAGTTTGATTTAGAGAGGACCTTTTTCTTTAATTTTTTTAGTTTTACTTTCAGCTCAATTTAGTTTTCATTTTAGTTTTCACTTGAATTTGGGAAATTGGGATTGAGATCTGAGTTTTATTTTTCATTGTTCTTGCTTTTGCAACTTTTACTTTCTGTTTCTGAATTTTGGATTGAGATTGAAAGAATTCTGTTTCAATACTTGATCTGAGATTCATCTTTGTCCTCTTCTGCATAATTCTGATAATTGAGGAATTAAATCTGAGTTTTATTCATTGCTTTCATTTACATTTCTCCTGCAATCCATTTTCTGTTTGATCAAGGAAGGAATTGAGGTCGAGATCTAGCTGCTAGTCTCATTGATCCCCTGAGATCGTCAATTTCATTTTTAGACTTTACAATTAAGCTGAGTTTCAGGGCCATGTGGTAAGTGGCATGACTGCCATGTATGAAAATATGAAGGCCCAAGTCTGGGTAATTGCTCTTGACGCCGACCACAGCCTGTTTAGTATGGATAGTATTGGGGAGGGTGGTAAGATTGTGCCTGCCCCTGATGATGATGAGTCCCCTCCTTCTGAGTCGACGGTTAAGGCTTCTGCAGCCCCTCCTGCTGAGTCATCCGAAGCTCCTACCGCCGAGGTGGTCCCTCCTGAGCCTGACGTGGAGATCTTGAATGGCCCGGACAGAGTTGGATCCTTTATAATTCTTTCTTTTACACCACTTTTTATTATGTATTGAGGTGGTCCAACTTATGGACCTTTGAACTTTGTCTTTGTAATGCTTTTGGATTATTTCCTGACACTTCATAGTTGCTTCCTGGCAACTTTTGTTTTTTGATTAGAACACTTTTAACACTTGGGTTGCTGTCAGGCAGCCTGTGAGCTTTTAATGTTTTAATTTTTATGCATGTGGTGCATTAACTGGCTTTGGTGGGAACCTTGGAAAGGGTTTTATGATTTTGATGACGGCACCCCTTTGCGGGCTCTTATGCCTTTGGGATCTAGGTTATGAAGCTCAATGGTCCGACCTCTTCTGAAGTGGTGTTTCGTTTTAGAAAATTCTTTTTAGACCGCGCCTTTGTCTTGGTTGTGCTGCCAACCTTCTGTTTTGGCGACGTTTTCTTTTGTAGCTTACTGTCTGGGCTTAATAGTCAGTTTCCAACAACTTTTTAGGTGGTGTTCTCATATTGAACCCTTTCTTTTTAGTTTGTTTGGATGACTTTTTAGCTCCATCTTGGGGTCGTGCTTTCACTTTTTAAGTATCGTCTCTTTTCAGGACTAGTACCCTTTAGCTAAGCACCTTGGGCCTAGGTTTTTCAACCTTTTTGGCCTTTGCATAGTGTTATTACCATTTTAGTGATCCTTTCATTGGTCCGACTTCTCTGTCAGGCCTTCTCAAGTTATTTATAGTAATCCAATTTTTAGTTCGACCTCGTCAGGTCGCTTTATATGGGTTACTTTTTATGATTCTTGCATTAACTTGGGCTTTATCGCTTCACCTTGCTGACCTTTCATAATCGGGCGATGAATTTTGCATTTTTTTAGCATAGATTAATGCGTCTTGGTAGGAAACTTTTTAAGGGAATCTTATGATTTTATACAAGTAATAAGATAAAAATATAAATAAGAGTGTGTACATGTGAGTGCTTAGATCTTGGCCTGGCGCCTGATTAAAAAACCTTTTAGGGAAAAAGAGTACGCCTTGGCCTTAGATCTTTTTCTAGCTATAGTACCTTCTTAGGATACAGGCATGCCATGACCTTGGGAGCTCTTGTCCCTGGAGGTTGGTTATCCTCTAGTAACCCTTTCCTAGTACTTCTGTGACTCGATATGGCCCTTTCCAGTTAGCCGCTAGCTTCCCTTCTCCTGACCGACCTGCTCCGATATCAGTTCAGATTAAGATGAGGTCATTGGTGGTGAAGCTTCGTTGGATTACCTTCCAATTATACCTTGAAGCCATTCGATGCTTTACCGCTTCCTCTCTAATCTGAACTCTTTCTCGAACATCTGGAAGTAGGTAGAGCTCATCTTTTTGTGCTTGGAGGCTGGTATCCTCATTGTAGAAGATCACCCTAGGGGACCTTTCCTCTACCTCTACGGGAATTATTACCTCCATTCCTTAAGCAAGTCGGGAGGGTGACTCCCCGGTGGTGGAGTGTGGCATTATCCTATATGCCCAAAAGACTTGCGGGAGCTCTTCAGCCCAGGCTCCTTTTGCGTCCTGTAGTCTCTATTTTAACCCGGCTAATATGACTTTCTTGGTGGCTTCTGCCTGTCTGTTGGCCTGTGGGAGTTCTACAGCGGTGAACTGGTGCTTAATTTTCAAATCGGCTACCAATTTTCTAAAGCCCGTGTCGGTAAACTGAGTGCCATTGTCTGTGGTGATGGAGCATGGGACCCCAAACCTTGTGACAATATTTCTGTATAGGAACTTCCGACTTCTTTGGGCAGTGGCAGAGGATAATGGCTCTGCCTCGATCAACTTTGTGAAGTAGTTTATTCCTACAATGAGGAACTTGACTTGCCTTGATCCCTGGGGGAATGGTCCGAGGAGGTCGAGCACCCAATTTGCAAATGGCCAGCGTGAAGTGACGTAGATGAGCTCTTCGGGTGGAGCTACATGGAAGTTAGCGTGCTTCTGACATGGGGGCCACGTTTTGATGAGCTCGGTTGCTTCATTTTGTAAGGTCCGCCAGTAAAACCCGACTCAAAGAACCTTCCTGGATAGTGCCCGTGCCCCGAGGTGGTTTTCGCACATGTCACTGTGAACTTCCTCCAGGACCTCCTGATGAGGGAAAAACGATTCCACATAAACTCACTGGCAAGTGTACCGGGTCGCATCAAGTAGTAATTACTCACAAGAATAAGGTCGATCCCAAAAGGATTGATGGATTGAGCAATTTTAGTTAGGTGATGGATTTAGTTAAGCAAATATTTGATGATTTGAGTGAATTTTGGTTAACAGAAGCTAAATTGCAAGTAAATGAAAGGAAGAGGGGAAATTGACAGAATGTTAAAGTGCAGAAAAGGTAAATTGCATGAAACTTAGAGTACAAGAAAGTAAAAGAACTCAAACTTAAATTGCAAGAAAAGTAAATGACTGAAACTTAAAATGAAAGAAACTTAAAGAGGATTAAAGGATTTGGGTATTGGGACTCAAAATAAAACTGGAATTGTAAAGTGCAGAGAAGTAGACTATGAAGCAGATTTGCAGAAGAACTAAAACAGAATTTAAAAATCGCAGAAGAAGTAAAATCAAAGAGAAACAATCAAGATCCGATCTTCAATTCTTAAATCCAGAAAACAGAAAAGAAATGGAACTCCAAGATGAAGAACTTCAGAGAATTCTACTATCAGAGTTAAAAAACCCAAAATTAGAAAGTATAAGTTGCAGAAGAAAGAAAATAAAAACAGAAAAACAAGCTCAAATCCGGTCTCAATTCTTCAGAATTCTAAAAGGAAAATTTTAAAAGAGAAAAACTAAAAATGAGCTAAAGGTACCTTCTCAAATCAAACTAATTCCTATTTATACACTTTCTATTTTGGTCTTTAAGACTTGGAGTGTGCTATTCAAATTTCAGGAAGAAATGGGTCCAAATGGCTTGGTTCAAGTGGCATGGGTCAGGGTGCATTTGGTTAGCTCCCAGGAAAGCGCTCAGTTCACTTAAGTGAACGCTACGTTCCCTGCTCCAAGGCATGCATCCCTCGTGTCATGGCATGCTCCTAGCACTCACATTTTGAACGCTGTGTTGCCTTGTTGAACGCTACGTGCGTTGATACGCGCCTTCCTTGACCGCATGTCTTCATGGTGCATGCTCCCTCTTCAAACCTTGGCTAGTGCATATTTGGTGAGTGATGTGCTTCCTTAATTGAGCGCTATGCTCTCCCTTTGGTGCATGCTCCCTCTTCAAACCTGGAGTGGGCAGTGCGCTATAATTTTTTAGCGCTACCCTTCCTTGGTTTCCTCGGGCAAGATCACGAAAATGTTCAAACAAGTGAACGCTCCGGTCAAGCTTTTGAACGCTGCTACTTTGATCAGTGCTGTGCTTTGCTTTCCCTGATTCCAAGCCTTGTGTAACGGTCTAGCTTTTAGCCTTGAAGAAACAGCGGTTTTTCGGGATCAAACGGAAATTTTATGGAATTTTTAGGAATTTTAGTGCATATAACCACCTCTGCTGCACAGGTGCTGTGTCATCAAGCTGCTGAGTCAGCAACTTGACTACACCAGACACCTCTCCTAATCTAAGTAAGCACGTCGTGAAAAGTTGCGTTTTTGAGCCACTTCGAGTCCGAATTTCAAAATTCTAATTTCCGTGGTTAGTCTTTATGTGACGAGCCGGTCACGAATTTCGAGAGAAAAATTATATTAATATAATATTCATATATTATTATTTTATTTGGAATATTATATTATTATTTTCTCTACTGTGGTTAATGTTCATCTATGTTTAGTAATATAATAACTGAGCTAGAAATCTACCGGTAATGGATAATACCGGCATTTCTAGATGAACTTAGCAATGCTAATGCTTTATCATATATCGTTTATTCTGATGATTATCATGTTACTAGTATCATTTATACTAGTAAAGCTCATGCTCATCCTTTAGTAGTGTAATCTGATGTATCTAGTTTTAGTAATTATCTCCAGAATAATATTTTATTATTAAACTCTAATGAGTCAACACCCAGTGACACGTGGCTCTCTCAGAGTTAGCCACCACATGTTTCCTTTCTTTCTCTCCAAGCAAAGCTTTCTTAAGGAAAAAGTAAGAAACACTTGTATTCTAATACATCTAGCTTTAGTAATTATCCTTTCTTGAGATATTTTTACACCAAACTTTAGGATAATGCTCATCCTAACCCCACAAATCCCTACGCTCATCATTATCATCAACTTTTCTTCCAAACAAGCTAGAATTTTCGAAATCCTTGAGAGAGAAATGGAAGAACTTCCATGAAAACTTCCATGAACACCTGAGCTTCTTTCTCCGTTCTTTCTCAAACTAAAACCCCTATCAAAAATCTAATCCAACCAAAGTGTTCATCTCTTCCTCCTCTTCATTTCTATGCCAATCTTCAAAGAGTAAATCAAGGTATGATGGCTGCTCCTCCTCCTTGAAGTTTCAGACATGGTGAAAACTCAAGCTGATGATGTTTTCTTCATGTTTTCTCTTAGGATCTCTTGTTCAATCACCATAGGCTCTAAGAAAACTTGATTTCTAGATGATTTAAGGTGAGAAAAACCTTCTTTTCATCATCATGAAGCTGCAGCCTTCATGGTTCATATGGTTCTAAAGTTGTTTTTGATGTTAAAATAGGCGTAAAAGTGCTTCTAGAAGCTTGTTTTTGGTTCAACTTTTAGCAGCAGCAAAGGAGGTAAAGTTTGGTAAATTAATCAATGGTTGGCTGTGTTCTTGAAGTGTTAAATCAGATCTTGTTGCTTGAGGCTTGATTTTGAGTGTTTCTGTGATGGTTTGGTCATGAGATCTTGTTGTTTAATGCTTGAAAGTCATGTTTTTTATGGCTCTGATGTTGCTGTTGTTGCTGCTGGAAAACGTGGCTTTCCAGCCATGAAATGTACGATATTTGATGATTATTTGATGTGTATTTGATGGCTGGAATATTACTCTTTGGTTTGGTAAAAATCAGGTACAAATCGGTTACTGTAAAGTTTGAAAAACTGGTTGAAAATCAAGCTGAAATTTGATGAACTTTTGGAAAAAATTGTTTTTGGTTTTCGGAAGGATGTGAAAACGTTTGTTTGATGATTTTGGGGTCAAATTATAATTATTAAAAAGTTTGGGGTTGAAAGTTAATTAAAGAAAAGTTAAAGGGCCAAAGTGCAAATATTAAAAGTGAAGAGGTCAAAATGCAATTTCCAAAAAGTTCAGGGGTCAAAATGTAATTTTTGAAAGTTGAATAAAATATTATTATTTTAATATTAAAATATTAAAAGTATTATTTATTAATAATATTATTTTATTAATAATAATAAAATATTGATAAAAAGACAGTTTTTACTAAAAGTCTCAGGATGGCGGTTTTGAGTCTATAACTCCCTAATTCTCTTTATTAAACACCTAAGTGAAGGTATAAGATAAGATATCAAATAATGTAAGGTAATGAAACAAGTTCTAAAAACTTGCAAACATGTTAGAAAGAAAGGGAGTTAAGAACTATATAGTAGTGTGCCGTTGTGATGTTGTGATATATACAGAGAATTGTGAAATGAGATCACTGTGATGCTTGACTTATGATTGTGGAAAGATGAAAAAGATGATTTCTATGTGATGGAAAGTATGGTTATATGTGAGTTGTGAGCCTTTGGACAATGCTTGAGAATGGTTATGTAAGAATCTGCTGCAGAGAGGCAGTCAGATAAATGGTGGTGCGACAACTGAGAACGCTTTCCTGGGGTACTTAGCTATAGTGCTATTCTGTAAGTCAGAGGACTCTTACAGTGAGTGTGTGTGTGCTCTTGTAAGTCAAAGGACTCTTACAGTAAGTGTGTTGGGCAGACTAGCTCCGTCCTACAAGTCAAAGGACTCTTGTAGTGGGTAGCTAGTGCCACTCTGCAAGTCAAAGGACTCTTGCGGTGGTTTGCCTCGCAAGTCAAAGGACTCTGCGATGGGTATTGCCAACAGGAAAGCCTTACCTGGTCAAAGGACTCCGGGTAACGTCGGGAGCGGGTCTGTAACCGACAAATGAGCTCATTACCTGTAGTAGGACTAGACATGCATCATACTTGCTTGTACATATTGTAATTGGTTTGCCTATGTGAATAGTTCTGTTTACTTGCTAATTGCTATACCTGATGTAACTGCTCTTGATTGTGCTTGAACCTCATTACTTGTGATTGTGATTAAAATTGGTTGGGTTGTAGTGTATTGGTTGTGAATGAGCTATTTTGGCCTGAAGCCATGATTGATTATGTGATGGGCCAGAGGCCACGATTGACTTGAGTTATGGTTTAATGAAGTATGAAATATCAAGTTGGTTTAGCATAGACTTAATGAACCTATATCTGGAACAGATTGGTCATTCATATCACTGGGAAACTTTTAAGATTCTTTTATCTGAAAAGTGTGTTTTGATTTTGGGTTAATTAATTGATTTCTTTTAAAAAGGTTTCGAGTTTTTGATGGTTAAACCACTGATTTTCAAAGGACTTAGAAACTTGCAAGTGGACATTATAAATGAACTTAACTAATAACCCCGACCTTACTAAGAACTCCCCAGTTCTTACCCCTTCTCTCTCCCTTCTCCCTTCAGATGGAAGCATGAGTACCCTTCCGTAGTTCACTGATGACGCTCTACCTGACTTGAGTTTTGAAGACCTAGAATGTACTTTCCCTCACATTAGTAGTTTAGAGGGACTAGGTGACTGAAGAGTCTAGGCTAGCCTGGGTGCCAGCTTATGGACTCCTTGGACAGGTCAGAGCCTGGGATGTTGTATGTATATATATATATATATGTATAAGGTTATTATCTAGCTATATCTAGGGGTGTTCTATCTAAAGATCTATGATCTAATAAAGGCTGGATGACTGAATGATGTCAGTTGTTTGAGATGTATAAATTTATATAAATGTGTGATTACTTTTGACTGCTTATCTTGTTGTTACTTATGATATCATCTATGTATGTTCATGCCTGACAACTTAAATGTTTTAAAAAAAAAAACACCTCGCAAAATAACAATACTTCAACAATGAATCAGGCTCATATGATAAATAATAGATAATAATTAGGAAGACAAATTGGTAGCACTCAGTTTCCGGTATGATCTAGACATACTGAAAATTGGGTCGTTACACCTTGAGTCACGAGAAAGTTCACTAAAGTGAACCCTGCGTTTGAATTTTTGAGCGCTACCCTTGTTGCTTTGATGCGTCTCCTTCATGGGCCTTGGCCAAAAGCATGAAAATGTTGGCTATAGTGAACGTAGCGTTCACTTCGCTGAACGTGGCTTATTGGCATGCGCCTTGGCCCTTCTCACTAGTGTTCACTCTTTGAACGCTGAGTTAGCTTAGTGAGCGCTCCCTTGGTTGAGCGCTCCATCCTTTGTTGCGCTCCCTTGGTCGAATCTTGGTGTGAGCTACGAAAACGTTCACTAAAGTGAACGTGTCGTTCACTTTCTTGAACGCTACTGCTTGTCATGCGCCTTGGTTGAGCGCTCCCTTGGTTGAGCGCTCCTTTCGAGCGCTCCCTTGGTTTCTTGATTAGCGTTGCCTTAGTGATCGCCACGCTTTGTAGTGCAATGCTTTCCTGGTTCTTTCCTTTTTTCATCATTTCTTCACCTACAAGTAACCAAACAACTAATCAAAGTCCCACCAAAATCACTAGATCTTTGCATCATTTATAAAATCAATTAATTCTAGCATAAAACCTATGATTTTGTGTAAAATAAATTATATTTGGTTGATTTAAGATGATCATGAAAATCCACTCCAATTACTTACTTATTGTGCAAGAAAATGCATAAAACCTAATGAAATTAATGAAAAGGCTTGTAAAACTAGAGTAAGATGACTTGTCATCACAACACCAAACTTAAAACTTTCTTGTCCCCAAGCAAGCACTAAACATGAGAAGAAATGAAATGAAACAGAGAAGCATACATGTCCTTATTTAGCAGGTAATTGAATTAAGATTGTGGGGTTTTGTGCAGATAAGATGCAGCTCACTTATTCTTTGCTGATAGATAAGAAATGTCCCTTTTAGGATTCACTAGAGTTGCTGCTATATTACCTTGTTCTTCTATTGATCCCTGTTAGCTTTTTCTTTCTTTCCTTTGCTTAGAAAGCTTATTTCTCAATGATAGCTTGGTGTCAAGTGTTGGAGTAGCCTTTGGCTTAATTTTTCTCAACACTTCTTCACTACAGACACTTGGCTCACAAATCTTCATAGGAACATTGATGCCTAGCACTTCTTTGGGTTATTGAATGCTTTGTAACTAAGTTGCTCTTGATAATGGACTTTCGGTTGGTAATCCCGGATTAGTTAATCCAAGTTACCATGTTTTAAAAGACTCCTTAGAACCTAATTGTCCAAGCAGATCCTAGTACAAGAAGCACCACAGGCATATGTCCTAAGGTCCAAGCTATTGGTGTCTAGCCTTATTGTTTGTTTCTTTGCCAATTCTTTGCTTTTTTTTCTTTTTCTTTCTTACCTTTTTTCATTTTACAGGGGTGTTCATTAATAAAAGGTTTTCTAGCAGCAACTTAGTTCACATTACAAGAGATATTCTACTATGCAGCTTTTATTATTGAGCTCATCATCTAATCAAACAATTACCACCACTGAACTTCATTCTAATTCCTATCACATTGGACAATCACTTTCTATTTTAAACACTTTCTCTTATTGATGCAAAATGGGAAAAAAGTCTTGATTTTAAAGCAGGTGAATGATAACAAGCATTATGTAGATCCTAATAAGTAATCTACTAAAACATGAAAGTGCAGAACATACAATATTTGGAGGCATATCATGTTTCAGATATGCATCATCCTTATTTAACTAAAAACATTAAAGGAATTCCACCACTTCTAGTTGTTATGCTCTTGTCCCTTGCTGGATTCTCCTTTCTTCTTCCTCTTCTTGTGTGCTTCTTAGGGTTCTTCAACAGGGCACCTACGATCCCAAATGTGGTCTACTTGACCCGAGAGTCCAGCCTCCTCCAATCCTCATTGCATGTGTGCTATATTTTTGTTGACTTTTGCTTTCTGATGGTCTACCAACTCTTGGCATTGCTCAAATGGCTTGATCTGTTGGTTCAATACTAGCATGCTATGGACTACATAGTCCAACTTTGCTTGAGTTTCTATATCATACTCCATTTTGTCCAAGTTTCTATGCTCTCCAATAGTATGATATATATTCTTCCGTTGATAAAGATTTTGAGTGTACTCCCCATACTTGGCTTGGCGTAAGAACAACCTATTAAATGATTCTTGAAAGTTTGTAGATTGTTCCCTTTGCCCCTCCAAGATTCTTGCTTGAAACTATCTTTGTTGCTCCAACATCTTGAGTTGGAAGCTTTCTTGCTTCTCCATCATTTGCTGCTGCCAATGCTCTTGTTGCTCTTGGGCTTTCAAGTATTGCTCTTGTTGCCTCAAGTAGTGCTCCTGTTGTTGCTCATGTGCTCTCATATAGTGTTGAGACATTTCTTCAATGGCTCTTTGCATTTGGCTCAAGTCCATTGCACCAGAAGCTTGCTCTCCCTCCACTTGTGGTCTCCTTCTCCTTCCTTGATCTCTTCTCTCTTCTTGGGTATCAGCAACACCATCCATTCTTTGTTTGGTGATTCCTCTACTTCCTTTTACCTTCTCTGTATCTTCATCCTCAAAGAGTATCCTGCCCTTTTGCAAAGCCTCAGAATAGTGCTTGGGTGACCAAGCCTACATGATTTGCTAGTATCCTCCGCCATTTCTTGAATGCTATCTGCTATGATCTGTGGGATGTTGATTTCTCCTCCCCACAGGATGCAATATGTCAGAATTACTCTCTTGATTATGACTTCAGATGTATTTGCAGTAGGGAGGATGGATCTTCTCACTATTTCATACCAACCCTTGGCTTTAGGTATGAGATCCATTCTCTTCAAGTGGCTTGGGGCTCCCTCTGAGTCCCTTTCCCAGTCCTTACATTCAAAGCATAACCCATTTAATATCTCATCAGGGTCATTCTCACCCTTCAGTCTTTCATCAAAGCTGGGTTCTCCATAGGTTATCACTCTCATCTGTAGGACTCTCATAATGGATGATGGGCTGAAATCTACCTCAACCCCCTAACATAGCTCTTATAGGGAGGGTTGTCTTTGCTTGACCTCACAGCATTTGCATAGAACTTCCTTATCATGATGGCACTGATGTCTGTGAGAGGCTCACACAAAAGTTCTCATCTCCTCTCTGTAGTTATCCTTCTCATTATGGGATATTCTCCCTCTTTCAATTTGAGCCCCATCTCTGGAATGACTTTCTTCGATTCTATCAACCTGTGAAATCTTGATTCATGAAATTGAGACATAAATCTTTTAGTATCGCAGGTTGGTGGTTCAGCTATAGTTGGTTCCTTTCCTTTCCTCCTCTTGGAACTTGATGAAGCCATGAATTAGGAAAGAAAGAAGAAGAGAAGATAGACTTTGATCAAGACACAGTTTAGGATGAAGAGGAGAATAAGTTGGGTATTGTGTGTTGCTTTTGGGTAAGAACGGGCTGCTGTGACGTGTTTGGGAGGAGTGTAAGAATGAAACAAAGGTGAATAGATGAGGAGGTCTTATATGGAAAAAGAAAGGACATGTGAGCTTCGGAAGTGTCACTGTCAATTTATAGCCAAGGCATGAGTCTTTGAAACGAAGCAAAATTTGGTTGAGTTGTAAGGAAGGGTGAGGAATGAGTAAAGCATTGTTGAATGTTCATGGAATGGACGGCTTGCATGTAGAGATAGATGAAGACAAGGATTACTCCCTCATTGGTCATGTGGTTCGGCCTCCTAGATGTTAAACCATGCAGATTTTGTTTCCAAGAGAGCACACTTCCCTAGGCACAAGTGACTCCTTTTTCCATCTTGTAATAACCGTACATGCATGCCTTTTGTCCTTTTTCTTCAATTTTACCATTCCTATCCACGTAAACCAAACAAATAGTGAGCTTAAACTTTCAATTTAATACGGTGGTGGCTATCAAATGAAGAGTAATAAAGAAAAATAAAATTCTATTCATTCCCTATTTATAAACAACCAACTATGCTCCTTAGGCATTGAACAAAACATTTGGTGAACACCAAACTTGTTCCCTACTAAGAGATCCATATAAAACTCAATAAGTATCTGTCATAATTGGTATATTCATTGAAAGAAACATTTTATTTTCTACCTCACTACCTTAAATTCATAAAATGATGCAATGTGTGGTCTCTCTGTTCATGAATTTGAGCCTTCGAGTAAAAGTGATTTTGTTAAAATTCATAGCATATATAGACACCAAACTTAATGTTTTGCTATATACTTAAATAGAATGAACAAGTATACATCCCAGAATGGTTCTATGATCAATCATGCTTGAAAGGCTGTTTTAAAAGTGCCTTTAGGCACACCAAACTTAGGAGTCAAACATATGCTTCAACAAATGTGTGCAGTTATCAAATCTACTCATGAGAGCTCAGATTTATGCTAGAAGAACCATCAAGTATTGAAATTAAAACAAAAGCAAAAATATTAAAGCATGGGCTGCCTCCCATGAAGCACTCTTTTATTATCACTAGCTTGACATTGGTCCTTGGTTAGGGTGGCTGATGATTGTGGTGCCTCAATTTGACCATTTTCACCGTGAGCCTTCTTCCTGTTCGTCGATGCTCAATCTCCATATGCTCCAGTGAGAGTATCTTATTGATGGTGTAGTAATCATCAGTTTGTTGATCTGTCTCCAACTGCTGGTAGATCAATCTTACTCTGTCCCCTATTGAGAATCCTTCAGTTGGTATCTATTTGTTTTTCCACCCTTTTGGAATCCTTTTCTTACTCTTCTTTTCTTTCTTTGGTGCCTTTTCTATCTTGACAGTGGGTTGCATGTTATGATCTGTCTTTCTAGTGATTAACCCTTCACTCTCCTCCTGCCTTTTCTTCTCATTTCTTGCATTTTCCTTCCCCTTTTGCTCTTCTTCATTGTTTATCTCTTGCTTCGGAGGTGAGCTATTAAATGCTTCACTGGGTTTTTCTTGCCACTGTAAATCTTCTTCTTCAATCCTCATGTAGATTTTCTCTTCAACAGTATGCTGTACTTCCTGGAAAACATTTAAGGTGATCTTCTCATTATTTACCATTAAGGTCATTTCTCCTTGTTCCACATCAATGATGGCCCTTGTTGTGGCCAGAAAATGTCTTCTCAATATAATAAAGTCATTCCCCTATTTTTCTAAGTCCAGGATTACAAAATCTGCTGGAAATATGAATTTCCCTACTCTGACTAGGAGATTTTCAATCACACCCTTGAGAATTACTAGTGATCTATCTACTAGCTCCAATGATATCTGTGTAGGCTTTAATTCTTCTATAAATAGCCTTATCATCATAGATAAAGGCATCAGGTTGATACTGGATCCCAAATCATACAGTGCCTCACCAATGGATATGTGACCAATGGTACAAGGCAAGAAGAAACTCCCAGGGTCTTTGAGCTTTGGTGGGAGGCCTTTTTGAATCAATACACTGCATTCTTGTATCAGGAGGATGGTTTCCTTCTCATGCCAGCTTCTCTTTTTGTTGATGAGTTTTTTTAAGAATTTTGCATACAAGGGCATTTGTTCCAATGCTTTCAGGAAGTGGAATATTAATCTCCGTCTTCTTAGACACTTCTAAGAACTTTGGGAACTGTTGATCCTTGCTCTTCTTGTGAAATCTTTGAGGATATGGCAGAGGAGGGATGTATGGCTTCACCATTTTCCTCTGTTCTGGTGATTTCTCCTCCATGATTTGCTTTCCCTTCTTTAAAGCTTTGAGCTCTTCCTCTTTCTCCTTGGGCTCCTCTTGGTCTTGCTTGTTTGCTGTCACCTCTTTCTTGCTAATGTCCTCATCATTCTCCTCTTTCACTAAGCTCTCTCCACTCCTTAATTGGATTGCTTT
Organism: Arachis duranensis; assembly: GCF_000817695.3. Lineage (NCBI taxonomy): Eukaryota > Viridiplantae > Streptophyta > Magnoliopsida > Fabales > Fabaceae > Arachis > Arachis duranensis. Next base: position 65,390,820 of record NC_029772.3, on the reverse strand, counting down.
GCATTCTTCTTTAGGATTTAGAATGGTGTCACTTGGCAATGCATTAGGTGCTCTTTCAGCCACTATTTGCTTGGACAATTGACCAATTTGCCTCTCTAGATTCCTTAGTGAAGCTTCATGGTTCTTGTTGGCTAGCTCTTGATGTTTCATCATCTTCTCCATTATTATCTCCAAGTTGGAGATTCTTTGGGAGTCTTGAGGTGATTCTAGTTGATTGTGGGATGTTGAGGGTGGATGATAGTTGTTTTGGTTTGTGGATGGGTTATTGGGTGGATAGTAGTTGGGTTGAGGTTGATTATTTTGTGGTTTTTTGTATTGATTTTGGTTAGTGTTCTGATGGTTTGTGTTTCTGGAATTGTTTTGGTTTGAGTTTCTTTCCTAAGATTGTTGGTTTTCGTTGTCTCCCCATCTCAAATTTGGGTGGTTCCTCCAAGATGAATTGTAGATGTCTCTATGGAATTCATTTTGGCCAGCACCTTGATTGTGCATATAGTTGACTTGCTCTTGTTGCTGCTCTTCATGTATTTCTTCATTCTATCCCCATCCAGCTGATGGTCGATTTGTAATGTTCACTGCTGCAACTTGAAGACCATCAATCCTCTTGGCCATCATTTCTTTTTGCTGCTGGATTTGATGATGCATCACCTTATTTTGAGCCAAAATATTGTCCACACCTTCCAACTCCAAGACACCCTTCCTTTGAGCTGGTTAGCGTTGCCTTTGATGATCATAGAAGTATTGATTATTTGCACAGTATCTATGAGATTTTGAGCTTCCTCAGCTGTCTTCATTAGTTGCACTGAGCCTCCAGCAGAATAATTCAAAGCTTCTTGAGCTTTGAGAGTCAATCCCTCATAGAAATTTTGAAGTTTGTCCCATTTACTAAACATCTCAGGTGGACACTTCCTAATCAAGGCCTTATATCTTTCCCAAGTATCATAAAGTGATTCTCCTTCCATTTGGGTGAAGGTTTGCACCTCTGTCTTCAACCTTATGATCCTTTGAGGTGGGTAGAACTTGGCAAGGAATTTGCTCACTAAATCCTCCCAATTGTTGATGCTTTCTTTGGAAAATGTCTCTAACCATTGAGTAGCCTTATCCCTCAAGGAAAATGAAAACAGCAGTAACTTATAGATGTCTGAATGTACACCATTTGTTTTGAGTGTATCACATATCCTTAAAAAGATGGCTAGATGCTGGTTTGGATCTTCCAAGGGACCTCCTCCATAAGTGCAATTGTTCTGCACCAAGGTAATGAGTTGAGACTTCAATTCGAAGTTGTTAGCATGCACATTTGGAGTGAGTATGCTACTCCCACAGTGTCTTGCATTAGGGAAGGTGTAGGAGGCCAGAACTCTCCTTTGAAGTGGATTATTGTTGGCTACTCCCTCTGGTGGATTAGGAGGATTCTCTTCCATCTCTTGATTCTCTTCCTCTGAGTCTGCTTCTCCAATAACTCCTTTCTCTTTTGAATCTCTTCTCAACCTCCAAAGTGTTCTCTCTCACTCAGAATCAAAGGATGTGGACTCACCTCTTCTTCCTCCTAGCATAAAACACACATAGAACCAAAAACTAGAAACAATTTACTCTACTGCTAGAGTGAGGTTAGTGTTAGCTTAAACAAAAACTCAAATAGTTAGTGTGCTTGTCAAAAACAAAGAAAAAGTGCTTAATCTAGATTATCACCCTACTTAATAATTGTCAATCTAAATCAATCCCCAGCAATGGCGCCAAAAACTTGATGAGGGAAAAACGATTCCACCCAAACTCACCGGCAAGTGTACCGGGTCATATCAAATAGTAATTACTCACAAGAGTGAAGTCGATCCCACAGGGATTGATGGATTGAGAAATTTTAGTCAGGTGATGGATTTAGTTAAGCAAATATTTGATGATTTGAGTGAATTTTGGTTAATAGAAGCTAAATTGAAAGTAAATGAAAGAGAGAGGGGAAAATGTTAAAGTGCAGAAAGGGTAAATTACATGAAACTTAGAGTGCAAGAAAGTAAAAGAACTGAAACATAAATTGCAAGAAAAGTAAATGACTTAAACTTAAAATGCAAGAAACTTAAATTGCTGAATCTAAATTGCTAGGAATCTTAAATTGCTTGAAGATTACAGGATTTGGGTATTAGGACTCAAAATAAAACTGGAATTTTAAAGTGCAGAGAAGTAGAATATAAAGCAGATTTGCAGAAGAACTAAAACAGAATTTAAAAATTGCAAAAGAAAAAAAATCAAAGAGAAACAATCGAGATCCGATCTTCAATTCTTAAATTCAAAAAACAGAAAAGAAATGGAACTCCAAGATGAAGAACTTCAGAGAATTCTTCAATTAGAGTTCAAAAACCCAAAATCGGAAAGTAGAAGTTGCTGAAGAAAGAAAATGAAAACAGAAAAACAAGCTCAGATCCGATCTCAATTCTTTAGAATTCTAAAAGGAAAATTTGAAAAGAGAAAAACGAAAAATGAGCTAAAGGTACCTTCTCAAATCAAATTAATTCCTATTTATACACTTTCTATTTTGGTCTTTTTGATTCCTTCTTGTCAGTGGGAAGTGTTTCAGATTTGAGGTTGTTGATTATGGGGGTTATCCAAGCTTGGTCTTAGTCCGATATATTTAGGACCTTCTGCTCGTCTGAAGTTGACATATTTTGTAGTGTTTCTTGGATGAGGATTCTATTATTGTCCGCAGGTTTGGTGCTGGCTAGTTTGGAAAGTGCATCAGCTCGGGCGTTTTGTTCTCGAGGTATATGTCGGATCCTGCATCCCATGAATTTTCCAAGCTGTTCTCTGGTCTTGTCTAGTTATTTCTTCATGGTGGGACCCTTTGCCTGGTAGCTTCCTTATATCTGTGAGGTAACTACTTGTGAGTCATTGAAGATGTTAAGCTTTTGAGCTCCGACTTCCCTAGCCAGCTTCAAACCAGCCAGTAGGGCTTCGTACTTAGCTTGGTTATTGGAGGGAGGAAACTCGAACATTAAGGAGAGTTCGAGTTGGGTTCCCTGATCACTTTCTAAGATGACACCTGCTCCACTTCCGACTTTGTTTGATCAGCCATCAACGTAGAGGTTCCTGTCAGTGGGGGTGTCTGGGGTGTCGGTGTACTCTGTGACGAATTTGGCCAGGTATTGAGACTTGATGGTTGTTCGAGCTTCATACTTAAGGTCAAACTCGGACAACTCAACTGCCCATTGTAGGACTTCCAGCTAAGTCGGTTTTCTGTACAATACCTTTTATGGGTTGGTTGGTTCGTATTCTGATGGTGTGGGCCTGAAAGTATGGTCGAAGTCGTCGAGAAGTAAGTATAAGGGCGCAAGCGAACTTCTCTATCTTTTGGTAGTTTAGTTCAGCCCCTTGTAGATTCTTACTGATAAAGTAGATGGGTTGCTGTCCATTTTCATCTTCTCTGACTAGGGCTGAGGCTATCGCCTGACTTCCTACGGCGAGGTATAGGATCAGTTCTTCTCCTTGCCAGGGTCGGGTTAGGATAGGTGGTTGCCCCAGGAATGTCTTGAAGTCTTGGAAGGCTTTTTCACATTCTGGGATACATTTAAACCTCTTTCCTTTCCTTAGTGTTGCGTAGAAAGGGAGAGATCTCAAGGCTTATCCGGCTAGGAATCTAGACAGGGCCGCTAGTCTTCCATTTAGCTACTGTACCTCTTTGACGCAGGTCGGGCTTTTCATGCTAAGTATGGGCTGACATTTATTTGGGTTTGCTTCAAGCCCTCTTTGGGTGAGCATGAAGCTCAAGAATTTGCCAGCTTCTACCACGAAAATGCATTTTGCGGGATTTAGTCTCATCCCATGCTTTCTTCTGGTGTCAAACACTTCGGCAAGGTCAGGTAATAGCACTTCTTCTCTTTGTGTCTTTACCAGCATGTCGTATACGTAGACCTCCATCAACTTTCCAATGTGGTTGGCGAAAACTTCGTTCATCAACCTCTGGTATGTAGCCCCTGCGTTCTTGAGTTTGAATGGCATGACTACATAGTAGTAGTTTGCTCTTGGGGTTAGGAACGAGGTTTTCTCTTGGTTGAGATGATACATCGAGATTTGGTTGTACCCTGAGTAGGCATCCATGAAGGAAAGGTACTTGTATCCCGATGAGGCGTCGACTAGGGTGTTTATATTCGGGAGTGGGTAGGGATCTTTTGGGTAGGCTTTGTTAATGTCGGTGTAATCAGTGTACATCCCCCATTTTCTATTTGACTTTTTGACCAGTATGACATTGGCTAGCCATAATGGGTACTTAACCCCCCCTTATGAACCCTGCCTCTAGTAAGGCCTGTACCTGTTCTTCCACAGCTTGTGATCTCTATAGGCCGAGCTTTCTGCGCTTTTGTTGCACTGGTCGAGATTCAGGATACACTGCCAGTTTATGGCACTTTAGTCTGGGATCAATGCCAGGAAATGTCCGCGGCCTTCCATGCGAATAAAATGGAATTCTCCCTTAGGAACTTTGTCAGCAGCTCCTTTAGATTTTCTTTTAGGTTCGCCCCTATGTTTGTTGTTTTGTCTTAGGTACCTCCGACTTGAACCTCTTCAATCTCGCCTTCCGGTTCAGGGTGAAGTTCTTCGCGAGCTCGGGTTCCTCCGAGTCCTACAGTGTTGGTTTCTTTTCCTGTGGAGTCGCCTTTAAGATTCAGACTTTCATTGTAACAACGCCGCACGACTTTTTGGTCTCCATTTATAGTAGCTATTCCTTCTATGGTTGGGAATTTCATGCATTGGTGTAGAGTGAAAACTATTGCGGGGAGCTAATTTAGCGCTGTACGACCTATGAGGGCATTGTATGTGGAGCTTACGTCGACTATGATGTAGTCAAAGCTTAGTGTTCTGGACCGCGCTCCTTTTCCAAAGGTAGTGTGTAATGAGATGTATTCGAGTGGTTGAATTGGGGCATCTCCCAGTCCGAACAGGCTGTTGGGATACGCTCTGAGCTCCTTTTCTTATAGCCTGAGTATATCAAAGGCGGATTTGAATAGGATATCCGCGGAAATTCCCTGATCAACTAGTGTTCGGTGAAGGTTGGCATTGGCTAGTATGATGGTAACGACCACGGGGACATCATGCCCCGGGATGATGCCCGCAGCTTTGATAAACCCAAATTTTGTGGTTTATCTTGTGCTTAATTTGGGGGGTTTTGTCAATATTTCTCGCACTTATTCACAAGAAATGCATGGTTTTGTGTTCACTTCCTAATATTGCTCCATAATAGAAAACATGCTTATTTTGCCTTAGAATTGCTATATTTTGATCCTCTTTATTGCCATTCGATGCCGTGACTATTTGTTGAGTGATTTCAGAATTAATAGGGTAAGAATGGCCTGGAAGAAGAAGGAAAGCATGCACTAGAGGAAGGAACATGATGATTTGGATTTTGGGAACTGCAGCATCGACGCGCATGCGCACATCACGCGCATGCGTGGATGAGGATAGATGGAAGCGGCACGCAAGGATGGACGCATCCGCGCAAGCCAGAGAATTCCAACCGACGCGCACGCGCACTTGGCGCGCACACGTGGATCACAAAAGCAATCGGCACCCGCGCACGCATGGCGTGCACGCGCGGGAAGTTGCACGTGGCCTCATTAAAGAAAATCATGCCTGGCAATTTCTGAGGCTCATGAGGCCCAATTTCAAGCTGTTTTTGCATGGAAAAAGTCCCAAGGATGCTAGGGAGAAGGGGGATCAATCATTTTACACTAAGACACATTTTTCTAGCTTTTTTTTGGGTTCTTTGTTCTTCTAAGAGAGAAACCCTTGTTCTTCTATAGATCTAGCTTTAATTTGATCTTCCCTTGTTGAATCTGAATTGGATTTTGTTAATTACTAGTTTTGATCGTTTAATTTGAATCCCTTAGTATACTTTTGCTTAGATCTTGTGTTATTTTATGGATTCTTGTCAATTGTCACTTTATACCCATTACATGAATGTTGTGAATCTTGACTTGTTGATGTTACATTGATGATTTTTATGCTTAATTGTGTTGTTTGAGTTATTGTAAGTTGATATTTGTTAGTGGGTATTCGTTAATTTCAATCCATTTGCAATTTGAGCATGTCTCTTGTTAATGCTTACCAAGTGTTTGATGAATTGTTTACCTTAATTATGGAGTAGTTCTTTTTACTCTTAGGCTAGACCAAGGGAATTGGGTAAACTTGAGTCATTGGGTCTAGTGGATTTGATGATTTGAGAACCCGTAGTGGTCAATTTGATACCTATTGACACTAGCCTACTACTAGGTTAATTAGTAGTGAGGTTAGGCCTTATGGGTAGATGTTGACCAAACCATTTAACTTACTTCAAGTATAGAAGTAGACTTAATGAGTTTGGCTCCTCATAATTGTCAAGATATGGTTATTAGACAAGGATAGTGACCCCAATTCCCGTGCCTAGCTAAGAGTTGCTTTTATTATTCATATTTGAAAACCCAAATTCTTAATTGTCATGCTTTAGTTGTAGCTATTGTCTAGTTGAGAGTAGAATTAAATTGAATGTTGTCTTCTTAGTTTGAATTTGCTTACATCTTGTTTGGTTATTTGAATTAGTTCTTTGCACTTTAGATTACTTGCTTGTTAAGATTTCCAGTCTATTTTCTTGCTCATGACTTACAACCCCGAATTTCTAACCAATGTTGAAGCATATGTTTGTCCATTCTTTGTGAGACAACCCAAGGTTTGAATACTTCGGTTATTTTATTGGGGTTGAACTTGTGACAACCAATTCCTTTCTAAATTTGATTCTCGAGGGTTGTTGTTGGTATAGCTATACTTGCAATGCAACTTCATTGAGAAACTCTCTTCCGACAATCCTCCCGTATCAAATTTTTGTCGCCGTTGCCGGGGAATGGTTGCAACATATGCCTTGATATTGGTTATGTGAATATGTGAATATTGTAGATAATTTGTTTGCTTTCAATACTTAGATATAGTTTATCTTCTTTTATTTTTGTGCTATGACTCTCAAGTTTGATGACTCGGTCTCAACCGAATTCTAGCTTAGCCAATTTTGATCCCGAGATTGAAAGAACTTTGTTACACACTCGACAAGCTAGACGGCGGTTGGACTATATGGCTAGTACTTCGGCCTCTCTTGAGGAACATACCGAATCACTAGACGGTACCGAGAGTGGCTTTGAGTCCACTACTTCCTATTCTTCTATTCGCACTACTAATACATCTTTGCATCCTACAGGTGAAACATACATGGTGGAGCCACGCCGGATCACTTTACATGAGCAAGGAGCTCCGGATATTGTACTTTAACCATTGCAAGCAAGGTATCCTAACCTTGATCCAAACTTTAAATTGAAGAGTAGCTTGATAAATTTACTGCCTAAGTATCATGGGTTGCCGGGTCAAGACCCCATCCGACATATAAAAGATTTTCAAGTTGCTTGTTCTACGGCTCGAAGGCATGGAGCCAATGAGGTGGCTATCATGGTTTTTGCCTTCCCTTTCTCTCTTGAAGCGCAAGCAAAGACATGGTTTTATTTGCTACCGGATGAGGTTGCTACCAATTGGGATTTCTTGAGAAGAGAGTTTCTAGATAAATTCTTCCCACCAGAGAAGACCAACTACATGCGAAAGGAGATTTTAGGTATAATGCAAAGAGACCAAGAGAGTTTGTACGAGTATTGGTCTCAATTCAAGAGGCTATTGGAATCTTATCCACACCATGGAATGAACACTCACTTGCTCATTCGCTACTTCACCAGAGGTCTTTGTGTGGAAGATAGAAGATTGCTCACCACTTCTAGTGGTAGTTCCCTTTCGAAAAATAAGACGGAGGGAGAAACTTGGAGTTTGATAAAGGATGTTGCCGAAGCTACACAACATACAAGGGTGAGAAGTAATCCCCTCAAGGGTGTGGTAGAACCGTTTCCTTCTAAATCAAGCCTAACCAAACCACATGGGGACATGACCACCATCCTCACGCAAATGCAAAAGGATAAAAAAGAATTATACTCCATCCAAGCCGTCCAAGCTCCACCTCTAGTTGCTCAACTTGAAGGCCCTCCTAGGATTTGTGGTTTGTGCTCTAACACCACACATTACACCGATCAATGCCATCAAATTCAAGAGGAACATGCCCTTGAAGTGGCCAATGTGAATTACAACAATCGTCCACCCTATCCCTCTCAAGACCAAAATCACTACCCTCATGGTGGTAATCAACATCAAGGGTGGAGGGATAACGCACAAGGGAGCAATCAAATCTAAAGATGGAAGAACTCTTCTTCTCATCACAACAACAACCAATCTTCACCTCAATACCATCACAACAACAACAACTACCAAGCCAACCAAAATCACCACAACCAAAACCAAAACAACTACACCAAGTACCAAGCACCACACCATAGACAACAATCTAACCAAACCTCTCCACCTCCCACCAATCAAGTTGACGAGCTTAGAGCCGCTGTGGATAAACGGGATGAGGGCTATAAGGCTCAATTCGAGGCCATGAGTGCTCAATTGGCCAATCTTGCCGACATGATTTCGAAGATGTCCATGTCCTCCTCCAACAACACCAACCAACCCTCAAGTTCTTCCAACCTTCCATCCCAACCCCAACCAAACCCAAAGGGCAGTCTCAACACCATCACTCTATGGTCGGGAACTACATTAGAAGAGATACCTCCAAGGGTCTTGAAGGACAGTCATGAGGAAGAAGTGAATGTTGAAGCTCCACGTGAAAAGGGGAGGGTAGACAAGAGGCATGGGGAAGAAGGAGTAAACCTCAAGGAACCTAAGAGGAAAGCTCTAGTGATGAGTCCATCCCTATTCCATTTCCTTCCATGGTGAAGAAAACAAAGAAGACACCGGAATTTGATTTGAACATGCTTCAAGTGTTCAAGAAGGTTGAGGTAACCATACCACTTCTTGATGGTATTCAACAAATTCCAAAGTATGCAAAATTCTTGAAAGACTTATGTACACACAATGATAGGATAGGAGAATTGGAGACATTATCCATGGGTAGTTCAATTTCTTTCTTGATGGAACCTTTTCCAAAGAAATGTGGTGACCCTGAGCCTTGTCTGGTGTCTTGTTGTATTGGTGGACACACTTTTCATGATTGTATGTGTGATCTTGGAGCTTGTGTAAGCATCATGCCGCTTTCTACCTTTGTGCGGTTGAATTTAGCTCCATTAAAGAAGTCGGCAGCGAGGTTTGCCTTGGCCGATAAAATTGTGATCACAGTAACAGGAATAGCCGAAGATGTACTTGTGGTGATCAAGGATTTGATCTTTCCGGTTGACTTTTACATCCTTGAAATGCCTCCAACAGAAAATAGAAGCTCATCCTCCGTTCTACTTGGTAGACCCTTCCTCAAGACCTCTAAATTCAAGTTAGATGCCTTCACTGGGACATATTCCTTTGAGGTTAGAGATAAGACTATCAAGTTCAATTTAGAAGAAGCCATGAAGCATCCTCCCGAAGAGCATTCTGTTTTCTGATGTGATGTAATTGATGAAGTGGTAGCGAAAGTGCAAGAAGAAGACCATAACAAGTTGTGCTACCACATTTTTGAAGAGACGGATGACCAAGAGGGTGAACAAGAGAAAGTTGTTGAGAATGAACTCTGTGAGCTTGACGAAAAGGAACCTCAGGTTGAGGCAAAGAGTGAATTGAAGCCTCTCCCATCTCATTTGAAGTATGCTTTCTTAGAGGACAACAAAAAATTTCCGATCATTATTGCAAGTGAGCTTTCTAGTGAAGAAGAAGAAAAACTCCTAGATGTTCTCAGAAAGTACAAGAAGGCAATTGGTTGGAGCCTAGCCGATATTGTGGGAATTGACCCTCGCAAGTGCATGCATCGTATATTTCTCCAAGAGGGAGCTAGGCCGGTTAGGCAACCACAAAGGTGGCTCAATCCAACTATCCTCGATGTGGTAAAGAAAGAGGTCACTAGATTACTTGATGCAGGTATCATATACCCAAATTCCAATAGTGAGTGGGTGAGCCCGGTCCAGGTTGTTCCCAAGAAATTAGGCATCACTGCGGTTACAAAGGATGATGGTGAAGTGGTCACTAAGAGAGTACAAAATGCATGGCGAGTGTGCATCAACCATAGAATGTTGAATGCCGCTACAAGGAAGGACCACTACCCTTTGCCCTTTATCGACCAGATGTTGGACCGTTTAGCGGGTAAATCCTATTACTGTTTTCTTGATGGATTCACTGGTTACTTCCAGATTCACATTGCTCCTGAAGATCAGGAAAAGACCACATTCACTTGCCCTTTTGGCACCTTTGCTTACAAAAGGATGCCATTTGGACTATGTAATGCACCTGCTACTTTTCAGCGGTGCATGACCAGTGTCTTTTCTGATCTAATGGAGAATTATCTGGAAGTCTTTATGGATGACTTCAGTGTTTATGGAACTTCATTTGATTGTTGCTTAGAGAACTTGGCTAAGGTCTTAGCTAGATGTGTTGACACCAAACTTGTCTTAAATTTTGAAATATGTCATTTTATGGTAAGACAAGGTATAGTGATAGGACATGTAGTATCTCATGAAGGAATTTCTGTAGACCCAGCTAGTGCGCGTAAATTGTGATCAGCAACAATGGCGCCAAAGATTTGGAGCTCTCAAACGTGAATCACACTTTGTCACAACTTCGCACAACTAACCAACAAGTGCACTTGGTCGTCCAAGTAATACCTTACGTGAGTAAGGGCCGATCCCACGGAGATTGTTGGTATGAAGCAAGCTATGGTCATCTTGTAAATCTCAGTTAGGCGGATTCAAATGGTTATAATGGTTTTCGAATATAAAGATAAATAAAGCATAAAATAAAGATAGAGATACTTATGTAATTCATTGGTGGGAAATTCAGATAAGCGCATGAAGATACTGTGTTCCTTCTGAATCTCTGCTTTCCTACTGCTTTCATCCAATCCTTCTTACTCCTTTCCATGGCAAGCTGTATGTAGGGCATCACCATTGTCAATGGCTACTTCCCATCCTCTTAGTGAAAATGGTCCAAATGCTCTGTCACAGCACGGCTAATCATATATCGGTTCTCGATCATGTCGGAATAGAATCCATTGATTCTTTTGTGTTTGTCACTACGCCCAACAATCGCAAGTTTGAAGCTCGACACAGTCATTCAATCCCTGAATCCTACTCGGAATACCACAGACAAGGCTTAGACTTTCTGGATTGTCAAGAATGGCCGCCAATAATTCTAGCTTATACCACAAAGACTCCGATCTTTCGGAATGGAGGCTAAGAGACACACACTCGATCTAAGGTAGAACGGGAGTGGTTGTCAGGCACACGTTCATAAGGACGAATGATGATGAGTGTCACGGATCATCACATCCATCAGGTTAAGGTGCAGCGAATATATTAGAATAAGAATAAGCTTGAATTAAATAGAAGAACAATAGTAATTGCATTAATACTCGAGGTACAGCAAAGCTCCACACCTTAATTTATGGTGTGTAGAAACTCCACTATTGAAAATACATAAGTGATGGTCCAGGCATGGCCGAGAGGCCAGCCCCCAAAACGGGATCAATAGTCTCCTAAGATGAATAATAGATTAAAACTGAGACCAAAGATGTCTAATACAATAGTAAAATGTCCTATTTATACTAGACTAGTTACTAAGGTTTACAGAAATAAGTCTAAATGCAGAAATCCACTTCCGGGGCCCAGTTTAGTGTGTGCTTTGGGTTGAGCTTGAGCTTTACATGTGCAGAGGCTTCTCTTGGGGTTAAACGCCAAGTTGTAACGTCTGTTTGGCGTTTAACTCTGGTTTGTGACGTGTTTCTGGCGTTTTACTCCAAAATGCAACATGGAACTGACGTTGAACGCCAGTTTGCGTCATATCAAATTGAATAAAGTGTCGACTATTATATATTGCTGGAAAGCCCTGGATGTCTACTTTCCAACTCAGTTGAGAGCGCACCATTTGGAGTTCCGTAGCTTCAGAAAATCCATTTCGAGTGCAGGGAGGTCAGAATCCAATAGCATCAGCAGTGACTTTTTTCAGCCTGAATTAGATTTTTGCTCAGGTTCCTCAATTTCAGCTAGAAAATACCTGAAATCATAGAAAAACACACAAACTCGTATTAAAGTGCATAAATGTGAATTTTGCATAAAAACAAATAAAACATCCCTAAAAGTAGCTAGATCCTACTAAAAACTACCTAAAAACAATGCCAAAAAGCGTATAAATTATCCACTCATCACAACACCAAACTTAAATTGTTGCTTGTCCCCAAGCAACTGAAAATCAAATAGGATAAAAAGAAGAGAATATACTATAAATCTCAAAATATCAATGAATATTAGTTCTAATTAGATGAGCGGGACTTATAGTTTTTTGCTTTTGAACAGTTTTGGCACCTCACTTTATCCTTTGAAGTTTAGAATGATTAGCATCTATAGGAACTCAGAGTTCAGATAGTGTTATTGATTCTCCTAGTTAAGTATGTTGATTCTTGAACACAGCTACTTTTATAAGTCTTGGTTGTGGCCCTAAGCACTTTGTTTTCCAGTATTACCACCGGATACATAAATGCCACAGACACATGACTGGATGAACCTTTTCAGATTGTGACTCAGCTTTGCTAAAGTCCTCAGTTAGAGGTGTCCAGAGCTCTTAAGCACACTCTTTTTGCTTTGGATCACGACTTTAACCACTCAGTCTCAAGCGTTTTACTTGGACCTTCATGCCACAAGCACATGGTTAGGGACAACTTGATTTAGCCTCTTAGGCCAGGATTTTATTTCCTTGGGCCCTCCTATCCTTTGATGCTCAAAGCCTTGGATCTATTTTACCCTTGCCTTTTGGTTTTAAGGCCTATTGGCTTTTTTCTTTTGCCTTTTGGTTTAAAGAGCTTTTGACTTTTTCTGCTTGCTTTCTTTTTCTTTTATTTTCGCCATTTTTTTTCACAAGCTTTGTTCTTCACTGCTTTTTCTTGCTTTAAGAATCAATTTTATGATTTTTCATATTATCAATAACATTTCTCTTTTTCATCATTCTTTTAAAGAGCCAACAATTTTAACATTCATAAACAACAAGATCAAAAATATGCACTGTTCAGGCATTCATTCAGAAAATAAAAAGTATTGCCACCACATCAATATAATTAAACCAATTTCAAGGATGAATTCAAAACTCACGTACTTCTTGTTCTTTTGTATTAAAAACATTTTTCATTTAAGAAAGGTGAAGGATTCATGGAATTATTCATAGCCTTAAGACATAGACACTAGACACTAATGATCATGTAATAAAGACACAAACATAGAGAAACATGAAGCACAAAAATTGAAAAACAGAGAGATAAGAACAAGGAAGTTAATAAATGAGTCCACCTTAGTGATGGTGGAACCTTCCCCTTGAAGGACCAATGGTGTTCTTGAACTCCTCTATGTCTCTTCTTTGCCTTTGTTGCTCCTCCCTCATAGCTCTTTAATCTTCTATAATCTCATTGAGAATGATAGAGTGATCTTGGTGTTCCACCGTTAATTGGTTCATGTCATGACTCAATCCGTCTAGAGAAGTGTTGAGTTGTTCTCAATAGTTATTTGGAGGAAAATACATCCCTTGAGGCATCTCAAGGATTTCTTGATGATGAGCTTCCTCATGCGTCTCTTGAGATCCATGAATGCGCTCTCTTGTTTGCTCCATCCTCTTTTTAGTGATGGGTTTCTGAGATGAATCTCTCCATCTCCCATGACTCGGAGGTGGAAGCTTTTGTCTTCCCTTTCCTCTTTCTAGAGGTTTCTCTGGCCTTAGGTGCCATAAATGGTTATGGAAAAACAAAAAAAGCTATGCTTTTACCACACCAAACATAGAATGTTGCTCGTCCTCGAGCAAAAGAAAAAAGAATATAAGAGGAAGATGAAGAAAATGGAGGAGAGGGAAAGATGTGTAGGTTTCAGCCAAAGGGGAGAAGAGAGGGTTGTGTTGTGTGAAAATGAAAAATGATGGAGGGCTTTATATAGTGGAGGGAGAGGGTAGTAGGTTCTGTCATTTAGGGTGGGTTTGGGTGGGAAAGAGATTTTGAATTTGAAGGTAGGTAGGGTTTATGGGGAAGAGTGGTTGAATGTGAGTGGTGAAAAAAGTAATGGAGAAGAGAGATTGAGGTGATTGCTAAAGGGTGTTTAGGGAAGAGTGTTATTGGATTGTGTGAAGAAGAGAGAAGGTGAGTTAAGGTAGGTGGGGATCCTGTGGGGTCCATAGATCCTGAGGTGATCCTGTGGGGTCCACAGATCCTGAGGTGTCAAGGATTTATCATCCCTGCACCAATTAGGCGTGTAAAACACCCTCTGCATGCAATCCTGGCATTTAACGCCAGACTTAAGCTTGTTTCTGGCGTTAAACGCCCAGATGTAGCAATTTTCTATCGTTTAACGCCAGCCTGATGCTTGTTTCTGGCGTTAAACGCCAGCTTTCCTCAGCGTGCAATCCTGGCGTTTAAACACCAGACTGCTGCTTGTTTCTGGCGTTCAATGCCAGATTCATGCTCTGTTCTGGTGTTAAACGCCAGCCAGATGCTCCTTACTGTCGTTTAAATGCCAGTAAGCTCTTCCTCCAGGGTGTGCTATTTCTTCTGCTATTTTTTATTCTATTTTTAATTTTAGCAATTGTTTTGTGACTCCACATGATCATGAACCTAATAAAACATAAAAGAACAATAGAAATATAGATAAATAAAAATTGGGTTGCCTCCCAACAAGCGCTTCTTTAATGTCAATAGCTTGACAGTGAGCTCTCATGGAGCTTCACAGATGTTCAGAGCATTGTTGGGACCTCCCAACACCAAACTTAGAGTTTGAATGTGGGGGTTCAACACCAAACTTAGAGTTTAGTTGTGGCCTCCCAACACCAAACTTAGAGTTTGAATGTGGGGGTTCAACACCAAACTTAGAGTTTAGTTGTGGCCTCCCAACACCAAACTTAGAGTTTGACTGTGGGGGCTTTGTTTGACTCTTTATTGAGAGAAGCATTTCATGCTTCCTGTCCATGTTTATAGAAGGATAACCTTGAGCTTTAAACACAAGGTAGTCCCCATTCAATTGAAGGACTAGCTCTCCTCTGTCAACATCAATCACAGCTCCTGCTGTAGCTACGAAGGGTCTTCCAAGGATGATGCATTCATCCTCATCCTTTCCAGTGTCTAAGATTATGAAATCAGCAGGGATGTAAAGGCCATTAACCTTTACCAATACATCCTCTACGAATCCATAAGCTTGTTTTACTGATTTGTCTACCATCTCTAATGAGATTCTTGCAGCTTGTACCTCAAAGATCCCCAGTTTCTCCATTATAGAGAGTGGCATAAGATTCATACCTGACCCCAGGTCACATAGAGCCTTCTCAAAGGTCATGGTACCTATGGTACATGGTATTAAGAATTTATCAGGATCTTATTTCTTTTGAGGTAGAGTTTGCTGAACACATGTATCTAGTTCACTAATGAGCAAGGGAGGTTCACCTTTCCAAGTCTCATTACCAAACAACTTGGCATTCAGCTTCATGATGGCTCCTAGATATTGAGCAACTTGCTCTTCAGTTACATCTTCATCCTCTTCAGAGGAAGAATAGTTCTTAGAGCTCATGAATGGCAGAAGGAAGTTTAATTGAATCTCTATAGTCTCTATATGAGCCTAAGATTCCTTTAGGTCCTCAATAGGGATTTTCTTTCTGTCTGAGGGACATCCCATGAGGTCTTCCTCACTGGGATCCATGTCCTTCTCCTCCTTTGTGAATTCGGCCATATTGATTATATCAATGGCCTTGCACTCTATTTTTGGATTCTCTTCTGTATTGCTTGGGAGAGTACTAGGAGGAGTTTTAGTGATTTTCTTACTCAGCTGACCCACTTGTTCCTCTAAATTTCTAATGGAAGACCTTGTTTCATGCATGAAACTTAAAGTGGCCTTAGATAGATCAGAGACTATATTTGCTAAGCTAGAGGGGCTCTGTTCAGAATTTTTTGTCTGTTGTTGAGAAGATGATGGAAAAGTCTTGCTATTGCTAAGCCTGTTTCTTCCACCATTATTAAAGCCTTGTTGGGGCTTTTATTGATCCTTCCATGAGAAATTTGGATGATTTCTCCATGAGGAATTATAGGTGTTCCCGTAGGGTTCACCCATGTAATTCACCTCTGCCATTGCAGGGTTCTCAGGATCATAAGCTTCTTCTTCAGAAGATGCCTCTTTAGTACTGTTGGATGCATTTTGCCATCCATTCAAACTCTGAGAAATCATGTTGACTTGCTGAGTCAACATTTTTTTCTGAGCCAATATGTCATTCAGAGCATCAATTTCAAGAACTCCCTTCCTTTGAGGAATCCCATTACTCACAAGATTCCTCTCAGAGGTGTACATGAATTGGTTATTTGTAACCATGTTAATGAGATCTTGATCTTCTGCAGGTGTTTTCTTTAGGTGAATGGATCCACCTGCAGAATGGTCCAGTGACATCTTAGAAAACTCAGATAGACCATAATAGAATATATCCAAAATGGTCCACTCTGAAAGCATGTTGGAAGGACACTTTTTGGTCATCTGCTTGTATCTTTCCCAAGCTTCATAGAGGGATTCACCATCTTTTTACTTGAAGGTCTGAACATCCACTCTAAGCTTGCTCAGCTTTTGAGGAGGAAAGAACTTGGCCAAGAAGGCCATGACCAGCTTATCCCAAGAGTCCATGCTATCTTTAGGTTGTGAGTCCAACCATGTTCTAGCCCTGTCTCTTACAGCAAAAGGGAAAAGCATGAGCCTGTAGACTTCAGGATCTAATCCATTAGTCTTAACAGTCTCACAGATCTGCAAGAAATTAGTTAAAAACTGGTAGGGATCTTTTGATGGAAGTCCATGAAACTTGCAGTTCTGTTGCATTAGAACAACTAGTTGAGGCTTCAGCTCAAAATTGTTTGCTCTAATGGCAGGGATTGAGATGCTTCTTCCATAAAAATTGGAAGTAGGTGTAGTATAATCACCAAGCATCCTCCTTGCGCCTCCACCATTGTTATTAGGTTCGGCCATGTCTTCTTTTTCGAGATTCTCTGTAAGCTTTTCTCTGAATTGTTGTGCTTTAGCTTCTCTTAGCTTCTTCTTCAGAGTCTTTTCAGGTTCAGGATCTACTTCAACAAGAATGTCCCTGTCTTTGCTCCTGCTCATATGAAAAACAAGAGAACAGAAAAGGAAGAGAAATCCTCTATGTCACAGTATAGAGATTCCTTTATGTGAGTAGAAGAAGAAAATAATAGAAGAAGGATGGGAAAAATTCGAACATAGAGGAGAAGAGAGGGTTCGAATTTTTTGATGAAGAGAAGAGTGAGTAAATAAATAAATAAATACAAAGAGATGAGAGAGAAAAGTTTTCGAAAATTATTTTTGAAAAATAGTTAGTGATTTTCGAAAATTAAGAGAAGAAATAAAATCAAAATTAAAATTTGAAACAATAAGTTAATTATAAAGAATTTTGAAAAAGAGGAAGGTAATTTTCGAAAATTAGAGAGAGAAAAGTAGTTAGGTGGTTTTGAAAAAGATAAGAAACAAACAAAAAGTCAATTAGTTAGTTGAAAAAGATTTGAAAATCAATTTTGAAGAGATAAGTAGTTAGAAAAGATTTTGAAATTGATTTTAAAAAGATATGATTGGAAAAAGATATTTTTGAAAAGATATGATTGAAAAAAAATTGATTTTTAAAATTAAAATTGATTACCTGACTAACAAGAAACTAAAAGATATGATTCTAGAATTTAAAGATTGAACTTTTCTTAACAAGAAAGTAACAAACTTCAAATTTTTGAATCAATCACATTAGTTGTTAGCAAAATTTTCGAAAATTTGAAATGAAATTAAGAAAAAGATTTTGAAAAATCGATTTTAAAAATTTTCGAAAATAATGAAAAAAATGAAAAAGATTTGAATTTTGAAAAAGATTTTGAAAAGATAGGATTTTCAAAAACTTGGTGCACATAAATTGTGATCATCAACAATGGTGCCAAAGACTTGGAGCTCTCAAACATGAATCACACTTTGTCACAACTTCGCACAACTAACCAGCAAGTGCACTGGGTCGTCCAAGTAATACCTTACGTGAGTAAGGGTCGATCCCACGGAGATTGTTGGTATGAAGCAAGCTATGGTCATCTTGTAAATCTTAGTTAGGCGAATTCAAATGGTTATAATGGTTTTTGAATATAAAGATAAATAAAGCATAAAATAAAGATAGAGATACTTATGTAATTCATTGGTGGAAATTTCAGATAAGCGCATGAAGATACTCTGTTCCTTCTGAATCTCTGCTTTCCTACTGCTTTCATCCAATCCTTCTTACTCCTTTCCATGGCAAGCTGTATGTAGGGCATCACCGTTGTCAATGGCTACTTCCCATCCTCTCAGTGAAAATGGTCCAAATGCTCTGTCACAGCACGGCTAATCATCTGTCGGTTCTCGATCATTTCGGAATAGAATCCATTGATTCTTTTGCGTCTGTCACTACGCCCAACAATCGCGAGTTTGAAGCTCGTCACAGTCATTCAATCCCTGAATTCTACTCGGAATACCACAGACAAGGTTTAGACTTTCCGGATTCTCAAGAATGGCCGCCAATAATTCTAGCTTATACCACGAAGACTCCGATCTTTCGGAATGGAGGCTAAGAGACACGTGCTCGATCTAAGGTAGAACGGGAGTGGTTGTCAGGCACGCGTTTATAAGGACGGATGATGATGAGTGTCACGGATCATCACATCCATCAGGTTGAGGTGCAGCGGATATCTTAGAATAAGAATAAGCTTGAAATGAATAGACGAACAATAGTAATTGCATTAATACTCGAGGTACAGCAGAGCTCCACACCTTAATCTATGGTGTGTAGAAACTCCACCGTTGAAAATACTTAAGTGATGGTCCAGGCATGGCCGAGAGGCCCACCCCCAAAACGTGATCAATAGTCTCCTAAGATGAGCAATAGATTAAAACTGCAACCAAAGATGTCTAATACAATAGTAAAATGTCCTATTTATACTAGACTAGTTACTAGGGTTTACAGAAATAAGTCTAAATGCAGAAATCCACTTCCAGGGCCCACTTTAGAGTGTGCTTTGGGCTGAGCTTGAGCTTTACACCTACAGAGGCTTTTCTTGGGATTAAACGCCAAGTTGTAACGTCTGTTTGGCATTTAACTCTGGTTTGTGACGTGTTTCTGGCGTTTTACTCCATAATGCAGCATGGAACTGGCATTGAATGCCCGTTTGCGTCATTTAAACTTGAATAAAGTGTGGAGTATTATATATTGCTGGAAAGCCCTGGATGTCTACTTTCCAACACAGTTAAGATCGCACCATTTGGAGTTTTGTAGCTCTAGAAAATTCATTTCGAGTGCAGGGAGGTCAGAATACAACAACATCAGCAGTCCTTTTTCAGCCTGAATCAGATTTTTGCTCAGGTCCCTCAATTTCATCCAAAAAATACTTGAAGTCACAGAAAAACACACAAACTCATAGTAAAGTCCAGAAATGTGAATTTTGCATAAAAACTAATAAAAACATCCCTAAAAGTACCTAGATCCTACTAAAAACTACCTAAAAACAATGCCAAAAAGCGTATAAATTATCCGCTCATCACCGGCCAAGGTCGATGTTATCACCACTTTATCTCACCCCTCATCTGTGAGGGAGGTTCGCTCATTTTTAGGACATGCAGGATTTTGTAGGCGCTTTATCAAAGATTTCAGCAAGATTGCGTTACCATTGTCGCGCCTACTCCAAAAAGATGTGGACTTTGAGTTTGATAGTGAATGTGTGAAAGCTTTTGAAGAGTTAAGGAGAGCTATTACCATGGCACCGATTGTGCAAGGCCCTAATTGGACGTTTCCATTTGAGATAATGTGCGATGCGTCAAACCAAGCTATAGGTGCCGCGCTTGCACAGCGCGATGGTAAACTCCCTTATGTCATTGCATACTCTTCTAAAACACTTGATGCAGCACAATCCAACTATACCACTACCGAAAAGGAACTCCTAGCTATTGTTCATGCTTTAGATAAATTCAGATTTTATTTGCTAGGATCAAAGATAGTGGTATACACGGATCATGCGGCTTTGAAATACTTATTGTCAAAGAATGAGTCAAAACCTAGACTCGTACGTTGGATCTTGCTTTTGCAAGAATTCGACATTGAGATTAGGGACTGGAGTGGATCTCAAAACTTGGTTGCAGATCATTTAAGCTGCCTTTAGAATTTAAAATCTGATCCATTTCCGATCAATGACTCATTCCCATTGGATAGCTTGTATGCTGTGTCGGATAGCTTTCCTTGGTTTGCCCCAATGGCGAACTACTTGGTTGCGAAACTCTTCCCTCCCAACTTTTCTAAACACCAAAGGAATAAGTTGACAAGTGATTCCAAATATTACATTTGAGATGACCCTCACTTGTGGAAGAGGGGAGTAGACCAAGTAATTCGAAGATGTGTCCCGGAGTCCGAAATCCAACCCATTCTTGAAGCTTGCCATTCGTCCGAATGTGGTGGCCACTTTGGAGGATCGCAAAAAAGTGTTAGATTGTGGATTCTGGTGACCAACCTTATTCAAGGATGCTAACGAGTTATGTGTGTCATGCCATCAGTGTCAGAAGTCGGGAAACACATCCCAAAAGGATGAAATGCCTCAACAACCTATGTTGTTCTACGAGATATTTGATGTATGGGGCATTGACTTTATAGGACCGTTTCCCAACTCAAGTGGTTACCTATATATTTTGTTAGCGGTGGACTATGTGTCAAAGTGGGTAGAAGCAATACCTACCCGCCTTGACGACGCCAATACCGTCATTTCTTTTATTAGGAATAACATTGTGTGCCATTATGGGTCACCACGAGTAATCGTGAGCGACCAAGGATCCCACTTTTGTAACAGGAAAGTAGAGGCACTGCTCAAGTGCTATGGAGTAGTGCATAAGGTTGCCACTGCTTATCATCCGCAAACCAACGGACAAGCGAAAGTGTCCAACCGGGAGATTAAGAGAATCTTGGAGAAAGTAGTCAATCCGCAAAGGAAGGATTGGAGCATCCGATTAGGAGATCCACTATGGGCATATAGAACGGCCTACAAGACTCCTTTAGGGATGAGTCCCTTCCGGATCGTCTATGGTAAGGCATGCCACCTTCCGGTGGAAATTGAGCACAGAGCCTATTGGGCAGTAAAGCGGTGCAACATAGATTTGACCCAAGCAGGAGTAGCCAGAAAATTACAGCTAGAGGAGCTCGAGTGTTTCAGGAACGAAGCGTATGAGAATGCCCGGATTTACAAGGAAAAGACAAAGGCATTCCATGACCTCACATCCCGAAGAAGGATTTCCAAGAAGGTGATAAGGTTCTCCTCTACAATTTGAGGCTTCGTTTCATGCCTGGCAAGCTCCGCTCTAGATGGGAAGGACCTTTCAAGGTGAAGGAGATAAAGCCTTATGGACTAGTGGAATTGTTTGATCCTAAAAGTGAAGCAACTTTCAAGGTGAATGGACATAGAGTGAAGAAGTACCATAGCTACAAGCTCCCAAAAGAGCTAGAGGTGTTCCTATTGGAGGATTCACTTAGAGAAGGAGAAACTTGAGCGACTGACCGTCCAACTTAAGGACGTTAAAGAAAAGTGCTTGGTGGGAGGCACCCCACCGTGGTAAGATCTTCCTTGTGTATACCATCTTGCTTTTAGTTTAGATTCTTGTGAATTTTGTGATTTCTTGATGTTGTTGATTGCTTAGGAATTCTAGTTGTTGATCTTGTTAGATAACTAGGATGTTTAGATAGATTTCATTGTTTTGGTATGGAAGAATTGTTGAAGTGAAGAGAATGCTATATTTTGAATGGTGCATGAATTTGTGAAGTGTTCTCTTGCCTACTAGCTTGAACACCTACCAAAATGTGATAGAATAGCTTCTTCTATATGCTTTAAAAAAAAGGAAAAAAAGGGCATCCGCGCGCGAGCGCCGGTGGTGCATTCTTACTCCTGGGCCAAAAATCCGAGAGTTATGCCCACCTTGTGCCCACTTTATATCCAGTTCATGCCAGCTCCCACACGCCAGCGTACGTGCCGCCAGCGCGCCCCTACTTGCAACTTGGCCATCGACGCGCAAGTGCACTGTCTGCGTGCGCGCCGATGGTGCACTGTGCACTTTCCAGTACAACGGAACCGAGAGTTGTGCCATGCTTGTGCTATTTTTGTGCCTAGCCTGTGCCCGTACCAACGCGTTCGCGCACTGCGTGCGTCCGCGCCGATAGTCAGCACCATCAAGCACGCATCAGCGCAATATGCGAGTCCGCGCGCCTGTTGATGACATGTCATCATATACCCATTTTTCAAGCTAATTTCACTTGTTTTACTAGTCTTTATGCACTTTCTTGCATCCTAAGTAAGCAATTTGGAATGAAAATGCATGACTTCTTTAAATCAAACAACCACCATTAAATTGATGCTAAATCATGAGGTTTGAGCTAAAATTAGTTGATTTTTAATGATTTATAAACCTTATGAGTTTAGAGATACTTTGAATGGTTGTTTTGGTTTCTTGTAGGTGAAGAAGGGAAGAAAAGAAGAAAAACGTGGCTTAAGAAGTGTGGCCAAGAGATAAGAAGTGTGGCGCATGGAAGGGAGGAAGCTACATTGCCCTTCAGGAGAGCACACTACCCTCCAGGAGAGCAACATGATAAGCCAAACTTTGAAAAGCAACACTGCCCTGCCCACAACAAGGGCAGAGTACAATTTGATGCCAAGGACCAAAGGGAGCAAAAACTCTGCCCTGCCCTCCTCAAGAGCAATATCGGGCTTCACCCAAGAACAATTCAAAAGAAATTGCTTCATAATGCTTCCCATGGGTTTTGAACCCAAAGACAAAGAGGAAAGGAGTAGCGCTCAAGCACAATAAAATCAAGCAAAATTTGGCTTGCTTTCATTCTCCCAGGATCGAACACGGCACCATGAGGAAACAAGGAACTAAGCATTACTTTGGTGCCAAGTAAACCAAAGAAAAAGAAGCAGCGTATGCCTCCACCAAGTTTCGAACTCGGAACCTCACCATTGGTAACATTGCCCTGCCCTCCGCAAGGGCAGGGCAGCATTTTGTGGTGTACGGCCAGCGCACAAGATTGGCACGCACCAAGGGAGTCTCGACCAGCAGCAGCGCGCACGGGCAGCATCTGGCGCACCATGGCAACTCTGCCCTGCCCTTGGAGGGCAGGGCAGCATCCTGCAGCATCACACACACCAAGCACGCACGCAATGAGCCGCACGCACCATTTCCTGCTCTGCCCTCCACAAGGGCAGGGCAGCCTCCTGGAAGC
>NC_029772.3:65346244-65367126 GCF_000817695.3 Arachis duranensis | reverse complement strand
TCATCTTCTGCTTTATTAATTGTTGCAATTAAATTTCCCTTGCTTGAATTCTGAAATCCCAGTCCTCAAATCCCTTTTTCCATTCAAGCAATTTATATTTCTTGCACCTTAAGTTACTGCAATTTACATTTCTTGCACTTTAAGTTTCAGTCATTTAATTTCTTGTTCTTTAAGATTCAGCTCTTTTACTTTCAGTTCTTTTTAATTTCTGCAATTCACCCCTCTCCCTTTACATTTTCTGCAATTTACTTACTGTTGGATAAAAAAATCACTCAACCAATACTTGATTTGCTTGACTAAATCAACCACCGAACTAAAATTGATCAATCCTTCAATCCCTGTGGGATCGACCTCACTCCCGTGAGTTTTATTACTTGATGCGACCCGGTACACTTGCCGGTGAGTTTTGTGTTGGATCGTTTTCCACACATCAAGTTTTTGGCGCCATTGCCGGGGATTGAAATAGATTGACAATGATTATGTGAAGTGGAGGTCTAGATCAAGCACTTTTTTTTTGTTTCTTTAATTTTTTTACTAACACATTAACTATTTGAAAATTTGCCTCTATCAACTCACTAACTGTTTGAGAGTTTGTCTCAACTAACTGCACTCAATTCTCAAGAGTGCTGCTATTTGTTCCTCCTGATTGTTTGCGTGCTACAGGAAAGAAGAGAAGTTAGAGGAAAGATTATCATTGGAAAAGAGGTCTCTACAAACGAAGAATATCATGACATGAAGCCACCACTCATTACACTAATCAAGAACAATTGTTCCTATGACGGAAATCCATTGGAAGATCCTCAACAGCACATATCCACTTTTCTAAAGACTTGTGGTGCTGTCAAAATTGATGATCTAGATCATGACACTTATAAGATCTTGTTATTCCCTTTTTCATTAAGGGGTGAAGCTGCACAATGGTTTGAAACTTTTTCCCAAGGAAGTATCACTAGTTGGGACGATTTGGTCACCAAATTTCTTGCCAAATTCTCCTCATCCCGACAGATCATCAAGTTGAAAGAGGGAGAATATCCATTCACACAAGGAGAAGAAGAACCACTCTTCAAGGCATGGGAAAGATACAAGGAAGCAATTGATAAGGTGGGTCTCCGAGCTTTCTATGAAGGACTAACCCCAGAAACAAGAAAAGCAGTGGACTACTTCTCAGATGGCCTACTTAAAGCAACAACAACTGCCCAAGGAATTGCAAATTTCAATGACAAAGGAGTCAACAACCAACACGCATTTGAGAAACCACAGAATGCAATCTCAGAAAAAGAAGTGATGAATATTGAAGGAGTGAATGCATTCATGAACCTGAACAAACAAATACACCATCAAACACAGCAACACATGGAGCTGAGAGATAGAAAAGTTGATTGCCTGCAGTCTGCTGCAGTGAATGCCCAATTCCCACTATGGAGGCCCCATTCTTATCTGAGAATGGGAGAGTCTCAACATCAAGAACAAGGAAGTTTCAATCAAGGCAAATCCATGACCACAAACAACCAACATCACTCACCCACTAATACCAATCAAAGCCAATACTCACAAAACAGACACTTCCAAACTCATTCCAACTGGAGAAGGACCAAGTACCAAAATCACGAACCAAGGGACTTCAATTATAACAACCCCAGCTTCACAAACCAACAAAAACACCATTATAGTAATAACAACCACTACATGCCACCACAACACCCACCCTTCCAACCTTTAACATCCCACAACCAACCAATCTCACAAGAATCTCAGAGGATCACTAACTTGGAGATCTTAATTGAGAGAATGATGAAACACCAAGAGGAGATAACAAAGAACTAAGAGATTTCAATCAGAAGAATTGAGGGGCAGATAGCTCAACTGGTGAAGCACTTTGCAGAAATGGGTGAGAAGAGGGCAAATACTCTCCCCAGAGCCACTGAAGACAAACCAACTAACAACAAAGATGCTGCAAAGAAGGAAGGATGGAAAAGGATCATAGAGGAAAGTAAGAAAACCTTGGACAAAGAAAGTACCATCCAAGAAAAACACAACAAGGAATTCTTACAAGGAGAGACAGAGGATAGAATTAAAGAAAAGCAGAAAATCCCCACTGGAAAATTTTCACTAGGGGATAGAGTAATGATAAACATTCAAACCATGAAGGTGTCCCCACAGCTGTCTGATCACTACATTGTGACTAAGATCCTTCCACAAGAACTCATAGAGGTCATCAAAGAGGAAACCGGAAGGAAGTTCACCGTGAAGAAAGACAAGCTAAGGCACTGTGGTTTTCAATCTTCATGATTAGCAGAAAGGAGGATGTCAAGCTAGTGACAATAAAGAAGCGCTTGTTGGGAGGCAACCCAACCTGAGGTAGTTTTCTTTTCTTAGCTTTTTCAATAAAAATGTTGAATAATTGGTATGGATTGCAAGGAGCTAAGTTTGGTGTTGCACACCAAAACAATTTAAGGGAGAATGAAAGATTCTAAGTTTGGTGTTCCACCAAAAATCTCATTTAAAAACACATTCTCACCTCTTGCATAGTGCTAGCTCTAAGCAATCAAACAAATTATCCAACTATTTAACTGCTTTCTAGCTTTAATTCTATAACCTTTAGCAAGGACACAAGGTTTCACATATGGTTAATCTGTTGCATCAGAGACAGTGGCAAGTAATTAAGTTTGGTGTTCTCTCACAAAAATAAATCCAAGAGCCACACTCAATTTATGCACACTAACCATGCAATTAAGAGCTTGAGAAGCAAGCAACTTTGAGAATTATGCAGGACATGAGTCAACAATTGAAGATATTGTGCATCTTAACTCAAAGAAAACACAACAAAAGGAAGAATCAAAGGGCTGCAACTTCAAAGGTTGTATCTAAACTTAATCCTTGCTGCTGTGAATTATTTTAAACATGGAAACCATTATATGTCCTGCTAAAGTGTTTATCTAGTTGCAAGTGAAGTTGTTTGACTAAGTATGTTAATCTGCACAATGCTTGTCATTCATCATCTAGCTGAATTTTGTTTTGTTTCCCATATGCTTGAATAAAAGAGAATTGTTTGAATTAGAAAGCAAATATCCAATGTTGCATAAGTTAGAATGGAAGTTAATGGTGGTATATGTGTCTGATTAAATGTATAACTCATGAAATAATTGCTGCATAATGTCATTTTCATTGAAGTATAAGCTAGCTTGCTGTTATAAAGGTTCTTATCAGTGAAGCCCTTAAGAACAAAAATGAAATAAAAAGAAAAGGAAGAAGAAAAAGCCAATGTGGCAGGAAAAACAAAGAATAAAGGCTGGACACTGCATCAATGATCTTAGGAAGAAATAGTGAGTCATGTGTCTGTGGTGGAAAGATGTTGAGTAAAAATAAAGCCAAAGGCTACTACTGCAACATTAGACACCAAGCCTTCAAAGAATAATAAGCTTGTTAAGCAAAATGAGAAAAGAAAAGTTAGCAAGGGAGCAAGTAAAGAGTAAACCTTATAACAGCAAGTTTAGTAAGCCTTTGAGGAAAGATGTATATTATGTAACAGCAAACAATAACTTGGGTTGTCATTGTCTGCATAAAATCTCCATAAATCAAGTTCTGCTATATGCCTAATAAGGATATATTTGCTCTTCTTGTTCATTTCATTTTCTCTTAGTTTTGATGCTTGCTTGGGGACAAGCAAGAATTAAGTTTGGTGTTGTGATGACAGGTCATCATATACCTATTTTTCAAGCTAATTTCACTTGTTTTACTAGTTTTTATGCACTTTCTTGCATCCTAAGTAAGCAATTTGGAATGAAAATGCATGACTTCTTTAAATCAAACAACCACCATTAAATTGATGCTAAATCATGAGGTTTGAGCTAAAATTAATTGATTTTTAATGATTTATAAACCTTATGAGTTTAGAGATACTTTGAATGGTTGTTTTGGTTTCTTGTAGGTGAAGAAGGGAAGAAAAGAAGAAAAACATGGCTTAAGAAGTGTGGCCAAGAGATAAGAAGTGTGGCGGATGGAAGGGAGGAAGCTACATTGCCCTCCAGGAGAGCACACTGACCTCCAGGAGAGCAACATGATAAGCCAAACTTTGAAAAGCAACACTGCCCTGCCCACAACAAGGGCAGAGCACAAATTGATGCCAAGGACCAAAGGGAGCAAAAACTCTGCCCTGCCCTCCTCAAGAGCAATATCGAGCTTCACCCAAGAACAATTCAAAAGAAATTGCTTCATAATGCTTCCTATGGGTTTCGAACCCAAGGACAAAGAGAAAAGGAGTAGCGCTCAAGCACAATAAAATCAAGCAAAAATTGGCTTGCTTTCATTCTCCCAGGATCGAACACGGCACCATGAGGAAACAAGGAACTAAGCATTACTTTGGTGCCAAGAAAACCAAAGAAAAAGAAGCAGCGTGTGCCTCCACCAAGTTTCGAACTCGGAACCTCACCATTGGTAACATTGCCCTGCCCTCCGCAAGGGCAGGGCAGCATTTTGTGGTGCAAGGCCAGCGCACAAGATTGGCACGCACCAAGGGAGTCTCGGCCAGCAGCAGCGCGCACGGGTAGCATCTAGCGCACCATGGCAACTCTGCCCTGCCCTCCACAAGGGCAGGGCAGCATCACACACACCAAGCACGCACGCAATGAGCCGCACGCACCATTTTCTGCTCTGCCCTCCACAAGGGCAGGGCAGCCTCCTGGAAGCCACTTTCTCATGGGCTGAAAATTGGATTAAAAATCCAATTTAATTCATTTTTTCACCAAATCAAAAGCCCATCCAAATGCCAAAATCCAAGAATAGAAAGTGTATAAATAGGAGATAGTTTGATGTAATTGGGCCCTTTACTTTTGTCTTTTGAACCTTCTTTTGATTTTTAATTTTGAGACTTCATTAAGAGCTAGGAACTGAGATTTGAGAGAATTGGGGAGGAGAATTGATCTCTCTTCTTCCTCGTTCTTGCTTGAGCACTTCTTACTTTTCTTGTTTGAGTCTTGGGTGTGAAGAATTGAGGAATTTCTGTCTCAATCTCCATTCAAGATCTCTTTAATTTCTCTTCTGCATATTTGAGTTCAATTAAATTTCTTTTACTGCTTCAATCTTTAATTTCTTGTTAATTGCTTTGTGAACTTGGATCTGGGAAGGCAATTGAGATCTAGACTTTGCTATCTGAGTTCAATTACATTTCCTTTACTGCTTCTTCTTTAATTTCTTGTTAATTGCTTTGTGAACTTGGATCTGGGAAGGCAATTGAGATCTAGACTTTGCTATCTAGTCTCTGGAGTCCTGAGATCCCATTTTCCTTTTGGTTCTCCTGTGAACCCTTGTTGCAATTAAATTTCCCTTGCTTGAATTCTGAAATCCCAGTCCTCAAATCCCTTTTTCCATTCAAGCAATTTATATTTCTTTCACTTTAAGTTACCGTAATTTACATTTCTTGCACTTTAAGTTTCAGTCATTTAATTTCTTGTTCTTTGAGATTCAGCTCTTTTACTTTCAGTTCTTTTTAATTTCTGCAATTCACCCCTCTCCCTTTACATTTTCTGCTATTTACTTACTGTTGGATAAAAAATCACTCAACCAATACTTGATTCGCTTGACTAAATCAACCACCGAACTAAAATTGATCAATCCTTCAATCCCTGTGGGATCGACCTCACTCCCGTGAGTTTTATTACTTGATGCGACCCGGTACACTTGCCGGTGAGTTTTGTGTTGGATCGTTTTCCACACATCACCTGTGCTGCATGCCAACTCTGGTACAAGAAACTGAGACTTATGCCAACTTTATGCCAGTTCTGTGCCAAGGGCACAGCTATACTCACGTGGACGCGCCAATGACGAACTCTCGTCCCTCGCTCAACCCTCACCGACGCGCTAGCGCACCTTGCGCGCGCGTGTCTATCGCGCGAACCAATTTTAAAGCTGCGCACCCTGCTCCTCTCACCCTCTTTCTTATTTCTTTCTTCTTCCTCTTCCATCCCTTCTCTTCTCTTCTCACCTCTTCTCTTCCATACTCCACCACCACTGTCTCCGGCTACTCACCGGCGACCACTACCTCTTCCGGTGGCACTACATCTCTTCCCTTTCTCTGTCATCTTCAAAAAAAAAAACATTCACATTGCTCTTTTACACTTCTCAAGGTTTTACTTCCTCCATATCTCATCTATTACTTTCTTTGCATCACTTATTTTTCTAGTTAGATTTTTCTTGTTATTTACTTATTTTCTCTTTTAGCTACTTGATTATGCCACTTGCTTTTTGCTTATTTACTTTTTCTTCTTTTTGTTTTTCCATGGATGTTGAACTTGAACTTTGATTACCTTGATGGACTTTCTTGATTGTTCTTCACTATTTTTGTGAGTGGATAATGTTGTGTGATGATTGATACTTAATTTTGGGCTTCTAATTGGTTGAGTATCTCATAATTGCTCATTGCTTGTTAAATGCACACCAAGTGTTTGAGGAAATGCACATATACCATCCTGGTTTATTCTAGTCATATATCTTCAATTTGGTGCTTCCTCCTCAATTGCTTGCTCTCTTCTAAGTGCATTGAACAAATTTTGCTTATTCCTTGCTAATTAGATACTCATTGAACATGACTTGCTCTTTGTTTTAGATGCTTGAGATCATTCCTCTCATGCCATATTGCATGCCTTACTTCCTCTTGCATCCCATGCCAAGTGTTATAACCCATGCTTCTATGACTACTTTGTTGCACTATTTCTTTTGGGCACACCTCTCACTTGCATGTTTGTTGAGTTGATCCTTTAGGTTTAACATTTTTCTTCTTTCTCCTCTCTTTCAAGATGGCCACCAAGAAAGACAAGGAGAAAGCTTCAAGGAAACCAGCCACAAAGAGGGTACCCCCAAAGTCATGCTCTAAGGCGCACTCTTTACTAGGAGCCAAACCTCTACCTAAGAAGAAGAAGGCACCCGCTCCTATTGATGAGAATGAAAAGAGCAAACCGGCAAAAGATTCTTCAAGATTCCCCAACCGCTTCTGTGAACTTATATTCCACTTCATGGTTGAGAGGAACTATCATGCTGAGCATCTACTCGCTCCGCCAGATAAAGTTGCTCCTTGTATTCTGCCCCGAATTGAACAGCGAGGATGGGAGTTTCTTCTGAGAAAACCACAAGAGGTCAACCTCTCATGGGTGGTAGAATTCTACACTAACTACCATCTTTCCTCTCTTCAATTGGTATACGTGTGCCAGAAGCAAGTCTCAGTGTCGTAAGAGGCTATTCAGCAAGTGCTTAATGTCTTACCAGTACAAAGTGACATGGATGGCTACCAAGAGGTCTTATGTCAGCGAGAAAAGTCTGAATTTGACTGGGACTCGATCCTCCAAGTCATTGCTGAACTAGAAGCATTTTGGACCCAAGGTCAACTTCGGATGCAACCCAAGTTATTAATGCACGTTTTCTCACGGTAGAAGCTAGAGCTTGGGCCCAGATCCTATCTCACTATGTCCTACCTTGCACCCACAAGTCGTCCTTCAAGGCGGATCTCGTTTTGCTTGTTTGGTGTGTTCTCACGGGGAGATCGGTGAACATTCCGCTTCTTGTCAAGCAAGCGATGGGTCAAATCCACGACCGGGACAATTTGCCATTTCCAGCATTGGTATCTGATTTAGTTGCTGCTACGGATGTTCCTTGGGAAGCCATGGATACGAAAGCTATAATTTCGGCTAAGGGCGATGTGGTCTCAAGCGGAAAATACTTACATCTTCCCATGAACAAACCAAGCCTTGACATAGCTCCACCATCTATTATTCCTCCCACCTCATCATCACCACCGCAGAAAAGATCCACCCATCAAAGGATAGACGATCTACACCGGAAGATTGATAGATATGAGCACCGCAACCAACGCCGATACACTTACATCAAGAAGCTTCTGCGTTGTGTTACCCCTAGCATGGAGGAACCCGAAATATTGACATCCACCTCCATCCTAAGTGATGGGAGCTCTGATGAAGGGGATAGTGAAGGTTCTGGTCCCAGCCGTCCTTTGTACATTCTTAGTAGCATGGAGGACCGTGCTAAATTCTAAGTGTGGGGAGGTCGTTCGACCGATCTCCATGGGTAACAATCTCTTCCTTTCAATACCCATGGATTTGTCTTTTGCCTAGTAGTTAGTACATTGCATGCGTTGTTAGTCTTGCTTGTAAATATTCCTTGCATGGTAGTTAGTGTCTATAAAGTTGCTTGGTCGAATAATAACTTCTTCCCCAATAAACTATGTTTTGGGGTACCCTACCAATTTGAAAATTTTTTTTGTGTTGAACTTGCTTCAAGAATGTATTTTGGAACATAGTGATTGAGCTAAAAACACAAACATGTAAGTTTTGAGCCTATTTCATGGTTATACTTTCTAACCACTAATTCCCATTCTTGTGTGCATTATTCTCTCTCTATGATTGCAATCCTTGCTTTGTCTGATTCTATATGTCCATTACCTTGTGTATGAATGCATTTACATGATTGAGGTCGTCATTTCAATAGTCACTTTTCCCAAATGGCCTTAACCCTTTTATCTACCATTGCTAACCAATTTTGAGCCTATGATAAACCCTCTTTGTTCCTCAAAAGAGCACATCAAGAACCCTAAGTGAAAAACCATGAATGTCCCTATATTTGGATCCTTGATTAGCTTAGGTGAGTTAAGATGTGTATCATTCAATTGGGAGGGTATACTTGGGAACGTGGGTAGATATAGAGGTGTATTGTAATTGTAATTGAAAATTCTGGAATTTGGGAACATACTCATGTATTGAATGATTGAACCGTATACATTGAAACTTTTGTACATGAACCCCAAGAAAAAGGGGACCAAAAAAAAGAGAAAGAAGAATTTCATACGTGTATATATGAGAATGTATGAAAAAAAAGAAAAAAAATATATATATATATGAAACAAAAAGAAAGACAGGAAATGAAAGGGGACAAAAATGCCCCAAGACAAAGTAATAAAAAACAATGCATATGGGATATGAATTGGATAGAACGCATGAGTAGGCAAAAAAAGTGAAACTCAAGGGTAGCTAGGTAATGTATTATAGTTGTATAGGTTGTTTTATGTGTCTAGTGGGATTCTAGGTTAATCGAGGACTCAAATTTTAAGCTTACTTGACCATATACATCCTCACCTTTACCCTAGCCACGTTACAACCCATGATAAGACCTCATGATACTTGTAAGCATGCATTAAGTAATTGTTGATTGTTAAGATGAAAGACAAAAAATCTTGGAAAGCATGATTAGGAGAGGATTGAGTGACGAACCCTATACACTTGAGCGCATAGAGCAGATACACATCCGGCAAGGGTTCGATGCTCAACTTCTTGTTCCCGGCTTTCACAAGTGTTCATTTAACAAGTTATATGCACTTCATAGTGATATTCAATTCGGTAGGACTCATGAACTACATATCATTTTCACCCTAGATGCTCACATGTGTTCTTGGAGGATGGATTTACCATTGACCAAGTAGATAGACAATTTTACATTAGTTGCATACATCCATTTAGGCAGTTTGCATTTCATAAACCCTTTCTCACCATGATCTTTGGTCTTTTTATTTTAAGCATGAGGACATGCTTGGTTTAAGTGTGGGGAGATTTGATAAACCCCAATTTTGTAGTTTATCTTGTACTTAATTTGGGGGTTTTTATCAATATTTCTCGCACTTATTCATAAGAAATGCATGGTGTTGTTTGAGTGAATCTTGTGAATGATTGCATAAATGTTGTGAATCTTGACTTGATGATGTTACATTGATGATTTCTATGCTTAATTGTGTTGTTTGAGTGATTGTACGTTGATATTTGTTAGTGGGTATTCGTTAATTTCAATCCATTTGCAATTTGAACATGTCTCTTGTTAATGCTTACCAAGTGTTTGATGATTTGTTTACCTTGATTATGGAGTAGTTCTTTTTACTTTTGGGCTAGGCCAAGGGAATTGGGTAAACTTGAGTCACTAGGTCTAGTGGATTTGATGATTTGGGAACCCTTAGTGGTCAATTTAATACCCATTGACACTAGCCTACTACTAGGTAAATTAGTAGTGAGGTTAGGCCTTATGGGTAGATGTTGACCAAACCATTTAACTTACTTCAAGTATAGAAGTAAACTTAATGAGTTTGGCTCCTCATAATTGTCAAGATACGGTTATTAGACAAGGATAGTGACCCCAATTCTCATGCCTAGCCAAGAGTTGCTTTTATTATTTATATTTGAAAACCCGAATTCTTAATTGTCTTGCTTTAGTTGTAGCTATTGTCTAGTTGAGAGTAGAATTAAATTGAATGTTGTCTTCTTAGTTTGAATTTGCTTCCATCTTGTTTGGTTATTTGAATTAGTTCTTTGCACTTTAGATTACTTGCTTGTTAAGATTTCTAGTATATTTTCTTGCTCATGACTTACAACCCTGGATTTCTAACCAATGTTGAAGCACATGTTTTCCCATTCCTTGTGAGACAACCCGAGGTTTGAATACTTCGGTTATTTTATTGGGGTTGAACTTGTGACAACCAATTCCCTTCTAAATTTGATTCTCGAGGGTTGTTGTTGGTAGAGCTATACTTGCAACGCAACTTCATTGAGAAACTCTCTTCCGACAATCCTCCCTCTTCTTTGGTGAAGGTGACAGTGGGGAAGTCGGATGACCTGTCGCCTTCTTCGACGTGGTATACCTCTTTAAGGTGTCTTTTGCAGGATGACGTGGAGATACCTCCTCCTGTGAATCTGATAAACCACTATTTTATGGTTTATCTTGTGCTCAATTGAGTTGTTTCTATCAACTCTTTACCCACTTATTCATACTATTTGCATGGTTTTATATTTGCCTTCCTAATTATGTGCGTTGATTGAAAACATGCTTCTTTGGCTTTTATTTCCTTTTATTTAATCCTCTCTTATTACCATTAGATGCCTTGATATGTGTGTTAAGTGATTTCAAGAATTACAGGGCAGGAATGGCTTAGAGGATGGAAAGCAAGCATGCAAAAGTGGAAGGAATACAAGAAGTTGAAGGAACTGCAAAGCTGTCAGCCTGACCCTCTCGCACTAAAACAATCATAACTTGAGCTACAGATGTCCAAATGATGTGGTTCTACTTGCGTTGGAAAGCTAATGTCCGGGGCTTCGATTTAATATATAATTTGCCATAGTGGCCGTACAGATAGGTGATGCGAACGTGCACTCCACGCGGACATGTCGCATTTGCGAATCTCATTCCGCGCGGACACGTGGATGACGCCTCCGCGTCACTTTGTCGCGACCTGTACGGACCAGATTTCACAATAAGCGATTTCTAGGCTATTTCTGACCCAGTTTTCGGCCCAGAGAACACAAATTAGAAGCTATAAAGTGGGGGAATGCATCCATTCATAATTATGCTTTCAGAATTCACTTTTCATAGTTTTAGATGTAGTTTTTAGAGAGAGAGGTTCTCTTCTCTCTCTTAGGATTAAGATTATGAATTTTAGAACTTAGGAATATTTTTATCTCATCTTTTTGTTAGGTTCAATATCTTTTTATTTCGACTTCTCTTAATCATTGATTATTGATGTTGCTTATTTGGCTTATGACTTTTCATATTTGGATTGATTTTTTTTTATTAATGCAATTGAGGTATTTCAGACTTATATGTTACTGATGCTTGGGCTTTATCCAAATTATTTTCATTCAAGTAGATTTTATTCCTTATTGGCTTTAATTGATTATCTGGAAGCTCTTGAGTTATCAACTATTCATGATTGATTGTTATGTCGGCTAATTAACTGGAATTCCACTAACTCTAGCCTTCCCTTAGAAGTTGGCTATGACTTGGGAAATCTAACCAATTAGTTCACTTGACTTTCCCTTGCTTACGCAAAGGTTAACTAAGTGGGATTAACTTTCATTCTCATAGGAGTAACTAGGATAGGACTTCCGAATTTTCATATCTTGCCAAAAGTTTATTTTATAGTTAATTATTTATTTTATTTGTCATTGAATTTACTTGTTCCTCACTTTGAAAACCCCAATTTACAAAAAACCCATAACCAATAATAAGAACATACCTCCCTGCAATTCCTTGAGAAGATGACCCGAGGTTTGACTACTCGGTTATCAATTTCAAAAGGGTTTGTTACTTGTGACAACCAAAACGTTTGTAAGAAAGGTTGATTGCTTGGTTTAGTAACTATACTTACAACGAGAGTTTACTATAACTCTAAACTATCAATCTTCAGTTCTTCAAAATGGCGCCGTTGCCGGGGAATTGCAAACGTGTGCATTATTATTGGTTATTGTAAATATTTTTTAAAAAAAATTCAGATTTTACAATTTTTATCAAATCTTATCTTATTTTTCAAAATTCAAATCTTTTTCAAAAAAAAAATCATATCTTTTTCAAAATCTTATCTTATTTTTTTTTCAAAAAAAATATCTTCTTCAAAATATTTTCTTATCTTTTTTTTTCTTTTTCATATCTTTTTCAAAATATTTTCTTTTTATTAGTTTTTGTTTTTATTTTCTCCTACTATTATGAACTCTCACCCCTTTGGCTATGAGTCTAGTTACAACTATGTTGCAGGAAGAGGAAGCTATAACAGGAATATGCATCAGGGTCAAAGCAATCAAAGATGGATGGAGCCCAGAGGATCTGATCAACCCTTTAGGCAACAACACCCTCCTAGATATCACAAACAAAGACCATTCTACATTGCATACCAAGCTGATAGATATGGTGGACCGCCTAGTAGCTACCATCAAACCCCACCATATGCTCAGAGACCATCCTCACAACATAACTTTGAACCACCACACTCACAAGTCCCTTTTCTGCCACTCACCTCCATATGACCCTAACTCATATCCACCATACCAACCACCCTATGAACTGTATGAACCATATGTAGAACCACCCCAATCCCACCCCACTTACTCCCAAGAACCACCACTGCCAATTTTTGGATCGATCCAAGAATCACAGGCTCACCTCAAGGAATCAGTAGATCAATTTCATGCAACCCTTCATCAACTGGAGCAAGCGATAAATCAATTAGCTTCACAATGTTCGGACACTCAAGGAACTCCCATGGCTTCATATGGACAATCTAATGAAGAACGTAGCATGAAGGAGACATTAGAAACTCCAGTGGACAGTAAGGAGCATGAATTTGTACTGGAACAAGTGGAGGAAGCCAGAATTATTGAAGAAGAACAAGTGGTTGAAGACTTAGGAGATGCAGAACCTCCACGGGAAATTCAAGTCATAAAGCCTCCTTCCAAGGTATTTGAAATTGATGTTGAGGAGGGTGTACAACCTCCAAGGCATGTCATAATAGAAGACTTGGAAGAGGTTAATCAAGAGATGAAAATTCAAAAAGAAGAGGCACAACCTCCCATTCCCTTGATGAGCAATAAAGAAGGGATTAAATCAGAAGAAAGCTACCAAGAGGAAGAGGTTGATATTGAAGAAGCTTGCAAAGAGGTGGAAGATGTCGAAGAATAGCACAAGGGAGTTGAGCTTGCACGTTCATTAGAAACACCTCCCCCTAAGTTGCCATCATCCTTCACAACATTCAAGTGGGTAAAATTCATATCTCTTAGCTTTCTATTTCCACTTGAATATGGGCTACTGGAGACTGATGGTCAACTTAGAGCTCTTTGTAGCATTAAGAGTAAGAAGAAGATGGTCAGTGGTAAGATCTGTCCTGCAAGGTTCATTATGGTTGGAAGCTCAAAATTCAAACGCAAAGGTTGGTGTAGAGCTCAACTGAATGGGTCTAGGAAGTTGTTTGGACGCTTCAGTGAGAATTCTAAAGCTAAACCACCCGGATGGAATCATGACAATCAACTTGAAGACGGGTGCAAAAACAAGATTTGGGATCCCGGAGGATATTGGATTTGCAAACATTGGTGGAGATTCCTGGATGAATTCAAGCACAAGCCACCATAACAGGAAGCTCACCAAATGTACAACTTAAGGACTTTAACTAAAAGTGCTGGAGACAACCCACCATGGTATGGTCGTTTCTTTTTTCAGTTTTATTTCGTGTTATTTATTTTTATTCTTTTTCAATTGAACCTGAATATTACTCATTAGTATTGCATGCTGCATAATTGCATAATTGCATAAAAAAAATCGCACGGGACGCGACAGCGTCGCTGATACGTCCGCGTCACAAGTGCGTTGGGAAGAAAATAATTTAAACAGAGAGTCACGCGATAGCTCATGATGGATAGGAAGCTCTAGGATTGCCTCTAGCGTCCAAGAGTCTTATATCTTACATCACTGGGCACTATTACCATGCTGAGAACCTCCGATTCTCATACCATATTCTGTTGTTGTTTTTCAGATGCAGGTCACAACTCAGCTCGGTGAGTTGTGTGATGGTGACAGAGTGGAGGATCTTTATCTCATTTTTGAGTTATTTTGGTTATTTTTTATAGATCTCTCACTTCTATATTTATTTTTCCTATAAGCTTACTTTGAGAGGAAGTTTGTAGAAGCTGTGTTACTTTCTAAACTCTGTATTGTCTATATATATAACTAGCCACCTTAACCTCCGCGACCCATGGCTAGACTCTTATGACTATTACACTTTGATATATCTATATATATGTCTTGATATCTGTATGTATATCTGCCTTACGTTATAGCTTCGTGTGGACGTTTTGTGCTTTTTAAACTCTATTTTTTTTAGCTTAATTCTTCATCGGACTTCAAGAAAAATTATTTTTCTATATATATATATATATGTATGTATACACTTTAGAATTGCCGTAACCTTTGATTAACCTTTGTTTTATGATGCGAGGTAAGGCTTAAGGTAATTAGGGTGTTACATTTAGTGGTATCAGAGCAGTTCATCCTTGTGAGCCTGAGGGATGGACTGATTGTGCTGCATTGCATACTCTGGGTCATTTTTCTTTCATGCTATTTAGGTTATCTACTTGATATATGTATAGCATGCTTATTTATGAGTGCCTTTTTGGGATAATTGAAGTACTAGACTTTTGATATTGAGACTGATCACCTTGATATCAATTGTTTGGTGTGGACAGGACCCTGAATGGCATGTCATGAACAAGGTTAGTCACAAATAAGGAGAGACTATAAGGGTAACCCGTCGACGAACAATCATGCTGAACTCATGGCGGCAATGACTAATTTAGTTAACATAATTCAAGCGAGCACTATTGTGACTTCTCATGCTAAGCTGCTGGTGCACGAAATTGTGATCATCAATGGCGCCATCAACATGGTACGCTCAATTGCAATCTCAACTCTTTATCACAACTTCGCACAACTAACCAGCAAGTGCATTGGGTCGTCCAGGTAATAAACCTTATGCGAGTAAGGGTCGATCCAACGGAGATTGTTGGTATGAAGCAAGCTATGGTCATCTTGTAAATCTTAGTCAGGCGGATTCAAATGGTTATGAGTGATTTATGAATAAAGCATAAAATAAAGATAGAGATACTTATGTAATTCATTGGTGAGAATTTCAGATAAGCGTACGGAGATGCTTTGTCCCTTCCGTCTCTCTGCATTCCTACTGTCTTCATCCAATCCTTCTTACTCCTTTCCATGGCAAGCTGTATGTTGGGCATCACCATTGTCAATGGCTACAATCCTATCCGCTCAGTGAAAATGTTTAACGCACTCTGTCACAGCACGACTATTCATCTGTCGGTTCTCAATCAGGTTGGAATAGAATCCAGTGATTCTTTTGCGTCTGTCACTAATGCCCAGCCTTCAGGAGTATGAAGCTCGTCACAGTCATTCAATCCTTGAATCCTACTCAGAATACCACAGACAAGGTTTAGACCTTCCGGATTCTCTTGAATGCCGCCATCAATTCTAGCTTATACCACGAAGATTCTGGTTAAGGAATCCAAGAGATATTCACTCAATCTAAGGTAGAACGGAGGTGGTTATCAGGCACACGTTCATAGGTGAGAATGATGATGAGTGTCACGGATCATCACATTCATCAAGTTGAAGAACAAGTGATATCTTAGAACAAGAATAAGCTGAATTGAATAGAAGAACAATAGTAATTGCATTGAAACTCGAGGTACAGCAGAGCTCCACACCTTAATCTATGGTGCGTAGAAACTCCACTGTTGAAAATACATAAGAACAAGGTCTAGGCATGGCCGTGAGGCTAGCCCCCAAATGTGATCTAAGATCTAAAGTGATCAAAAGATTCCAAGATCAAAAGATGAAAATACAATAGCAAAAGGTCCTATTTGTAGAGAACTAGTAGCTTAGGGTTTACAAAGATGAGTAAATGACATAAAAATCCACTTCCGGGCCCACTTGGTGTATGCTTGGGCTGAGCATTGAAGCATTTTTGTGTAGAGACTTTTCTTGGAGTTAAACGCCAGCTTTTGTGCCAGTTTGGGCGTTTAACTCCCATTCTTGTGCCAGTTCCGGCGTTAAACGCCGGGCAATTTTGAGCTGATTGGGAACGCCGGTTTGGGCCATCAAATCTCGGGCAAAGTATGAACTATTATACATTTCTGGAAAGCCCATGATGTCTACTTTCCAACGCAATTGAGAGCGCGCCAATTGGGCTTCAATAGCTACAGAAAATCAACTTTGAGTGCAGGGAGGTCAGAATCCAACAGCATCTGCAGTCCTTTTCAGCCTATGAATAAAATTTTTGCTCAGGTCTCTCAATTTCAGCCAGAAAATACCTAAAATCACAGAAAAACACACAAACTCATAGTAAAGTCCAGAAAAGTGAATTTTAACTAAAAACTAATAAGAATATAATAAAAACTAACTAAAACATACTAAAAACATACTAAAAATAAAAACTAATAAAAACATACTAAAAACTAACTAAAATGTACTAAAAACATACTAAAAACAGTGCCAAAAAGCGTATAAATTATCCGCTCATCACAACACCAAACTTAAATTGTTGCTTGTCCTCAAGCAACTAAAAATCAAATAAGATAAAAAGAAGAGAATATGCAATGAATTCCAAAAACATCTATGAAGATCAGTATTAATTAGATGAGCGGGGCTTGTAGCTTTTTGCTTCTGAACAGTTTTGGCATCTCACTCTATCCTTTGAAATTCAGAATAATTGGCTTCTATAGGAACTCAGAATCCAGATAGTGTTATTGATTCTCCTAGTTAAGTATGATGATTCTTGAACATAGCTACTTTATGAGTCTTGGTCGTGGCCTAAAGCACTCTGTTTTCCAGTATTACCACCGGATACATACATGCCACAGACACATAACTGGGTGAACCTTTTCAGATTGTGACTCAGCTTTGCTAGAGTCCCCAATTAGAGGTGTCCAGGGTTCTCAAGCACACTCTTTTTGCCTTGGATCAGCACTTTATTATTATTTTTTCTTCTTTTTTTCATTTTTTTCACTGCTTTTTCTTGCTTCAAGAATCATTTTTATGGTTTTTCAGATCCTCAGTAACATGTTTCCTTTTTCATCATTTTTTCAAGAGCCAACATTCATGAACAACAAATTCAAAAGACATATGCACTGTTCAAGCATACATTCAGAAACCAAAAGTATTGCCACCACATCAAAATAATTAATCTGTTATAAAATTCAAAATTCATGCAATTCTTCTCTTTTTCAATTAAGAACATTTTTCATTCAAGAAAGGTGATGGATTCATAGGACATTCATAGCTTTAAGGCATAGACACTAAGACACTAATGATCATAAGACACAAACATAGATAAACATAAGCATAAAAATTCGAAAAACAGGAAAATAAAGAACAAGGAAATTAAAGAACGGGTCCACCTTAGTGATGGTGGCTTGTTCTTCCTCTTGAAGATCTTATGGAGTGCTTGAGCTCCTCAATGTCTCTTCCTTGCCTTTGTTGCTTCTCTCTCATGACTCTTTGATCTTCTCTAATTTCATGGAGGAGGATGGAATGTTCTTGGTGCTCCACCCTTAGTTGTCCCATGTTGGAACTCAATTCTCCTAGGGAGGTATTGATTTGCTCCCAATAGTTTTGTGGAGGAAAGTGCATCCCTTGAGGCATCTTAGGGGTTTCATGATGAGGAATTTCCTCATGTCCATGAGTGGGATCTCTTGTTT
This sequence comes from Arachis duranensis, assembly GCF_000817695.3. Taxonomy (NCBI): domain Eukaryota; kingdom Viridiplantae; phylum Streptophyta; class Magnoliopsida; order Fabales; family Fabaceae; genus Arachis; species Arachis duranensis. Next base: position 65,349,052 of record NC_029772.3, on the reverse strand, counting down.
GCTCCATCATCTTCTTAGTGATGGGCTTGTGGTCATGCCTTCTCAGTTGAACCGACTTCCCTCTTTAATCTCTCTTCCATTAAGTGCCCTCTTCAAAAATGTCTATGAGGACTTGGTCCAACCTTTGATCAAAGTTGACCCTTCTAGTGTAAGGGTGTTCATCTCCTTGCATCATGGGCAAGTTGAATGCCAACCTTACATTTTCTGGACTAAAATCTAAGCATTTCCCTCGAACCATTGTAAGCCAATTCTTTGGGTCCAGGTTCACACTTTGATCATGATTCTTGGTGATCCATGCATTGGCATAGAACTCTTGAACCATTAAAATTCTGACTTGTTGAATGGGGTTGGTAAGAACTTCCCAACCTCTTCTTCGGATCTCATGTCGGATCTCTGGATATTCACTCTTTTTGAGTTTGAAAGGGACCTCGGGGATCACCTTCTTCTGGACCACAACTTCATAGAAGTGGTCTTGATGCACCCTTGAGATGAATCTCTGCATCTCCCATGACTTGGAGGTGGAAGCTTTTACCTTCCCTTTCCTCTTTCTAGAGGTTTCTCCGGCCTTAGATGCCATAAATGGTTATGGAAAAACAAAAAGCAATGCTTTTACCACACCAAACTTAGAAGGTTTGCTTGTCCTCGAGCAAAAGAAGAAAGAAGAGAGTAGAAGAAGAAGAAAATGGAGGAGATGGAGGGGGCTTTGTGGTTCGGCCAAGGGGGAGAAGTAGTGTTTAGGTTGTGTGAAAATGAAGGAGTGAAGATGGATTTCTATAGGAGTGGAGAGGGGGTGTATAGTTTGGCCATTATGGGTGGGTTTGGGAGGGAAAGTGGTTTGAATTTGAATGGTGAGGTAGGTGGGGTTTTATGACGGATAGATGTGAGTGGTGAAGAGAATGGTGGGATTTGATAGGTGAGGGGCTTGTGGGGAAGAGGTATTGAGGTGATTGGTGAATGGGTGAAGAAGAGAGAGAGTGGTGGGGTAGGTGGGGATCCTGTGGGGTCCACAGATCCTGAGGTGTCAAGGATAATTCATCCCTCACCAAGTGGCGAGCAAAATGCTCTTTATGCCAATTCTGGCGTTAAACGCCGGGCTGGTGCCCATTTCTGGCGTTTAACGCCAGCTTCTTGCCCTTTCCTGGCGTTTAACGCCAGTCTGGTGCCCCTTTCTGGCGTTAAACGCCCAGAATGGTGCCAGACTGGGCGTTAAACGCCCATTTGCTGTCCTTACTGGCGTTTAAACGCCAGCAAGTTTTCCTCCAGGGTGTGCTGTTTTTCTTTCTATTTTTCATGCTATTTTTGCTTTTTCAATTGATTTTGTGACTTCCCATGATCATTAACCTATAGAAAATATAAAATAACAAAGGAAAATAGATAAATATAGCATTGGGTTGCCTCCCAACAAGCGCTTCTTTAATGTCAGTAGCTTGACAATGGGCCCTCATGACCCTCACAGATGTTCAGAGCAATGTTGGAACCTCCCAACACCAAACTTAGAGTTTGAATGTGGGGGTTCAACACCAAACTTAGAAGTTGGTTGTGGTCTCCCAACACCAAACTTAGAGTTTGACTGTAGGGGCTCTGTTTGACTCTGTTTTGAGAGAAGCTCTTCATGCTTCCTCTCCATGGTCACAGAGGGATATCCTTGAGCCTTAAACACAAAGGATTCTTCATTCACTTGAATGATCAATTCTCCTCTGTCAACGTCAATCACAGCCTTTGCTGTGGCTAGGAAGGGTCTGCCAAGGATGATGGATTCATCCATGCACTTCCCAGTCTCTAGGACTATGAAATCAGCAGGGATGTAATGGTTTTTAACCCTTACCAGAGCATCCTCTACAAGTCCATAAGCTTGTTTTCTTGAATTGTCTGCCATCTCTAGTGAGATTCTTGCAGCTTGCACCTCAAAGATCCCTAGCTCCTCTATTACAGAGAGAGGCATGAGGTTTATGCTTAACCCTAGGTCACACAAGGCCTTCTTGAAGGTCACGGTGCCTATGGTACAAGGTATTGAGAACTTCCCAGGGTCCTGTCTCTTTTGAGGTAATCTCTGCCTAGTCAAGTTATCCAGTTCTTTGGTAAGCAAAGGGGGTTCATCCTCCCAAGTCTCATTACCAAATAACTTGTCATTTAGCTTCATGATTTCTCCAAGGTATTTAACAACTTGCTCTTCAATGACATCTTCGTCCTCTTCAGAGGAAGAATACTCATCAGAGCTCATGAATGGCAGAAGTAAATCCAATGGAATCTCTATGGTCTCAGTGTGAGCCTCAGATTCCCAAGGTTCCTCATTAGGGAACTCATTGGAGGCTAGTGGACGTCCATTGAGGTCTTCCTCAATGGCGAACACTGCCTCTTCCTCCTTTCCAAATTCGGCCATGTTGATGGCCTTACACTCTCGTTTTGGATTCTCTTCTGTATTGCTTGGAAGATTACTAGGAGGGAGTTCAGTAACTTTCTTACTCAGCTGACCCACTTGTGCCTCCAAGTTTCTAATGGAGGACCTTGTTTTAGTCATGAAACTTTGAGTGGTTTTGATTAGATCAGAGACCATGGTTACTAAGTCAGAGTAACTCTGCTTAGAATTCTCTGTCTGTTGCTGAGAAGAAGATGGAAAAGGCTTGCCACTGCTAAACCTGTTTCTTCCACCATTATTGTTGTTGAAACCTTGTTGAGGTCTCTGTTGATCCTTCCATGAGAGATTTGGATGATTTCTCCATGAAGGATTATAGGTGTTTCCATAGGGTTCTCCCATGTAATTCACCTCTTCCATTGAAGGGTTCTCAGGATCATAAGCTTCTTCTTCAT
>NC_029772.3:65343906-65346089 GCF_000817695.3 Arachis duranensis | reverse complement strand
GTACATGAATTGGTTATTTGCAACCATTTCAATGAGTTCTTGAGCTTCTGCAGGCGTCTTCTTCAGATGAAGAGATCCTCCCGCAGAACTGTCCAATGACATCTTGGACAATTCAGACATACCATCATAGAAAATACCTATGATACTCCATTCAGAAAGCATGTCAGAAGGACACTTTCTAATCAATTGTTTGTATCTTTCCCAAGCTTCAGAGAGGGATTCACCTTCCTTCTGTCTGAAGGTTTGGACTTCCACTCTAAGTATACTCAATTTTTGAGGTGGAAAGAACTTTGCCAAGAAGGCATTGACTAGCTTTTCCCAAGAGTTCAGGCTTTCTTTAGGTTGTGAGTCCAACCATATCCTAGCTCTGTTTCTTACAGCAAAAGGGAATAGCATAAGTCTATAGACCTCAAGGCCAACCCCATTGGTCTTGACAGTGTCACAGATTTGCAAGAATTCAGCTAAAAATTGATGAGGATCTTCCAATGGAAGTCCATGGAACTTTCAATTCTGTTGCATTAGAGAAACTAATTGATGCTTAAGCTCAAAGTTGTTTGCTCCAATGGCAGGGATAGAGATGCTTCTCCCATAGAAGTCGGGAGTAGGTGCAGTAAAGTCACTCAGCACCTTCCTTGCATTGTTGGCATTGTTGTTGTTTTCGGCTGCCATATCTTCTTCTAGTTTAAAGATTTCTATTAGGTCCTCTACAGAGAGTAGTGCTTTAGCTTCTCTTACCTTTTGCTTTAAGGTTCTTTCAAGTTCAGGGTCAGCCTCAACAAGAATTCTTTTGTCTTTGCTCCTGCTCATATGAAAGAGAAGAGAACAAGAAAATATGGAATCCTCTATGTCACAGTATAGAGATTCCTTGAGGTGTCAGAGGAAAAGAAAAATAGAAGGAAGAGGTAGAAGAATTTGAACTTATCAAGAAAGATAGAGTTTGAATTGTGCATTAAGGAGGAGTGTTAGTCCATAAATAGAAGGATATGAGAAGAGGGGAAGAAATTTTCAAAAATAAATTAAAAAGATTTTAAAAACATTTTGAAAAAAAGTAATTGATTTTCGAAAACTAAAAGTGGGAAAGAAATTAAGTGATTTTGAAAAGGATTTTTGAAAGTAGAAATCAAAAAGATATGATTGAAAACTTATTTTGAAAAAGAGGTGATTAATAAGATATGATTGAAAAGTTATGGTTTTAAAAAGATATGATTGAAAAGATATGATTGAAAAACTATTTAAAAAGATTTGATTTTGAAAATTAATGACTTGACTAACAAGAAAGATATGATTCAGACATTAAACCTTTCTCAACAGAAAAGGCAACATACTTGAAATGTTGAATCAAATCATTAATTGTTAACAAGTATTTTTGAAAATGGAAAGAAATTGATTTTGAAAATATATAATTGAAAAGATATGATTTGAAAAAGATTTGATTTTGAAAAATTTTGAAAACTTGAAAAAAATTTGAATTAAAAACAAAATCTTCCCTCTTGTGCCATCCTGGCGTTAAACGCCCAGAATGGTATCCATTCTGGCGTTTAACGCCCAAAATTGGCGTTAAACGCCCAGAATGATATCCATTCTGGTGTTTAACGCCCAAAATGCTACCCTTTTGGGCGTTAAATGCCCAGCCAGGTACCCTGGCTGGCGTTTAAACGCCAGTTTTCCTTCTTCACTGGGCGTTTCGAATGCCCAGCTTTTTCTGTGTAATTCCTCTGCTGTATGTTCTGAATCTTCAATTCTCTGTATTATTGACTTGAAAAGACACAAATTAAATTTTTTTTTTTGAATTTTTAATGAAGAGAAATAATCAAAATGCAACTAAAATCAAATAAACAATGCATGCAAGACACCAAACTTAGAAGTTTGTATACTACTGACACTAACAAGTTGAGAATGCATATGAGAAACAACAAAACACTCAAGACAAGAGAATTTAAAGATCAGAGCAAGGAAATCATCAAGAACAACTTAAAGATCAATAAAGAACATGATTGAATTCGAAAAAATGCAAGAAGAAAAGAAACATGCAATTGACACCAAACTTAAAATTAGACATTAGACTCGAACAAGAAACATAAAATTATTTTTTTGGTTTTAAGATTTTATAATTTTTTTGTGCTTTTTCGAAAATTATATGAAAAGATGATAAAGAGATTCAAAATTTTTAATAAGAATTCCAG
>NC_029772.3:65335500-65343861 GCF_000817695.3 Arachis duranensis | reverse complement strand
AAGTAATAAACCTTACGAGAGTAAGGGTCGATCCCACGGAGATTGTTGGTATGAAGCAAGCTATGGTCATCTTGTAAATCTTAGTCAGGCAGATTCAAATGGTTATGGAGGATTAATGATTAAAATATAAATAAAACACAAAGTAAAGATAGAGATACTTATGTAATTCATTGGTGAGAATTTCAGATAAGCGTATGGAGATGCTTTGTCCCTTCCGTCTCTCTACTTTCCTACTATCTTTATCCAATCCTTCTTACTCCTTTCCATGGCAAGCTGTATGTTGGGCATCACCGTTGTCAATGGCTACAATCCTGTCATCTCAGTGAAAATATTCAACGCGCTCTGTCACAGCACGGCTAATCATCTGTCGATTATCAATCAGGTTGGAATAGAATCCAGTGATTCTTTTACGTCTGTCACTAACGCCCTGCCTTCAGGAGTTTGAAGCTCGTCACAGTCATTCAATCCTTGAATCCTACTCAGAATACCACAGATAAGGTTTAGACCTTCCGGATTCTCTTGAATGCCGCCATCAATTCTAGCTTATACCACGAAGATTTTGATTAAGGAATCCAAGAGATATTCACTCAATCTAAGGTAGAACGGAGGTGGTTGTCAGGCACACGTTCATAGGTGAGAATGATGATGAGTGTCACGGATCATCACATTCATCAAGTTGAAGAATAAGTGATATCTTAGAACAAGAATAAGCTGAATTGAATAGAAGAACAATAGTAATTGCATTGATACTCGAGGTACAGCAGAGCTCCACACCTTAATCTATGGTGTGTAGAAACTCCACCGTTGAAAATACATAAGAACAAGGTCTAGACATGGCTGTGAGGCCAGCCCCCAAATGTGATCTAAGATCTAAAGTGATCAAAAGATTCCAAGATCAAAAGATGAAAATACAATAGCAAAAGGTCCTATTTGTAGAAAAACTAGTAGCTTAGGGTTTACAAAGATGAGTAAATGACATATAAATCCACTTCGGGCCCACTTGGTGTATGCTTGGGCTGAGCATTGAAGCATTTCTATGTAGAGACTTTTCTTGGAGTTAAACACCAGCTTTTGTGCCAGTTTGGGCGTTTAACTCCCATTCTTGTGCCAGTTCCGGCGTTAAACGCCGGGCAGTTTTGAGCTGATTTGGAATGCCGGTTTGGGCCATCAAATCTCGGGTAAAGTATGGACTATTTTACATTTCTGGAAAGCCCAGGATGTCTACTTTCTAACGCAATTGAGAGCGCGCCAATTAAGCTTTTGTAGCTCCAGAAAATCTACTTCGAGTGCAGGAAGGTCAGAATCCAACAGCATCTGCAGTCCTTTCAGCCTCTGAATCAGATTTTTGCTCAGGTCCCTCAATTTTAGCCAGAAAATACCTGAAATCACAGAAAAACACACAAACTCATAGTAAAGTCCAGAAAAGTGAATTTTAACTAAAAACTAATAAAAATATAATAAAAACTAACTAAAACATACAAAAAATAATGCCAAAAAGCGTATAAATTATCCGCTCATCAGCTGCGGACAAGGCAATCATCCGGAAACAAAAATGGAGATGGTGCTGAGAATAACTTAGGTGGTGTCCCGAGAACTTTAGCTACTTTTCTAAAAGTTAACCCGTCGATTTTCAATGGATCGACAAACACTACTGAAGCAGACAACTGGTTCTAAGATGTGGAGCGTGCATTGCAAACTCAACATGTACCGTATGACTGTTTCGTAGAATATGCGGCTTATCAACTAGTGGGAGAAGCTCAGCAATGGTGGCAAGGAGAGCGCTGATAGCTACACCAATAGAATGTGGATATTACATGGACATTATTCCAGGCAGCTTTCTACAAGAAGTACTTTCATGAGTCAATAAGGGAGGCCAAAGAGTTTGAATTCTTACAGCTGAAGCAAGGGTCCATAACTGTAGATGAATACACTAGCAAGTTCGAGGAACTCTATAGGTTCTCAAGAATAAGTCAAGGTGCCCCTGAGTCCTACGAGGACTGAAAATGCATCAAATACTGAGTAGGGCTGAGGGAAGATATCATGAATGTTGTAGATCCATTGGAGATTAGGAAATTCTCTGAATTGGTGAATGAGGCAAGAGTTGTGGATGATTGCATTAGGGTAATGACTTTAATGAGAGATACTCACGGGGGTACCAGTATTCAAAAGGGACGGACTTGCCACTCATCATTCTCATGGTCAAGGAAACTTCCAGAGAAACAACAATGTCCAGTTTCACCTGGCAAAAGGAAATGGTCAATGCTATACTTGTGGACTGTTTGGACACATTACCAGGAATTGCTGTCATGGGAAAAACCAGGATGTGAGTCAGAACCAACAATAAAGTCGTGTATTCACTATGAATGCCCTATGCGGGAGCCTGCGAAAAGAGGTAGGTGTATAATTGGTTATAAAACCTTAACTGTATTCTGTGATATTGGAACAGCGTGTTCACTTATAGTTTGTGATGGAGAGAAAGGTTTAAGAACAAAGGTGTCAAATTTAGTATCAAATTTAGGACCAAACTCACTTGTGCCGCGTAAAGTATTGCCGCTAGAGGTGATAGAACTTAGGGACATTTTTTGTTGGCGTGGGCAAATAATCCAATTGTTAAAGACCAATGAGTCAAAGTAACGCTGCGGAAGGACGGTAATCTTAATGACGGTGTGAGGTCTTATACGAATGAAAGCACCAATACATCTTTCTGAACCAACCTATCTTTTCCCTTGTGAATTACCTTAGAGTTCTTTATTTCGAAATCCCTTTTGGTGAATAAATTAAACCTTGCCCAAATCCTATTCCTTATTTGCACATATCCTCGCACGAACCTTGTACTCCTTGAGGTGAGCTTGAACTTATACTGTTGGATTGAACCGCCTTTATTCAAGGGCTCATGATCCTCTTAAAATCAGTCAAGACATGTTTTGATTCAATTTTCCTCATTGTTTCCTCCAAAGAATCTTGATTTGGAATTCCTTTTCTAAGGCGCACTCTAATTTTCGTTCTGGTGTATTTTCTTATTTTCTATAACCTTATCTGAAAATAACATAATGTACCTTTTCAATTTCTTACGGAGATCCTTCGAAATTGTTTGCTCCTTTTGAGCTTGGTATCCCTTCAGATAATTTGAGCTCATTTCGACATCACACACAATTCTTAGACATAACCATTGATATGTTAAGTCCTTTGTAAGGCCCCAATTACCCTAAGCTTTACCTCTAGCTGTAAAGCAAAAGTTAATCAGAGGTTACGACAGTTCTAAGGCTTATATATATATATATATATATTCTAGAAGCCTGATGAAGGATTAAGCTCAAATTACAGAATTACAAAAGCGTGAGATGTTCACACAAAGCTAACGCATAAAATATAAGGTATAGGTATAAGAGAATAAAACATATATAAATATAAGAATATAATAATCATAGAGAACTAGCCGCAGCTTGCGGAGTTTAAGCCAACTAGTTATAAATAGAAAGATATATGGTTTTAGAATTAAAATAGCTTATACAACCTATCTCTCAAGGAAGCCTCTAAGGCCATAAAGTTAAGACACAAAAAGATGTGAGATTAACTATAACAAAGTAATATAAATTAAACCAAGGATGAACCATTGATAAACCCCGTTTTTTGGGTTTATCTAGTGTTGAATTTAGAGTACTTTGATAACATTTTCTCACATTTAACCAATGAATTAGCATGGTTTTGTTATCTCTCCCGTATTTGTGCTTGAATGTAAAAACATGCTTTTTAAGCCTTTACTTTGGTAATTTTAATTCATCCTTGGTTCCATAAGATGCCTTGATGTGTTTGCTAGTAATCTCAGGTTAAAATATGCTAGGCATGGATCAAAGGAACAAGGAAGGAAGCATGCAAGTAGAGAGAAGCACAAAAAGCCAAAGAATTGATCTCGTCCAAGGATGCGCACGCGCACAAGGCGCTCGCGCGCACATTGCAATGTCGACCAGGGACGCGCACGTATACTGTGCACATCTGCGCCGAAGGCCGCACATGATTTTTAAATGAAACTCATACCCAGCGATTTCTGGGAAGCTGTGGGGCCCAGTGCAACCAACTTTGGCGCCAAAGTGCATTAAAAGGACCAAGGAATGAAAGGGAAGGCATCTTTTCAATCTTTGAAGACTTAGCATCATTTTTACACATTAGGATTAGTTTAGAGATAGTTTCTAGGGAGAGAAGCTCTCACTTCTCTCTAGAATTAGGATTAGGTTTAGGTTAATCTCTCTTCTTAGATCTAGGATTAATTCATGCTTTGATTTACTCTTCTCTACTCTTCTCTCTAGTTATGTACTTTAATTCTTGCAATTCTTCATTTTGACGTGGATCTAATGTTGTTCTTTTGTTTTCTTTTAATAATGCAATTTGAGGTAATTCATGATAATTGTGGTTTCCTTGATTGTTGTTGTTAATTCTTTACATTCAATTGTAGTTAGAATTCATTCTTGTTGTGATTTCCTATACTTTTCTTTTGCACCTTCCAAGTGTTTGATGAAATGCTTGGGAGGATGTTAGAATAGAATTTTATGTTCCTGGTTTGGGAAGATAACTTGCGAACTCTTGAGTTACTAATATCCAAGTGATTGATAGTTGATAGCCATTGACTCTAGCTTTCATTAATTCAATTAGTGAACTAGGATTTATGGACTTGGATTGATATAACTCACTTGACATTCCTTTGCTATTAGCTAGAGGATGACTTAGTGAGATTAATCCTTGCTACTATCATGATTGTGATTAGTGATAATGATATAGGTACTTGATCATCAAACCTTGTCAAGACCATTTTGTTAATAAAATTTCATTTCCATTTACTTTTCATATTTCTCATCTAAAACCCCAAAATAAACAAGTTCATAACCAATAACAAGAGCACTACCCTGCAAGTCCTTTGAGAGACGACCCGAGGTTTAAATAATTCGGTTTATAGATTTTATGGGTTTGCACTTGTGACAAAGAAATTTTTGTATGAAAGGATTATTGTTGGTTTAGAGACTATACTTTACAACGAGATTTCATTAATGAAATTATAAACCATCAAAAATCTAATCAACAAAATGAATTTCTTCCTAGTAGACATGAAGTTGAAACCGTGGAAGAGTGTGCACAACCTCCCATATCCTTGGTGAACAATGAAGAAGAGAATGAATCGAAAGAGATCTACCGTGAAGAAATTGGCATGGTGTATATTGAAATTGAAGAATATGAAGAGGTTGATCAAGAGATGCATTTATTCATAAATGAATTCCTATCCAAAATTGAATCACCTCCCATTGGGCAAGAAACCGAAGTTCTTGAAGACAACACCAAGCCAAGTGATAAAAGGGAAAAGATTGGAATTGAAGAAGTTTGTCAAGATGTGGAAATACCCAAAGAAGAGCACAAAGAAGTAGACCTTGCATTGTCTAAGTGTGGGGAAGTCTCCTTTCCCAAGTCACCATCCAACACAACATTCAAGTGGGTAAAACTCTTATCCCTACGTTTTACTTTCTCATTTGAATATAGTTTAATTGAAACGGATGGCCAACTTAGAGCTCTTTGTGGACTTAAAGGAAAAAGAGAATTGTGTAGTGGTTGGAAATTTGGTATAAAGCTCACTAAGGTCAAAGCTTTAAGATATAGGGATTATGATGGGACAAGAACCACTTTGTATGGGTCGAGAAGGAAAGCTTGGTGTGCTAAAGAGAATTCTATGTATCAACCACCCGGAAAGAAAGAGTATGAAGATCAAATCACGGATGGGTGTGAAGATAAGATATGGGATCCCGGTTCGCTATGTGAAGACCAACTATGGGGACTCATATCTTGGGTTGAAATTCACCCAAGCTTAGTGAAGATGGTTGGAAATTCTATCAACCAATTGAGAAGCAAAGATCCTTGGAGATTCAAGTATGAGTACAAGCACAAGCCACCATGACAATAAGCTCCTCAAAAGGTCCAACTTAAGGACTTAAACTAAAAGTGCTAGGTGGGAGACACCCCACCATGGTATACTCTTTCCAATCACTTTTAGTCTTGTTTAATAAGTAGTTTGAGTTGCCATTTTAGGTAGATTTTCAATTCATATAGATTTGTTTGTATAAATTGATTGTTAGTATAGTCACATGTATGTTGTGTTTAGTAGTAGATGAATAAAATCAAATTGCATTTTTGTGAATTGTATGATATTTGATTGAACAAAAGTTGTAGGCATAATAGGGAACCCCTGGGCATATTTTTCTGTTTATTGAAAAAAAATGTGCGTGCCTTTGCCCGACTCATCATACCCGGACGCACACAATGTGCGTGCGCGCTCTTACATCATTAAGGGATAGCACGCGGACGCGCACTTGCCGCGTACGCGTCCCTAGGCTGGTAGCAGCAGCCCATATATCCTCCAGAGAGTTATGCTACCGTTGGGCCAATACTAAGCCCCTGGCCCAACCTGCATCGCGCGGACGCGCACTTCACGCCTTCGCGCCCATGAGCCTATTAGTATATGCGCGCGCCCGCGCATTTGCTGCGTGCGCGCCGTTCTGGGGATGCAACTTCCAAGCCAAAATCCAGCGAGTTGCACATAGCTTAAGCCTCCGGCACAGCTCCTAGTATGCGTGTGATGAGCGGATAATTTATACTCTTTTTGGCATTGTTTTTAGTATGTTTTTAGTATGTTTTAGTTAGTTTTTAGTATATTTTTATTAGTTTTTAGTTAAAAATCACTTTTCTGGACTTTACTATGAGTTTGTGTGTTTTTCTGTGATTTTAGGTATTTTCTGGCTGAAATTGAGGGACTTGAGCAAAAATCTGATTCACAGACTAAAAAGGACTGCAGATGCTGTTGGATTCTGACCTCCCTGCACTCGAAATGGATTTTCTGGAGCTACAGAAGCCCAATTGGTGCGCTCTCAACGGCGTTGGAAAGTAGACATCCTAGGCTTTCCAAAAATTTATAATAGTCCATACTTTGCCCAAGATTTGATGGACCAAACCGGCGTTCCAAATCAGCTCAAAACTGCCCGGCGTTAAACGCCGGAACTGGCACAAGAATGGGAGTTAAACGCCCAAACTGGCACAAAAGCTGGTGTTTAACTCCAAGAGAAGTCTCTACACGAAAATGCTTCAATTCTCAGCCCAAGCACACACCAAGTGGGCCCGGAAGTGGATTTTTATGTCATTTACTCATCTTTGTAAACCCTAGGCTACTAGTTCTCTACAAATAGGACCTTTTGCTATTGTATTTTCATCTCGGTAGCTATATTTGTTCTTATGCTATCTTAGATCATTGGGAGGCTAGCCTCACGGCCATGCCTAGACCTTGTTCTTATGTATTTTCAACGGTGGAGTTTCTACACACCATAGATTAAGGTGTGGAGCTCTGCTGTACCTCGAGTATTAATGCAATTACTATTGTTCATCTATTCAATTCAGCCTATTCTTGTTCTAAGATATTCATTTGCACCCAAGAACATGATTAATGTGATGATTATGTGACACTCATCATCATTCTCACTTATGAACGAGTGCATGACAACCACTTCTGTTCTATAAGCAAACAAGGCTTGAATGTTTATCTCTTGGATTCCTTAATCAGAATCTTCGTGGTATAAGCAAGAATTGATGGCGGCATTCAAGAGAATCCGGAAGGTCTAAACCTTGTCTGTGGTATTCTGAGTAGGATTCAATGATTGAATGACTGTGACAAGCTTCAAACTCCTGAAGGCTGTGCGTTAGTGACAGACGCAAAAGAATCACTAGATTCTATTCCAACCTGATTAAGAACCGACAGATGATTAGCCGTGCCGTGACAGGGTGCGTTGAACATTTTCACTGAGAGGATGGGAGGTAGCCACTGACAACAGTGAAACCCTACATACAGCTTGCCATGGAAAGGAGTAAGACGGATTGGATGAAGACAGTAGGAAAGCAGAGAGACGGAAGGGACAAAGCATCTCCATACGCTTATCTGAAATTCTCACCAATAAATTACATAAGTATCTCTATCTTTATCTTTATGTTTTATTCATACATCATCCATAACCATTTGAGTTTGCCTGACTAAGATTTACAAGGTGACCATAGCTTGCTTCATACCAACAATCTCCGTGGGATCGACCCTTACTCGCGTAAGGTTTATTACTTGGACGACCCAGTACAGCGTAAGGTTTATTACTTGGACGACCCAGTGCACTTGCTGGTTAGTTGTGCGAAGTTGTGATAAAGAGTTGAGATTGCAATTGAGCGTACCATGTTGATGGCACCATTGATGATCACAATTTCGTGCACCAAGTTTTTGGTGCCGTTGCCAGGGATTGTTGAGTTTGTACAACTGACGGTTCATCTTGTTGCTTAGATTAGGTATTTTTC
>NC_029772.3:65333606-65335411 GCF_000817695.3 Arachis duranensis | reverse complement strand
TCATCAATTTAGCTCTTGAATGCAATGTCCTGCTAAAGCTTGGCTAGCCATGTCTAAATCCTTTAGACTGAAGCTTTAGACTAACATTGCATGATTCCTGGAATTCTCATTAAGAATTTTGATATTTTTATTTTTCCTCTTCACTTAATTTTTGAAAAATCCAAAAAAAAATTACAAAATCATAAAAACCAAAAATATTTTATGTTTCTTATTGAGACACTAGTCTCATGTTAAGTTTGGTGTCAATTGCATGTTTCTGTTCTTCTTGCATTCATTCATGTGTCTTAAGTAATCTTCAAGATGTTCTTGATGATTTCATTACTCTGATCTTTAGATTCTCTTGACTTGAGTGTTTTGTGTTTCTCATATGCATTCTCATTTTGTTGTGTCAATGGTATACAAACTCCTAAATTTGGTATACAAACTGCATTGTTATTTGATTTTAGTTACATGTTGATTATTAAAAATCCAAAAATTTTTAATTTGTGTCTTTTCAAGTCAATAATACAGAGAATTGAAGATTCAGAACATACTGCAGAGGAATTACACAGAAAAGCTGGGCGTTCAAAACGCCCAGTGAAGAAGGCAAACTGGCGTTTAAACGCCAGCCAGGGTGCCTGGCTGGGCATTTAACGCCCAAAAGGGTAGTATTTTGGGCGTTAAATGCCAGAATGTGTACCATTCTGGGCGTTTAACGCCAGGATGGCACAAGAGGGAATATTTTGTTTTTTAATGCAAATTGTTTTCAAAATTTTTCAAAATCAAATCTTTTTCAAATTAAATCTTTTCAATCAAATCTTTTTTCAAAATCAATTTTTTTCCATTTTCAAAAATACTTGCTATCAATTAATGATTTGACTCAACATTTCAAGTATGTTGCCTTTTCTGTTGAGAAATGTTTAATGTTTGAATCATATCTTTCCTTGTTAGCCAAGTCATTAATTTTTAAAATCAAATCTTTTTAAATTGTTTTTCAAATCATATTTTCTCAATCACATCTTTTTAAAACCATAACTTTTCAATCATATCTTCCTAATCACATCTTTTTCAAAATAGTTTTCAATCATATCTTTTTAATTTCAAATCTTTTTCAAAAAAACACCTGATTTCTTTTCCACTCTTAGTTTTCGAAAATCAATTAGTATTTTTCTAAATGTTTTTAAAATCTTTTACTTAATTTTCGAAAATTACTTCCCCTCTTCTCACATCCTTCTATTTATGGACTAACATTATTCCTCAATGAACAACTCGAACTCCATCTCTCTTGATAAGTTCAAATTCCTCTACTTCCGCCTTCTATTTTTCTTTTCCTCTGACACCCCAAGGAATCTCTATACTGTGACGTAGAGGATTCCCTATTTTCTTATTTTCTTCTCTTTCATATGAGCAGGAGCAAAGACAAAAGCATTCTTGTTGAGGCTGACCCTGAACCTGAAAGGACCTTGAAGCGAAAGCTAAGAGAAGCTAAGGCACAATTCTCTGTAGAGGACCTAACAAAAATCTTCAAAGAAGAAGAACCCATGGCAGCCGAAAACAACAACAATGCCAAGAATGCAAGGAAGGTGCTGGGTGACTTTACTGCACCTACTCCCGACTTCTATGGGAGAAGCATCTCTATCCCTGCCATTGGAGCAAACAACTTTGAGCTTAAGCCTCAATTAGTTTCTCTAATGCAACAGAATTGCAAGTTTCATGGACTTCCATTGGAAGATCCTCATCAGTTTTTAGCTGAATTCTTGCAAAGCTGTGACACTGTCAAGACTAATGGGGTTAACCCTGAGGTCTACAGACTTATGCTATTCCCT
>NC_029772.3:65333020-65333460 GCF_000817695.3 Arachis duranensis | reverse complement strand
TGATTGAAATGGTTGCAAATAACCAATTCATGTACACTTCTGAAAGGAATCCTGTGAACAATGGGACTAATCAGAAGAAAGGAGTTCTTGAGATTGATACTCTGAATGCCATATTGGCTCAGAACAAAATATTGACCCAGCAAGTCAATATGATTTCTCAAAGTCTGTCTGGAATGCAAAATACACCAAGCAGTTCTAAGGAAGCTTCATCTGAAGAAGAAGCTTATGATCCTGAGAACCCTTCAATGGAAGAGGTGAATTACATGGGAGAACCCTATGGAAACACCTATAATCCTTCATGGAGAAATCATCCAAATCTCTCATGGAAGGATCAACAGAGACCTCAACAAGGTTTCAACAATAATAATGGTGGAAGAAACAGTTTAGCAATGGCAAGCCTTTTCCATCATCTTCTCAGCAACAGACAGAGAGTTCTAAGT
>NC_029772.3:65331056-65332703 GCF_000817695.3 Arachis duranensis | reverse complement strand
CCTAATGAGGAACCATGGGAATCTGAGGCTCCCACTGAGACCATAGAGATTCCATTGGATTTACTCCTGCCATTCATGAGCTCTGATGAGTATTCTTCCTATGAAGAGGATGAGTATGTCACTGAAGAGCAAGTTGCTAAATACCTTGGAGCAATCATGAAGTTAAATGACAGGTTATTTGGTAATGAGACTTGGGAGGATGAACCCCCTTTGCTCACCAAAGAATTGGATTACTTGTCTAGGCAGAAATTACCTCAAAAGAGACAGGATCCTGGAAAGTTTTCAATACCTTGTACCATAGGCACCATGACCTTCAAGACGGCCTTGTGTGACCTAGGGTCAAGTGTAAACCTCATGCCTCTCTCTGTAATGGAGAAGCTAGCGATCTTTGAGGTGCAAGCTGCAGAAATCTCACTAGAGATGGCAGACAATTCAAGAAAACAAGCCTATGGACTTGTAGAGGATGTTCTGGTAAAAGTTGAAGACCATTACATCCCTGTTGATTTCATAGTCCTAGAGACTGGGAAGTGCATGGATGAATCCATCATCCTTGGCAGACCCTTACTAGCCACAGCAAAGGCTGTGATTGATGTGGACAGAGGAGAATTGATCATTCAAGTGAATGAAGAATCCCTTATGTTTGAGGCTCAAGGATATCCCTCTGTCACCATGGAGAGGAAGCATGAAGAGCTTCTCTCAAAACAGAGTCAAACAGAGCCCCCACAGTCAAACTCTAAGTTTAGAGTTGGGAGGCCACAACCAACTTTTAAGTTTGGTGTTGAACCCCCACGTTCAAACTCTAAGTTTGGTGTTGGGAGGTTCCAACATTGCTCTGAGTATCTGTGAGGCTCCATGAGAGCCCACTGTCAAGCTAATGACATTAAAGAAGCGCTTGTTGGGAGGCAACCCAATCTTATTATATTTATCTATTCTCTTTTGTTATTTTATTTTTTCTGTAGGTTGATGATCATGAGAAGTCACAAAATCAATTGAAAAAGCAAAAACAGAAAGAAAAATAGAAAGAAAAATAGCACACCCTGGAGGAGAACTTGCTGGCGTTTAAACGCCAGTAGGGCTAGCAGATGGGCGTTTAACGCCTAGTCTAGCACCATTCTGGGCGTTTAACGCCAGAAAGGGGCACTAGACTGGCGTTAAACACCAGAAAAGGGCAAGAAGTTGGCGTTAAATGCCAGAAATGGGCACCAGCCCGGCATTTAACGCCAGAATTGGCATAGGAAACAATTTTGCTCGCCACTTGGTGCAGGGATGACTTTTCCTTGGCACCTCAGGATCTGTGGACCCCACAGGATCCCCACCTACCCCACCACTCTCTCTCTTCTTCACCCATTCACCAATCACCTCAACACGTCTTCCCCAAAAATCCTTCACCTATCAAATCCCATCTTTCTCTTCACCACTCACATCCATCCTTCATAAAACCCCACCTACCTCACCATTCAAATTCAAACCACTTTCCCTCCCAAACCCACCCTCCCATAACCGAACCCTAACCCTCTCCCCACCCCTATATAAACCCATCTTCACTCCTTCATTTTCACACACCCTAAACAATACTTCTCCCCCTTTGGCCGAACCACAAAGCCATTTCCATCTCCTTCATTTCTTCTTCTTCTACTCTCTTCTTTT
>NC_029772.3:65329689-65330584 GCF_000817695.3 Arachis duranensis | reverse complement strand
TATAAGGTGGCGGACAAGTCCTCTACCTTGGCAAGGTTAGCCTTTCCTCATCTCATTTGTCACCTCTGTTATTCAGTTGGAATTGACATAGAGGGAGACATCCCCATTGATGAGGACAAACCCATCACTAAGAAAAGGATGGAGCAAACAAAAGACCCCTCTCATCATCAAATCCCTGAGATGCCTCAAGGGATGCACTTTCCTCCACAAAACTATTGGGAGCAACTGAACACCTCCTTAGGAGAATTGAGTTCCAACATGGGACAACTAAGGGTGGAGCACCAAGAACACTCCATTCTCCTCCATGAAATTAGAGAAGATCAAAGAATCATGAGGGAGGAGCAACAAAGACAAGGAAGAGACATTGAGGAGTTCAAGCACTCCATAAGATCTTCAAGAGGAAGAACAAGCCGCCATCACTAAGGTGGACCCGTTCTTTAATTCCCTTGTTCTTTATTTTTCTGTTTTTCGAAAATTATGCTTATGTTTACCTAAGTTTATGTCTTGTGATCATTAGTGTCTTAGTGTCCGTGCCTTAAATTTATGAATGTCCTATGAATCCATCACCTTTCTTGAATGAAAAAATGTTCTTAATTGGAAAAGAGAAGAATTGCATGAATTTTGAATTTTATAACAGATTAATTATTTTGATGTGGTGGCAATACTTTTGTTTTCTGAATGTATGCTTAAACAGTGCATATGTCTTTTGAATTTGTTGTTCATGAATGTTGGCTCTTGAAAGAATGATGAAAAAGGAGACATGTTACTGAGTATCTGAAAAATCATAAAAATGATTCTTGAAGCAAGAAAAAGCAGTGAATACAAAAAAAAAGAGGAGAAAAACGAAAAAAAAAGGAAAAAAAAGAAATAAAGTTGTGATCCAAGGCAGAAAGAG
>NC_029772.3:65312319-65329589 GCF_000817695.3 Arachis duranensis | reverse complement strand
CAAAATTGGGAAGAAAACAACAAAACAAGTGGGGTGTGTGAAGCAGGCGTGCCACTTGGAACAAACGCCACAAAAATGTATTGGCGTGGCATGCCAGAAGCTGGGCATAGCACGCTGGTACAACATTCCAGAGAGCAACAATGAAGACCATCAAAGGGGCGTGGCACGCCAGAAGCTGGATGTGGTACGCCAATCCATTACCGAGAAGAATCATCACTAGGGCGTGCTACTTTGTATCGAAGGTGTGGCACGCCAGCTCTAGAGTTCACTTAGGTGTGCCACTTGAGGATCAAGGCATGGCACGCCAAGCCTAAAAGACCCACAATTGAATGGGCGTGTCACTTGAGCAACATAGCGTGGCATGCTGGTACAAAAGTCTAGAAAAGGGGCTGAAGGCAAATGAAGTCTGGGCATGCCACGTGAGCAACCAGGTGTGGCTCGCCAATGAACAAGAATACAATGCAAAAAGCTAGGTGTGCCACTTGGTATCAAAGGCGTGGCACGCTAGCTCAAGAAGTCCCACTAAGGTGTGCCACTTGAGTGATGAGGCATGGCACACCAGTGCTTAAGGAGGCCAAACAAAGCTGGGCGTGCCACTTGGTATCGAAGGCATGGTGGTGCACGAAATTGTGATCATCAACAATGGCTCCAATGACTTGGTGGTCTCAAACGTGAATCACACTTTGTCACAACTCCGCATAACTAACCAGCAAGTGCACTGGGTCATCCAAGTAATACACCTTACGTGAGTAAGGGTCGATCCCACGGAAATTGTTAGTATGAAGCAAGCTATGGTCATCTTGTAAATCTCAGTTAGGCGGATAATAAATGGTTATGTAGTTTTCGAAAGTAATAATGAATAAAGCTTAAAATAAGGATAGAAATACCTATCTAAATCATTGGTGAGAATTTCAGATAAGTGTATGTAGGGCATCACCGTTGTCAATGGCTACATCCCATCCTCTCAGTGAAAATGGTCCAAATGCTCTGTCACATCACGGCTAATCATCTGTCGGTTCTCGATCATGTCGGAATAGAATCCATTGATTCTTTTGCGTTTGTCATCACGCCCAACAATCGCGAGTTTGAAGCTCTTCACAGCCATTCAATCCCTAAATCCTACTTAGAATACCACATACAAGGTTTAGACTTTCTGGATCCTCAAGAGTGGCCGCCAAAGGGTTCTAGCTTATACCACGAAGATTCTGGTTAGGTAATCCAAGAGATACTTGCTCGTTCTAAGGTAGAACAGAAGTGGTTGTCAATCATGCGTCCATAGGTGAGAATGATGATGAGTGTCACGGATTGTCACATTCATCATGTTGAAGTGCAACGAATATCTTAGAGTAAGAATAAGCCGAATTGAATAGAAAACTGTGGTACTTTGCATTAAAACTCGAGGTACAGTAGAGCTCCACACCTTAATCTATGGTGTGTAGAAACTCCACCGTTAAAAATACATAAGTGATCAAGGTTCAGGCATGGCCAAATGACCAGCCCCCAAAGTTTAAGAACTTAACGCCCAGAGATGGATGCTAAGATAAAAGACGAAACCAAGATGTCAAATACAATAGTAAAATGTCTTATTTATACTAGACTAGCTACTAGGGTTTACAAAAATAAGTAATTAATGCAGAAATCCACTTCCAGATTTCACTTGGTGTGTGCTTGGGCTGAGCTTGAGCTTTACACGTGCAAAGGCTTCTCTTGGAGTTAAACGCCAAGTTATAACGTGTTTTTGGCGTTTAACTCTGGTTTATGACGTGTTTTTGACGTTTGACTCCATATATTGCTGGAAAGCTCTGGATGTCTACTTTTCAATGCCATTGAGAGCGCACCATTGGAGTTCTGTAGCTCCATAAAATCCATTTCGAGTGCAGGGAGGTCAGAATCTAACAGCATCAGCAGTCCTTTGTCAGCCTCTTATCAGATTTGTGCTCAGGTCCCTCAATTTCAGCCAGAAAATACCTGAAATCATAAAAAAATACACAAACTCATAGTAAAGTCCAGAAATGTGAATTTTGCATAAAAACTAATGAAAACATCCCTAAAAGTAGCTAGATCCTACTAGAAACTACCTAAAAATAATGCCAAAAAGCGTATAAATTATCCACACATCACAACACCAAACTTAAATTGTTGCTTGTCCCCAAGAAACTGAAAACCAAATAGGATAAAAAGAAGAGAATATACTATAAATCTCAAAATATCAATGAATATTAGTTCTAATTAGATGAGCGGGACTTGTAGCTTTTTGCTTCTGAACAGTTTTGGCATCTCACCTTTTTCTTTGAAGTTTAGAATGATTGGTATCTGTAGGAACTCAGAATTTTGGTTTGTGTTGTTAGTTCTCCTAGTTAAGTATGTTGATTCTTGAACACAGCTACTTTTATGAGTCTTGGCCGTGGCCCTAAGCACTTTGTTTTCCAGTATTGCCACCGGATACATAAATGCCACAGACACATGACTGGGTGAACCTTTTCAGATTGTGACTCAGCTTTGCTAAAGTCCCCAGTTAGAGGTGTCCACAGCTCTTAAGCACACTCTTTTTGCTTTGGATCACGACTTTAACCACTCAGTCTCAAGCTTTTCACTTGGACCTGCATGCCACAAGCACATGGTTAGGGACAGCTTGATTTAGCCGCTTAGGCCTGGATTTATTTCTTTGGGCCCTCCTATTCATTGATGCTCAAAGCCTTTGATCCTTTTTTTCCTTGCTTTTTGGTTTTAAGGGTTATTGGCTTTTTCTGCTTGCTTTTTCTTTTTCTTTCTATTTTTTTCGCCACTTTTTTTTCTTTTTTTTTCCGCAACCTTTGTTCTTCACTACTTTTTCTTGCTTCAAGAATCAATTTTATGATTTTTCAGATCATCAATAACATTTCTCTTGTTCGTCATTCTTTCAAGAGCCAACAATTTTAACATTCATAAACAGGATAAAAAATATGCACTGTTCAAGCATTCATTCAGAAAACAAAAAGTATTGTCACCACACCAATATAATTAAACTAATTTCAAGGATGAATTCGAAACTCATGTACTTCTTGTTCTTTTGAATTAAAAACATTTTTCATTTAAGAAAGGTGAAGGATTCATGGAATTATTCATAGCCTTAAGACATAGTTACTAAATACTAATGATCATGTAATAAAGATACAAGCATAGACAAACATGAAGCATAAAACTGAAAATAGCAAATAAATAGACAAGGAGATTAAGGAATGAGTCCACCTTAGTGTGGGTGGCATCTTCCTCTTGAAGAACCAAAGGTGCTCTTGAGCTCCTCTATGTCTCTTCCTTGCCTCTGTTGCTTGATCCCTTGTGATTTTGGTGCTCCTATCCTTAGTTGCTCCTATCCAGCTGAATTGCATAGGGATCACCTTTTTCTTAACCACAACTTCATAGAAGATGGGTGTTCCGAGGGTTACCTGAAATTGGAGGTCGATCTCGGACGAGATCTTCTGTGCTGGTTGGAGTGGTTGTGTCCGACTTGTTGGACTTGGTGGTAGTGCTGATCCTTCGTCCCCGGAGGGTGGGAGGTACCTGCAAGGGACTCCGATGGATAAGTTAGCAAGGGTATTAAGCAGGTATTGAATAGAATCAGAGTATGAGTTATACCTGGGTGCTCTAGTGTATTTATAATGGTGAGATGTGACCTTCTTTGGATAAGATAAGTTAGTTATCTTATCTTATCTTATCTTTTGTCGAGGGCAGCTTATCTTCCATGGAACCACCCTTATCTCTATAGGCTTGGGCTGCCTTTGGATCGGGGTCGTATTCCTTGAGTTGGGCCCTCCTTTGGGCTTTCCTGTCGATTTGGCCGAGTTCTTTACGAAGAAGTCAGTCCGCTTGACCTAAAGAGGTCGGTCGCTTTGCTACTGAACATCCCGGCTCGGACAGCTCGACCCAGGGTATGAACAGTACCCCTGCTTGAGCTCGGTCTTCTTTTTTGAGGTCGAGTCCTTGACTTCGGTCCTTCTTTAGTGAAGCCGAACTCAAGCATTTTGTCGATTCCTTTGTAGAAGCTTTTTGAATGTGGAGCATTTTTCTCTAAAAGCGCGTGCTTTTATATCAGCGCTTTGGGAATGTGCGATGGTTTAATACCTTCATTAATTGGTATTAATTGCCCCGTTTTTCCTTGTGGCCTTTTATTTTGAATTTACGATCAGAAAACGGTTTCCCTTCTTCGCTCCTCTTCGTAACTTCTCCCTTCGTTCTATCGCTCTCTGTCTTTCGCCCACATTTTGCTTTTCTTGCGTTGCGGCGTCATTCAGTGATCGGTGATTCCGTCTCTCCATCTCCAACTTTTCTGAAGCTTCCTGCTTTTTTCCAAGTTGGTTCCATTTTCTTTTCGTTTTGCTTTGTCTTTAATTCTCTGGTAAATTGTTGATATTTGCTTGAATGTCGAAAAAGTTTGAACCTTTCTTATGATCTTGTGTTTTCTTGTCGTTGTA
Organism: Arachis duranensis; assembly: GCF_000817695.3. NCBI lineage: Eukaryota > Viridiplantae > Streptophyta > Magnoliopsida > Fabales > Fabaceae > Arachis > Arachis duranensis. The sequence continues at coordinate 65,325,138 of NC_029772.3, read as the reverse complement.
ATGTGTTTTTTCTTCTTCGTGCATTCCTAGTGTTTCTTCTTTGCGGTTTCCCAGGGGTTTGCATGTTCTATTGTTGCTTCTGGCTGTTATTTTTGGATGTCTCTTGCTCCTTAATTTCAAAAGGATCCTTGTTGCTGTACCTTTGTGGGAGATAATGATACCTATAGTTTGCCTTTTGCTTGGAGTGCATTTTCTTGACTTCCTCTTGATACTTTTTAGGGTTTTTGCTTGAGTCTGCAAAAGGTTGTGTTTTTGATGATTTTCTGCTTGGTGTTGTTGACAATGCTCTTTGCTGGTAGACTGTAGAAAGATAGTAGCTTTGATGATTTTTGTGTTTCTACTTTCCTTTTTCGAAATGCTTTGTTTGTTTGAAGACTTCTTTTCTTGTTTGAGAGATGCTGGGATGCGAGCTGTAGATTTTTCCTGAAAACCTTGCTTTGTTACTGCCTCCAAAGGATGCCCCAGGACTTTGGTTTGAGTCTTGGGGTTTTCCTTTTCTGTTTGTTCGCCTGTGTCGTATTAATCGAGTTATTTTGTCCTTCGTCCGAGATGTTTTTAGTAATTCCATCTTCTTTCTTATTGTAGGATTAGTTGGCCTCATGTCTTCTCGCAAAAACATTGTAGAGATGTCTTCCAGAGTTCCCGAGGGGATGTCTGATTGGTTGGACTCCCTTGTCTTGATGTGTGTCTCTGTTGTGGATGCTGAATTTTGCGTAGAGCTGAGGAAGCATCATAGGATCTGTGGTAATAGTGCCCGGGAGAGGGATTATGAGCTTGTTGCTCTTGATTCTGATGAAAGGGTTTGTTTTCCTACCTCCATCGAGGGAGAGCGTCCCTTCTTCTATGCGTATGAATATTTCATCAGTCAGTTGGAAATTACTTTTCCTTTTACTACTTTCGAGACCGACCTATTGTGGTCGTGTAACATTGCCCCATCCCAGCTTCACCCAAATTCCTGGGGTTTTGTCAAGATCTTTCAGCTACTTTGTAAAGAGTGAGGAGTAACACCTTCTCAGACTATTTTCCTTTATCTGTTTGTTTCTGCCAAGCCTGGTGGTTCTTCCAAAAAGAAAGCTTCCTGGGTTTCTTTCAGGTCTGCCCAGGGCCATAAGGTTTTTGCCATGAATGACGAGTCCTTTAAGGATTTTAAGAATTACTTCTTTAGAGTTCGTGCTGTCGATGAGGCCCGCCCCTTTTTTCTTGATGAAAATGATGAGCCTTCTTTCCCCCTAGAGTGGCAGAAGGATGTGAGAGTGTCTCGGTATACATGGGAGATGATTGACAAGGTTGAGTGTGCTTTTGTTGTTGTTCTTGAGGATTTATGGGGGAAACCACCCCATCTTGATACAAAAAGGTTTTTGAATGACCCGTCCTTGGTTCGGACTGTTTTGGGTACTTGTCTGACTTGTTTCTATACTTGTTTTCTTAGTTTGGCTTCCTCTTCTTGTGATTGTAACCCTTTACTATGGCTGATTCTATATTTGTAGAGATGTCAAAAAACAATTACACCATGAAGGCCTTCAAAAAGGCAAAGAAGGCAACTGCTGCTCAAAACATCTTGGCCAAGGTGGCTGGAGAGGGATCTTCTCAGGTTCCAGTGAAACCTCCTGTGCCGAGTTCTCTCGGGCCGAGGAAAGCAATTCCTATTCCTCGGGTTCGTCTGGTCAATCCTCCACAGACTTCTGCCGCTGCTTCTGGTGCTCCTCCTAGTAAGAAGCAAAAAACAAGTGAGCCTTTTAACCTTGATGCACCTGACTTTGATGCGGTCAAGTTTGTAAATCAACAAATCGGTCCTTATGGTGTCCTCCCTATGGATGACGTGTCACTTCTTCATTATTTTGATTATATAACTCGAAGTAGTATCAAGATGGCACACATGGGAGCGGCCCTGTATCGAACTGCTCAAGGTCTTCCTCTCCATGCCACCAAAGCTTTTATGGAGGAGGCCAAACGAGAGTTTGATCGGATAAAAGGCTTGAAGGAGGAGATTGAAGTGAAGGTGGCCAAGTTGGAAAAAGATTTGGAGAATGAGAAGGCGAGTTCCCTCTCTTTGGCTACCTCTATGAGGCTGGCTGAAGAAACGGCACTAAGGCAAAAGGATAGCTATGTCACATCTTATCGCGAGGGAATGCGTCTGAAGGAGAAGTTGGAGAACGTCCGAGCTGATTACTCCGAGCTACAGGGTCATCTTGTTGGCAGTGTAACTGCTGCTTATGAGAACCTGAAGGAGCAGGTTTGGGATATTGCTCCTGAGGCCGATCTTACTCTCTTCAGCCAAGACAATATTGTGAGGGATGGTAAGATTGTCCCTAATGACCAGGATGATGATGATGTTGAACCTCCCCCAGTGCCATCTTTCAAGGTGTCGACCTCCTCGGTTCCTCTAGTTATATCTGATCCGGATTGTCAGATTTTGAACCGGGATGATGGAACTGTAGATGCTGTGCCTATTCAGACTCGCCCTCCTTCTCCCCGTACTGATGCTGCTGGGAAGGCTCCCGATCTTTGCTGATCTTCTTTTTAAGTATTTGTGTAAATAGCTCGGTTTGTGGGCTTTTGAACTATTTTATTGTTTTGTTTAACTGCTGACGCTTTTTAGTTGCCTGCCTGGCAACTTTTACTTTGAAAAACAAAAGTAGCTTTCTGAGGTAGATTTTGGTGGCCTCTTGAAGCTTTATTATACTATGTTTTTATTGCGCTTTAACATGGTATCTCTTCTGGTTTCTGAGAGTGTTGGAATCTTGCTGCTTGACCTCTTTGGATTGCTTTTGTACTTATTGTTTGTAACTTGGATCCTTTGAAGCCGTGACTGTATGGGTCTGACTTGTTTCTCGATTTTCTCGCTTTTGCTTGTATTTTTAGCGCCCCATAACCGATTTCTTTGTGTTGGTCCCCTTCTAAGTTATTTTTGTAATTCTCTTTCTTGGACTTTTGTCAGGTCTCTTTCAGGGATTACTTTTATAACTTGTATTGTAAGAGACCGACTTCGTTAGGTCGATCTCTTCTAAGTTATTTTTGTAATCCTCTTTCTTGGTCCTTTGTTAGGTCTCTTTCAGGGATTACTTTTATAACTTGTCTTGTAGGAGACCGACTTCGTTAGGTCGATCTCTTCTAAGTTATTTTTGTAATCCTCTTTCTTGGACCTTTGTTAGGTCTCTTTCAGGGATTACTTTTATAACTTGTCTTTGTAGGAGATCGACTTTGTTAGGTCGATCTCTTCTAAGTTATTTTTGTAATCCTCTTTCTTGGACCTTTATCAGGTCTCTTTCAGGGACTACTTTTATAACTTGTCTTGTAGGAGACCGACTTCGTTATGTCGATCTCTTCTAAGTTATAGCAATTCCTCTTTAATAGGGTTGGCCAGACCTCTTTCCAGGGATTTGCTGATAACTTGGGTTGACTTGGTCCGATTTTTTAGTGTCAGCCAGTCTTTTTAAGTTATTATATAGTAATCCATAAGACCTCGTTAGGTTCTTTTTGGGATCACTTTCGATAACTTCTTGCATTATTCTGTGTTCATCTTTGCCGATTTGTAGATGGTGGTTTCTGTTCTGGTGAAAGTCCTTTAGGTGAATCGCGTTTTCACCTTTGTCGACGATCATTCCTATCGAGATCGTACAGTAAATCTGTTCTTCACTTTCTGTCGATCTGTTGCTTTATAATCGGACGATGAATGCTTCAGATTAATGCGTGTTGAGAATTTGTAGAATATCTGAAATGTAGTTTATTCAAAGAAAGTGGAAATATATACATGAGGGAGTTTTTGGTACCCTTAAGTCAAATTAAATCTCAGTCTTGATGCCTCATTAAAAAACCTTTTCAGGAAAAAGACTGCATCTTATGATGAGATCTTTTACCTTTCCTAGCTATAGTACCTTCTTAGGTTACAAGCATGCCATGATCTGGGGAGTTCTTGTCCCTCGAGTTCGGACAGTCTGTAGTAGCCCTTCCCAAGTACTTCTTTGACTCGGTAGGGTCCTTTTCAGTTGGCTGCCAGCTTTCCTTCTCTGGGTCGAGTTGTTCCAATATCATTTCGGATTAAGATGAGATCGTTCTCAGCGAAACCTCTTGGCACTACCTTTTGATTATACCTGGAAGCCATTCGCCGCTTTAGTGCTTCTTCTCTAATCCGAGCTCTTTCTTGGATTTCCAGAAGTAGGTCGAGCTCTTCTCTTTGAAGTTGAGAGTTAGTTTGTTCATTGTAGTGGACTACTCGGGGAGACCCTTCCTCGACTTCTATTGGAAACATTGCCTCCACTCCGTATACTAATCGAAATGGTGCATACAAAATCACTCAACCAATACTTGATTCGCTTGACTAAATCAACCATGAACTAAAATTGCTCAATCCTTCAATCCCTGTGGGATCGACCTCACTCCCGTGAGTTTTATAACTTGATGCGACCCGGTACACTTTTCGGTGAGTTTTATGTTGGATAGTTTTCCACACATCAGTGGGGAGCGCTTCTATTTTGAGGTAGTTAATTATGGGAGTCAACCATCCTTGATCCCGACCTGTTATAGCTAGGACTTTTTCTTCTTCCGATATTGACGGGTTCTATAGTATTTCCTGGATGAAGCTTCTATTGTTGCCCCCTGGTTTGGTGCTGGCTAGTTTTGAGAGTGCGTCAGCTCGGGTTTTTTGCTCGCGGGGTATGTGGTAGATCCTATATTCCCCAAGTTGTCCGAGCTGTTCCTTGATTTTATCCAAATATTTTTTCATGGTAGGGTCTTTGGCTTGGTAGCTCCTTGTTATTTGTGAGGTAACGACTTGTGAATTGCTGTAGATGTTGAGTTTCTGAGCTCCAACCTCCCTAGCCAGCTTCAAACCAGCTAATAACGCTTCATATTCTGCCTGGTTGTTTGAGGCCGGGAATCCGAATTCGAGGGAAAGCTCAAGTTGGGTTCCTTGGTTACTTTCGATTATCACACCTGCACCACTTCCAATTTTATTCGAGGAACCGTCCACGTATATATTCCACTATATGGGGATCTCCGGGGTGCCTGTGAATTCTGCAATGAAGTCGGCTAGGTATTGTGACTTAATGGCTGTCCGCGTCTCGTATTGGAGGTCGAACTCAGACAATTCGATTGCCCATTGTAGGATTCTTCTTGCTAGATCTGTTTTTTGCAATATCCCCTTTATGGGCTGGTTGGTCCGAACCTTAATGGTATGAGCTTGGAAGTATGGGCGAAGTTGTCGGGATGTTAGTATGAGAGCGTAGGCAAACTTCTCTATTTTCTGGTAGTTCAGCTCTGACCCCTGCAGTGCTTTACTAATGAAGTAGACGGGTTGTTTCCCACCCTCGTCTTCTTTAATTAGTGCTGAGGCTATTGCCCGACTTCCTACTGCGAGGTATAATATGAGTAGTTCTCCTTCTCGTGGTCGAGATAGGATAGGTGGCCGTCCCAAGAATTCTTTGAAGTCTCGGAAGGCTTGCTCGCATTCCGTTTCCACTCGATGTTTTTTCCCTTCCTTAAAGTAGCGTAAAAAGGGAGGGATCTTATCGCTGACCCTGCTAGGAATCTGGACAAGGCCGCCAATCTCCCATTGAGTTGTTGTACCTCTTTGACGCAGGTTGGACTCTTCATGTTGAGTATGGCCTGGCATTTATCTGGATTTGCCTCGATTCCTCTTTGTGTGAGCATAAAGCCCAAGAACTTACCTGCTTCCACTGCGAAGGTGCATTTAGCCGGGTTAAGTCGCATGTCATGTGATGTGTGGAAAACGATCCAACACAAAACTCACCGGTAAGTGTACCGGGTCGCATCAAGTAATAATAACTCACTTAGAGTGAGGTCGATCCCATAGGGATTGATGGATCAAGCAACTTTAGTGGGTGATTAGTTTAGTCAAGCTAACATAGGTGAGTGAGAATTTTTGCAGCAGAATGTAAATAGTAAGGAAAATTAAAATGCAGAAAGTAAAATTGCAGAAACTTAAAGTGCAAGAAAGTAAAATAGCTGAAACTTAAATTGCAAGAAATGTAAATTGCATCAGATGTAAAGGGGGTTGGGTGCTGGAAATTAAAGAGAGCAACGAAGCAAGCAATCAAGGAGATCTTGAGAACAAGTAACAGGAAGCTTAAAGTGCAGGAAAATTTAAATCAAGCTCACAGCAACTCAAATGTAAATTTCAGAGGAACAAAAGTACAGGAAGAATAAATTGGGAACAATGTAAGCAGAGAAGTAAAATTGCAGTGAACAAGAACTTAGAGCACTTGCAGGAAATGTAAATTGGAAGCAATGCAACAGAAACTAAAAACGCTTGAAAGATTAAAAACAGAAAAGCAATGCTTAATTTGCAGCAAATTAAAAAGGATGTTGAAGATCTCAGGGGTGGAGGAGACTAGAAAACAAGTCTAGATCTCCAATCCTTCCTTGATCCAACAGAGAAGATGCAGGAAATTAAAGATGAAAGCAATGAAGAGAACTTTGATTCAAATCACAAGTCACTTGAAAGTTTGCAGAAGCAAAACCAAGAGAAATCTTAGACTAAGAGGGAAACAGAATTCCTTCTCCCCTTGATTCAAAATTCAAGAACAGAAAATGAAAACTAAAGAGAGAGCTTTCTAATGGAGCTACCCTCCAATATTCTTTAATGGGGCTCCCCCTTACAAAGATGAAAATGATGCCTTATACAGGCTTTTCAAAGTGAAAATAAAATGAAATTGAAATTAAAAATTCACAAAATAAAATTCCTAATCTAGCTTGTTCTTGTGCCTTTGAGTGATGATGTGGGCTTTGCTTGCTTTGGATTTGAGGAGAAATGGGTTTGGTTGGCCTTGATTCAATTTGGAGAAGAATTGAATTAAATTGGATTTTTGTTGAATTTTGGCCCATGTGGAAATTTGCTCCCAGGAGGATGCTCAGCTCACAAGGTGAGCAGAGCATTGGAGCTTATGTGGGGATCCTTTGTAGCGTGCAATGCATCAGGGGAATGCTCAGCTCACAAGTTGAGCTGAGCATTGAGGCCTTGTGCGCACACCTTGCGCGCTTGTCTTCCCTGGCCCGTGTCAAATGTTTGTGTGGTGCACTAAGAGTAGCGCTCTGCTCACTTTGTGAGCTGAGCATTGGCTTCCAAGGGGAGGTCCTTGGTTCGAAACTTGAGAGAATCACGCTGGTGCAATTTCCTTGGGTTTCCTTGTGTCTCCCTCTTCGAGCCTTGGTGGAAGCATTTTGGTCTATTTTTGCTTGTTTTTGGCCCTTAAAGATGCCTTTCACTCATGCCTCAATTGTACGCCAAATATGGATTGCTATATATCGTTGGAAAGCTCTGAATGTCAGCTTTCCAATGCAACTAGAAGCACATCAATCGGACATCTGTAGCTCAAGTTATATCCCTTGGAAGGAGGCATGGTCATGCTGTGAGCGCCCCAAATTTAACTTAGCAAAAATTTGCTTTCTTCTTTGATTTGGTCATGGGTTCAAACCTTGGAGCAGGCATTGGCAACTTATTTCCTTAAATTTCTTTTGATGAATGCCCGACAATGCTCACTTGGTGAGCTGAGCATTGTTTTTCCCTTCCTTGTTTCTTTGCTTCAAATTGTGCTCAGCTCACAAAGTGAGCAGAGCATTGAAACATTGCCTCCTTGGAATTTTTTCTTTGTGCTCCTTTCTTGTGCCACGCTTCTCACTTTTCTTTGCCATACTCTTTTCTTCCTTGGGCCATGCTTCTTAGGCCACGCTTTCTTCTTTTCTTCTTTTCTTCACCTACAATTAATCAAAACAACCAATCAAAGTATCGCCAAATTCACAAAGTTTATAAATCATTAAAAATCAATTAATTTTAGCCCAAACCTCATGATTTAGCATCAACTAAATGGTGGTTGTTTGATTTAAAGAAGTCATGCATTTTCATTCCAAATTACTTACCTAGAATGCAAGAAAGTGCATGAAAACTAGTGAAACAAGTGAAATTAGCTTGAAAAATGGGTATATGATGACTTGTCATCATCATGCTTCCGTATGGTGTCGAACACTTGAACCAAGTCGGTCAGTAATGTCTCTTCACTTTGGGTCTTTATCAACATGTCATCCACGTAGACCTCCATGATTTTTCCGATGTGGTCTGAGAAGACCTTATTCATTAGCCTTTGATAAGTAGCTCCCGTGTTTTTAAGGCCGAAAGGCATTATGATGTAGCAATAGTTTGCTTTGGGTGTTAGAAACGAGGTTTTTTCTTGATCCGGTGGATACATTGGGATCTGGTTGTACCCCGAGTATGCGTCCATAAACGAGAGATACTTATATCCCGATGAGGCATCTACTAGAGCATCGATGCTTGGGAGTGGATAAGGATCTTTTGGACAGGCTTTGTTGAGGTCGGTGTAGTCGGTGCACATTCGCCACTTCCCATTTGACTTTTTCACCAAGACGACGTTTGCTAGCCATAGTGGGTACTTAACTTCTCTTATGAATCCTGCTTCTAGCAGTGCTTGCACCTCTTCAGCCACAGCCTGAGACCGTTCTGGTTCGAGTTTTCTTCGTCTTTGTTGTACCGGCCGGGATCCTAGATAGACTGCCAACTTGTGGCTCATCAGTTCGGGATCTATGCCTGGCATGTCGGCGGCTTTCCATGCAAAGAGATTAACATTATCTTGTAGAAACTGTATGAGTGATTCCTTTGCATCTACTTTCAGGATTGTGCCAATATTAGTTGTCTTATCCGAGGTGTCTCCGATCTGAACTTTCTCTACTTCACCTTCGGGCTGTGGACGGAGTTCTTCTCGCCTCTGAACTCCACCAAGTTCGATTGTGTAGAACTCTTCTCCTTCACCTCTGAGGTTTAGACTTTCGGTATAACAGCGACGCGCCATCCTTTGATCTTCTTTTATTGTAGCTATCCCTTCTGCAGTTGGGAATTTCATACATAGATGTGCAGTTGAAACTATTGCGCCGAGTTGGTTTAACATTGTCCGACCTATTAAGGCATTGTAGGCTGAGCTTACGTTGACCGCGATGTAGTCTATCTTGAGTGTTCTGGATTGGTTCCCCTTTCTGAAGGTTGTGTGTAGCGATACGTATCCCAGTGGTTGTACTAGGGTATCCCCAAGTCCGAACAGGCTGTTCGGGTATGCTCTTAGCTCTTTTTCTTCTAAGCCGAGCTTGTCGAAGGCAGTTTTGAATAAGATGTCGGCGGAGCTTCCTTGGTCAATTAATGTACGGTGGAGGTTGGCGTTTGCCAGTATGATAGTGATGACCATGGGATCATCATGTCCTAAGATGATTCCCGAAGCGTCTTCTTTGGTAAACGTAATTGCTGGGATGTCTGGCGCCTCCTTCTTTCCTTCGACATGGTATACTTCTTTAAGGTGTCGCTTGCGGGATGATTTGGAGATTCCTCCTCCCACAAATCCGCCGTGTATCATGTGGACGTGTCTTTCCGGTGTGCGAGGTGATCGCTCAGACCGTCCGACATCTTCATCTCTTCTTCTTTTTCTTGGCTCTTCATCCCGATTGGCCGAAAACCGATCTAGTTTTCCTTCTCTTACTAATTTTTCTATGACATTTTTCAAGTCGAAGCATTCGTTGGTGGAATGTCCTCGGACTCGATGATACTCACAGTATTCGTTCCGATTTCCTCCTCCACTTTTGCCTTTGAGTGGCCGAGCTGGGGGTATTTTTTCTGTATGGCAGACTTCTTTGTAAACATCTACCAAGGATATCCTAAGAGGGGTGTAGTTATGATATTTTTTATTTTCTCCCCATAGCGATCTTCTTTTTTCTTGGATTCTTTATCTTTGTCTCGGTAGGCAGAACCAAACCTCGAGGCTTTCCCAAGTCGTGAATTCTTCTCCATGTTGATGTACTTCTGCGCCCGTTCTTGTACTTCGTCCAAGGATGCAGGATATTTTTTAGATATAGATTGGCTAAAAGGTCCTTCTCGTAGGCCATTTTTGAGGCCCATAATGGCAGCTTCTGTTGGTAGACTTTGTATGTCCATGCATGTTTTGTTGAATCTTTCGATGTAGTTACGAAGACTTTCCCGATCTCCTTGCTTGATCCCTAATAGGCTGGGGGCGTGTTTAGCCTTATCTTTTTGTATGAAAAATCTGGCCAGGAATTTTTTTGCCAGGTCGTCGAACCTCGAGATGGACTTTGGAGGTAGGCTGTCGAACAATCTAATGGCTGTCTTGGTAAGAGTTGTTGGAAAGGCTTTGCAGCGAACTGCATCCGAGGCGTCAGTGAGGTACATTCTACTTCTGAAATTCCTGAGGTGATGGTTGGGGTTTGAAGTGCCGTCGTACAGCGTCATATCCGGAAGTTTGAAGTCCTTTGGGATTTTGGTCTTCATGATTTCCCTGGTAAAGGGATCTTGATCCTTGCGAGAGCTATCCTCTGGAGTGGATCGAGTAGCTTTGGTTTTGAGATCGGCTTCGAGTTTTAGAAGCTTATCTTCTAATTCCCAATGTCACCTTATCTCCCGATGTAGATCCTCTTCTTTTTCGCGTTGATGTTGAGCTTCTTTCTCGAGTTGCTTTAATCAATCTTGAAGCGCCTCTATGGCTCCTGCGTTTGGAGAATCTTTTCCGTTGTTAAGTTGAAGAGTATCCTTTGGTGTAGTGTCCGCATTTTTGTGCGACGTTCTATCCTCTAGATCTGAGTCGTGGTCGTTGTCATGGTCGTCCGCCATGGTGATGGGATGACTTCCAGGTTCCCCGGCAACGGCGCCAATGTTCCGAGGGTTACCTGATACTGGAGGTCGATCTTAGACAAGATCTTCTGTGCTGGTTGGAGCGGTTGTGTCCGACTTGTTGGACTTGGTGGTAGTGCTGATCCTTCATCCCCGGAGGATGCGGGGTACCTGCAAGGGACTCCGATGCTTAAGTTAGCAAGGGTATTAAGCAGGTATTGAATAGAATCAGAGTATGAGTTATACCTGGGTGCTCCAGTGTATTTATAATGGTGAGATGTGACCTTCTTTGGATAAGATAAGTTAGTTATTTTATCTTATCTTATCTTTTGTCGATGTCAGCTTATCTTCCATGGAACCGCCCTTATCTCTATAGGCTTGGGCTGCCTTTGGATCGGGGTCGTATTCCTTGATTTGGGCCCTCCTTTGGGCTTTCCTGTCGATTTGGCCGAGTTCTTTACGAAGAAGTTAGTCCGCTTGACCTAAAGAGGTCGGTCGCTTAGCTACTAAACATCCCGGCTCGAACAGCTCAACCCAGGGTATGAACAATGGGCTTTTGAGATGAATCTCTCTATCGCTCATGACTCAGAGGTGGAAGCAATTTCCTTCCCTTTCCTCTTTCTTGAGGTTTCTCTGGCCTTAGGTGCCATCAATGGTTATGGAAAAACAAAAAAAAAGCTATGCTTTTACCACACCAAATTTAGAATGTTGCTCGTCCTCGAGCAAAAGAAGAAAGAATAGAAGAAGAAGAAGATATGGAGGAGATGGAGAGAGGTGTGTATTCGGCTATTTAGGGTGGGTTTGGGTGGGAAAGAGATGATGGATGTGAGTGGTGAAGAGGTAATGGGGAAGAGAGATTGAGGTGATTGGAGGTGATGGGGAAGAGAGATTAAGGTGATTGTGTGAAGAAGAGAGAGAGAGGGTGAGTTGAGGTAGGTAGGGATCCTATGGGTCCACAGATCCTGAGGTGTCAAGGATTTACATCCCTGCACCAGTGAGGCATGTAAAACGCCATCTGCATGCAATCATGGCATTTAACACCAAATCGATGCTTGTTTCTGGCGTTAAACACAAGTTCTATGCTTGTTTTGGGCATTCAACGCCAGTCTGCAGCATGTTTCTGGCATTGAACGCCAGCTTTCCTCAGGGTGCAATCCTGGCATTTAAACGCCAGATTGCTGCATGTTTCTGGTGTTTAACGCCAGATCGATGCTCTGTTCTGGTGTTGAACGCCAGCCAGATGCTCCTTACGGGCGTTTAAACGCCAGTAAGCCCTTTCTCCAGGGTGTGCTGTTTCTTCTGCTATTTTTTATTCTGTTTTTAATTTTATTATTTGTTTTGTGACTCCACATGATCATGAACCTAATAAAACATAAAAGAACAACAAAAATAAAAATAGAATTAGATAAATAAAAATTGGGTTGCCTTCCAATAAGCGCTTCTTTAATGTCACTAGCTTGACAGTGGGCTCTCATGGAGCCTCACAGGTGATCAGGTCAATGTTGTGGGCTCCCAACACCAAACTTAGAGTTAAAATGTAGGGGTTTAACACCAAACTTAGAGTTTGGTTGTGGCCTCCCAACACCAAACTTAGAGTTTGATTGTGGGGGCTTTGTTTGACTCTGTATTGAGAGAAGCTTTTCATGCTTCCTCTCCATGGTTGTAGAAGAAGATCCTTGAGCTTTAAACACAAGGTAGTCCCCATTTAAGTGAAGGATTAGCTCTCCTCTATCAACATCAATCACAGCTCTTGCTGTGGCTAGGAAGGGTCTTCCAAGGATGATGCATTCATCCTCCTCCTTCCTAGTGTCTAAGATTATGAAATCAGCAGGGATGTAAAGGCCTTTAACTTTCACTAACACGTCCTCTACCAATCCATAAGCTTGTCTTTGTGATTCGTCTGCCATCTCTAATGAGAATGTGGCAGGATGTAGCTCAATGAGCCCCAGCTTCTCCATTACAGAGAGTGGCATAAGATTTATGCCTGACCCTAGGTCACACAGAGCCTTCTTAAAGGTTGATGAGCGGATAATTTGTACGCTTTTTGGCACTATTTTTAGTATGTTTTTAGTATGATCTAGTTGGTTTTTAGTATATTTTTGTTAGTTTTTACTTAAAATTCACTTTTCTGGACTTTACTATGAGTTTGTGTGTTTTTCTATGATTTCAGGTATTTTCTGGCT
>NC_029772.3:65311895-65312137 GCF_000817695.3 Arachis duranensis | reverse complement strand
CTTGGAAAGTAGACATCCTGGGCTTTCCAGCAATATATGATAGTCCATACTTTGCCCAAGATTTGATGGCCCAAACCGGCATTCAAAGTCACCCTCAGAATTTCCAGCGTTAAACGCCGGAACTAGCATAAAAATTGGAGTTAAACGCCCAAACTGGCACCAAAGCTGGCGTTTAACTCCAGAAAGAGTCTCTACACAAAAATGCTTCAATGCTCAGCCCAAGCACACACCAAGTGGGCCCG
>NC_029772.3:65308997-65309644 GCF_000817695.3 Arachis duranensis | reverse complement strand
TAGTAAGAGCCCATAGAGGAATGCTATTGGCGTTCAAACGCCAGAAAAGGAGGGAAAGCTGGCGTTAAACGCCCATTCCCTGCCCAGTTCTGGCGTTCAAACGCCAGAAAAGGGGGAAAAGTTGGCGTTAAACGCCCATTTTCCACCCAATCCTGGCGTTCAAATGCAAATGAGGAACCAGACACCTGAGAGTGCTGATAGTAACCCCTCTAAAAAGACTTCTCCGACCACTTCTGTAAGGAATAAACCTGCAGCAATTAAGGTTGAAGAATATAAAGCCAAGATGCCTTATCCTCAGAAACTCCGCCAAGCGGAACAGGATAAGCAATTTGCCCGCTTTGCATACTATCTAAGGACTCTTGAAATAAAGATTCCGTTTGCAGAGGCACTTAAGCAAATACCTTCTTATGCTAAGTTCATGAAAGAAATCTTAAGTCATAAGAAGGAGTGGAGAGAAACTGAAAAAGTGTTTCTCACCGAAGAATGTAGTGCAGTCATATTAAAGAGCTTACCAGAAAAGCTTCAAGATCCAGGAAGCTTTATGATACCATGCACATTAGAAGGTGCTTGCACCAAGACAGCCCTATGTGATCTTGGAGCAAGCATCAATCTAATACCTGCATCCACTATCAGAAAGCTTGGCTTGA
>NC_029772.3:65305552-65306987 GCF_000817695.3 Arachis duranensis | reverse complement strand
GAGTTACTTGCAGTGGTTTATGCCATTGACAAGTTCAGATCTTATTTAGTAGGATCAAAAGTGATTGTGTACACTGATCATGCTGCTCTTAAATATCTACTCACAAAGCAGGATTCAAAGCCCAGGCTCATAAGATGGGTGTTGCTTCTGCAAGAGTTTGATATAGAAATAAGAGACAGAAAAGGTACAGAGAATCAAGTAGCTGATCACCTGTCCCGGATAGAACCAGTAGTAGGAGCCTCCCTCCCTCCTACTGAGATCTCTGAAACCTTTCTGGATGAGCAATTGTTTGCTATTCAGGAAGCTCCGTGGCTTGCAGACAGTGCAAACTATAAGACTCAAGGTTCTCCTTCAGTAATCATGGAGAGGAAGCATGAAGAGCTTCTCTCAAAACAGAGTCAAACAGAGCCCCCACAGTCAAACTCTAAGTTTGGTGTTGGGAGGCCACCACCAACTTCTAAGTTTGGTGTTGAACCCCCACATTCAAACTCTAAGTTTGGTGTTGGGAGGTTCCAACATTACTCTGAACATCTGTGAGGCTCAGTGAGAGCCAATTGTCAAGCTACTGACATTAAAGAAGCGCTTGTTGGGAGGCAACCCAATGTTATATTTATTATTTTCCTTTATTATTTTATGTTTTCTACAGGTTGATGATCATGGGAAGTCACAAATTCAATTGAAAAAGCAGAAACAGAATGAAAAACAGAAAGAAAAATTCAATTGAAACAATAGAAACAGAATGAAAAACAGAAAGAAAAACAGCACACCCTGGAGGAAAACCTTGCTGGCGTTTAAACGCCAGTAAGGGCAGCAAATGGGCGTTTAACGCCCAGTCTGGCACCATTCTGGGCGTTTAACGCCAGAAAGGGGCACCAGACTGGCGTTAAACGCCAGGAATGGGCACCAAGCTGGCGTTAAACGCCAGAAATGGGCACCAGCTCGGCGTTTAATGCTAGGATTGGCAGAAGGAGCATTTTTCTCACCACTTGGTGCAGGGATGAATTATCCTTGACACCTCAGGATCTGTGGACCCCACAGGATCCCCACCTACCCCACCACTCTCTCTCTTCTTTCTTCTTTTGCTCGAGGATGAGCAAACCTTCTAAGTTTGGTGTGGTAAAAGCGTTGCTTTTTGTTTCTCCATAACCATTTATGGCACCTAAGGCCGGAGAAACCTCTAGAAAGAGGAAAGGAAGGCAAAATCTTCCACCTCCGAGCCATGGGAGATGGAGATATTCATCTCAAGGGATGCACTTTCCTCTACAAAACTATTGGGAGAAAATCAATACCTTCCTAGGAGAATTGAGTTCCAACATGGGACAACTAAGGGTGAAGCACCAAGAACATTCCATCCTCCTCCATGAAATTAAAGAAGATCATAGAATCATGAGAGAGGAGCAACAAAGGCAAGGAAGAGACATTGAGGAGCTCAAGC
>NC_029772.3:65305203-65305428 GCF_000817695.3 Arachis duranensis | reverse complement strand
AACAGTGCATATGTCTTTTGAATTTGTTGTTTTAAGAATGTTAAAATTGTTGGCTCTTGATAGAATGATGGAAAAGGAGAACTGTTATTGAGGATCTGAAAAATTATCAAATTGATTCTTGAAGCAAGAAAAAGCAGTGAATCAAAAAAAAAAAGAAAAAGAAAAAGAAAGAAATAAAGTTGTGATCCAAGGCAAAAAGAGTGTGCTTAAGAACCCTGGACACCT
>NC_029772.3:65303809-65304955 GCF_000817695.3 Arachis duranensis | reverse complement strand
ATCATTCTGAATTTCAAAGGATAAAGGGAGATGCCAAAACTGTTCAGAAGCAAAAAGCTACTAGTCCCGCTCATCTAATTGGAGTTAAGTTTCCTTGATATTTTGGAGTCTATAGTATATTCTCTTCTTTTTATCCTAATTGATTTTCAGTTGCTTGGGGACAAGCAACAATTTAAGTTTGGTGTTGTGATGAGAGATAATTTATACGTTTTTTGGCTTGTTTTTAAGTAGTTTTTAGTAAGATCTAGCTACTTTTAGGGATGTTTTCATTAGTTTTTATGTTAAATTCACATTTCTGGACTTTACTATGAGTTTGTGTGTTTTTCTGTGATTTCAGGTATTTTCTGGCTGAAATTGAGGGACCTGAGCAAAAATCTGATTCAGAGACTGAAAAGGACTGCAGATGCTGTTGGATTCTGACCTCCCTGTACTCGAAGTGGATTTTCTGGAGCTACAGAAGCCCAATTGGTGCGCTCTCAACGGCGTTGGAAAGTAGACATCCTGGGCTTTCCAGCAATATATGATAGTCCATACTTTGCCCAATATTGGATGGCCCAAACCGGCGTTCAAAGTCACCCTCAGAATTTCCAGCGTTAAACGCCGGAACTGGCATAAAAATTGGAGTTAAACGCCCAAACTGGCACCAAAGCTGGCGTTTAACTCCAGAAAGAGTCTCTACACAAAAACGCTTCAATGCTCAGCCCAAGCACACACCAAGTGGGCCCGGAAGTGGATTTTTATGTCATTTACTCATTTCTGTATACCCTAGGTTACTAGTTCACTATTAATAGGATCTTTTGACATTGTATCTGTACCTCATGACACTTTACACGTTTCTCATTGTATCTTCTACAGCATGAGTCTCTAAATCCAATGGTTGGGGGTGAGGAGCTCTGCTGTGTCTTGATGGATTAATGCAATTACTACTGTTTCTTATTCAATCATGCTTGCTTCCGTTCTAAGATATCACTTATTCTTAACCCGGATGAATGTGATGACCCGTGACACTCATCATATTCTCAACTATGAATGCGTGCCTGACAACCACCTCCGTTCTACCTTAGATTGAGTAGATATCTCTTGGATTCCTTAATCAGAATCTTCGTGGTATAAGCTAGAACTGATGGCGGCATTCAAGAGAATCCG
>NC_029772.3:65303492-65303664 GCF_000817695.3 Arachis duranensis | reverse complement strand
TTGGATTCTATTCCGACATGATCGAGAACCGACAGCTGGATAGCCGTGCCGTGACAGGGTGCGTTGAACATTTCCACTGAGAGGATGGGATGTAGCCATTGACAACGGTGAAACCCTACATACAGCTTGCCATGGAAGGAGCCTTGCGTGTTTGAAGAAGAAGACAGTAGGA
>NC_029772.3:65284307-65303199 GCF_000817695.3 Arachis duranensis | reverse complement strand
CAAAGGTCATGGTGCCTATGGTACAGGGTATTAAGAATTTACCAGGATCTTGTTTCTTTTGATGTAACGTTTGCTGAACCCATGTATCTAGTTCACTAATGAGCAAGGGAGGTTCACCTTCCCAAGTCTCATTACCAAATAACTTGGCATTCAGTTTCATGATGGCTCCTAGATATTGAGCAACTTACTCTCCAGTTATATCTTCATCCTCTTCAGAGCTCATGAATGGCAGAAAAAGTTTTAATGGGATCTCTATGGTCTCTATATGACCTTCAGATCCCTCTGGGTCCTCAATAGGAAACTGCTTCTTGCTTGAGAGACGTCCCATGAGGTCTTCCTCATTGGGATTCACATCCTCTCCTTCCTCTCTATGTTCGGCCATGTTGATTATGTCAATGGCCTTGCACGCTCTTTTTGGATTCTCTTCAGTATTGCTTGGGAGAGTACTAGGAGGAGTTTCAGTGACTTTCTTACTCAGCTGGCCCACTTGTGCATCCAAATTTCTGATGGAAGACCATGTTTCACTCATAATACTTAAAGTGGCCTTAGACAGATCAGAGACTAAGTTTGCTAAGTTAGAGGTGCTCTGCTCAGAATTCTCTGTCTATTGCTAAGAAGATGATGGAAAAGGCTTGCTATTGCTCTGAAAGCATGTCAGAAGGACACCTTTTGGTCATCTGCTTGTATCTTTCCCAAGCTTCATAGAGGGATTCACCTTCTTTTTGTTTGAAGGTTTGAATATCCACTCTAAGCTTGCTCAACTTTGCAGGAGGAAAGAACTTTACCAAGAAGGCCGTGACCAACTTATCCCAGGAGTCCAAGCTATATTTAGGTTGTGAGTCCAACCATGTTCTAGCTCTGTCTCTTACATCAAAAGGGAAAAGCATGAGCCTGTAGACTTCAGGATCTACTCCATTAATCTTAACAGGCTCACAGATCTGTAAGAACTCAGTTAAAAACTGATATGGATCTTCTGATGGAAGTCCTTGGAGCTTGTAGTTCTGTTGCATTAGAGAAACTAGTTGAGGTTTCAGCTCAAAATTGTTTGCTCCAATGGCAGGGATTGAGATGCTTCTTCCATCAAACTTGGAAGTAGGTGTAGTATAGTCACCAAGCATCCTCCTTGCATTATTATTGTTGGGTTCGGCTGCCATATCCTTTTCTTGTTCAAAAATTTCAGTAAGGTTGTCTCTGGATTGTTGTATTTTAGCTTCTCTCAGTTTCCTCTTCAGAGTCCTTTCAGGTTCAGGATCAGCTTCAACAAGAATGCCTTTTTCCTTGTTCCTGCTCATATGAAAAATAAGTGAACAGAAAAGGAAGAGGAATCCTCTATGTCACAGTATAGAGATTCTTTTATGTTAGTAGAAGAAGAAAGGAATAGCAGAAGGAAAAGAGTTAAGAATCCAAACACAAGGGGGAAGATAGGTTCGAATTCTTGAGATGAAGAGAAGTGTTAGTAAATAAATAAATAAATAGAAGAAGATGAGAGGGAGAGAATTTCGAAAACTAATTTTAAAAAGGGGTTAGTGATTTTCGAAAATTAAGAGAAGAATTAAAATTAAAATTAAAATTTGAAACAATTAGTTATAAGAAAAAAGAAAGCTTTGAAAAAGAGGGAGGACTTTTCGAAAATTAGAGAGGAGGAAGTAGTTAAGTGGTTTTAAAAAAGATAAGAATTTTAAAACAAATAAAAATCATTTAGTTAGTTGAAAAAGATTTAAAAATCAATTTTAAAAAGATAAGAAGTTAGAAAAGATATTTTGAAATTGATTTTGTAAAATATATGATTTGAAAAAAAAAATATATTTTTAAAATATATAATTGAAAATGATATTTTGAAAAAGATTTAATTTTTAAAATTTAAAACTGATTACTTGACTAACAAGAAACTAAAAGATATGATTCTAGAATTTAAAGATTGAACCTTTCTTAACAAGAAAGTAACAAACTTCAAATTTTTGAATCAATCACATTAATTGTTATTAAAGTTTTTTCGAAATTTTGAAATAAAGATAAGAAAAAGATTTTGAAAAAGATTTTCAAAAAATTTTGAAAAATCATAAAAGGAAAATGAAAAAGATTTGATTTTTGAAAAAGTTTTGAAAAGATAAGATTTTTAAAATTGAAAATTTGACTAAGTCAACTCAAATTTTCAAAAATTTTTAGAAAAAAAGGAAAAGATATTTTTTATTTTTGAATTTTTAATGATGAGAGAGAAAAACATAAAAAATGACTCACAACATGAAAATTATGAATCAAAACCAATGATGCATGCAAGAACACTTTGAATGTCAAGATGAACACCAAGGACACTTTGAAGATCAAGATGAACATCAAGATTTATTTTTGAAAAATTTTCAAGAAAAGAAAAACATGCAAGACACTGAACTTAGAAATTTTTAATGCTTAGACACTATGAATGCAAAAATGCATATGAAAAACAACAAAAGACATAAAACAAGAAAACATGAAGATCAAACAAGAAGACTTATCAAGAACAACTTGAAGATCATGAAGAACACATGCATGAATTTTCGAAAAATGCAAAAATTTTGGAAACATGCAATTAACACCAAACTTAAAAATTGACTCAAGACTCAAACAAACAACACAAAATATTTTTTAATTTTATGATTTTCTAATTTTTTTTTTGGATTTTTTCGAAAATAATTTTTAGAAAAATGAAAAGAAAGAATTTTTGAAAATAAAATTACCTAATCTGAGCAACAAGATGAACCGTCAGTTGTCCAAACTCGAACAATCCCCGACAACGCCGCCAAAAACTTGGTGCACGATATTGTGATCATCAACAATTGCTCCAATGACTTGGTGCTCTCAAACGTGAATCACACTTTGTCACAACTCCGCGCAACTAACCAACAAGTGCACTGGGTCGTCCAAGTAATAAACCTTACATGAGTAAGGGTCGATCCCACGGAGATTGTTGGTATGAAGCAGGCTAGGATCATCTTGTAAATCTTAGTTAGGCGGATAATAAATGGTTATGTAGTTTTCGAAAGTAATAATGAATAAAGCATTAAATAAGGATAGAAACACTTATGTGAATCTCTGCTTTCCTACTGCTTTCACCCAATCCTTCTTACTCCTTTCCATGGCAAGCTGTATGTAGGGCATCATCGTTGTCAATGGCTACATCTGATCCTCTAAGTGAAAATGGTCCAAATGCTCTGTCACAGCACGGCTAATCATCTGTCGGTTTTCGATCATCTCAGAATAGAATCTATTGATTCTTTTGCGTTTGTCATCACGCCCAACAATCGCGAGTTTGAAGCTCGTCACAGCAATTCAATCCTTGAATCCTACTCGGAATACCGCAGACAAGGTTTAGACTTTCTGGATCTTCAAGAGTGGCCGCCAAAGGGTTCTAGCTTATACCACAAAGATTCTGGTTAGGGAATCCAAGAGATACTCGCTCGTTCTAAGGTAAAACGGAAGTGGTTGTCAATCACGCGTTCATAGGTGAGAATGATGATGAGTATCACGGATCATCACATTCATCATGTTGAAGTGCAACGAATATCTTAGAGTAAGAATAAGCCGAATTAAATAGAAAACTATAGTACTTTGCATTAAAACTCGAGGTACAGCAGAGCTCAACACCTTAATCTATGGTGTGTAGAAACTCCACCGTTGAAAATACATAAGTGATCAAGGTTCAGGCATGGCCGAATGACCAGCCCCCAAAGTATAAGAACTAAACGCCCAAAGATGGATGCTAAGATAAAAGACGAAACCAAGATGTCTAATACAATAGTAAAATGTCCTATTTATACTAGACTAGCTACTAAGGTTTACATAAATAAGTAATTAGTGCAGAAATCCACTTTCGGGGCCCACTTGGTATGTGCTTGGGCTGAGCTTGAGCTTTACACGTGCAGAGGCTTCTCATGGAGTTAAACTCCAAGTTGTAACGTGTTTTTGGCGTTTAACTATGGTTTATGACGTGTTTCTGGTGTTTGACTCCAGAATGCAGCATGGAACTGGCGTTGAACGCCAGTTTACGTCATCTAAGCTCGAACAAAGTATAAACAATTATATATTGCTAGAAAGCTCTGGATATCTACTTTCAAAAGCCGTTGAGAGCGCACCATTTTGAGTTTTGTAGCTCCAGAAAATCTATTTTGAGTGCAGGGAGGTCAGAATCCAACAGCATCAGTAGTCCTTTGTCAGCCTCCTATCAGATTTTTGCTCAGGTCCCTCAATTTCAGCCAGAAAATACCTGAAATCACAGAAAAACACACAAACTCATAGTAAAGTCCAAAAATGTGAATTTTGCATAAAAACTAATGAAAACATCCCTAAAAGTAGCTAGATCCTACTAGAAACTATCTAAAAATAATGCCAAAAAGCGTATAAATTATCCGCTCATCACGTGGCACGCCAGCTTAGTCATCCCACTTTGGCATGCCACTTGAACATCCAGGTGTGGCATGCCAACCTTTTGGGACCAAGGCAAATGAAGGGCATGACACGCCAGTCTCAGGGTGTGGCACGCTGGTAGTGTTTTCCAGAGAAGAAGGAGAGAAGCCAATGAACTGGGGCGTGCCACTTGGATGACGAAGCGTCGCACGCCAGCAAGAAGATGATGCATTCAGAGGGGCCGCGTGCCATCCTTGTACAAACTTCCAGAAGCATGGAGATGTGGAAGATGGCCTTGGGCATGCCACTTGGTGTCGAAGGCGTGGCACGCCAGGTTACTTGGGCCAATTAAAATGTCCTGGGCGTGCCACTTTGGCTCGAAGGCATGGCACGCCAGGGGTGAAACAGAGGATGGTGTGCCACTTCAATGGTGAGGCCTGGCACGCCAAGTTAGAACCAGAGGGAGTGTGACACGCCAGAGAAGCGCCAGTCACACGCCAGCTGGAATATCACGTTTGTTGAGTTTCTTTTCCCTCCAAATTGTAATTTTCTTTTTACTTTTGTAATTTCCTTTATTTTCTAGATCTAGGAGTAGTATAAATACCCTTGGAAGTATTGGAAAAGGGGGTTTACAAGTCACAGAGATCACTATCTCAAGAGATTGTAGACGCTCAGTTTTCAATTCACTTTTCACTTTTCACACTTCATCTCTTCCATCTTTTGTACTTTCTTTCTGAGCTATAAGTAGCTAAATTCCCTCTCATTGAGAGAGGGAGCTCTATTGTACTTGATATATTAATGATAGTGAATTTCTTCTTCTCTTCATCTTCTCTTTGATTTGCTAGAAGGAATTTCGATTTTTATGCTTAGTGTTCAATTAACTTGGAAAAGAGATTGAATGCAAAATGGGTTTCATGGGAACCTTACAAAAGGAAACATGAAACCATGCTAGAAATCCCTTCTCTACTTAGTGTTTGGATATGGTGACATACAATCCTCCCTCTACTTGGATCTATGATGATGTGCGGTATAATCAGGGACCAATCATATCTCTCTTCAAGAGACCAAGGAATTGGCTATTGATCAAGATCTGAGAGATTGAGTCACCAAGGGATTGGGGCTCAATCAATCATGATTGCCAAGAGGTCAATGAGTTGCATGATTGAAGAGGATATGAGCTGGATTTAATCCAAAGGGACAATATCTCCTAATCTCAATGAATTCCACCATTCTTATCTCTCCCATTCTTTTATAACTTTTATTTACATTTTGCAAATTCCCATTCCCATTTCCATTCCTACTATTTCCATTTCTGCACTTTATTGCTTTCCTTTATTCTTTTGCCATTTATGTTTCTGCCATTTATAATTCTGCACTTACAACTTACTCTATTAAGCTTGACTAATTCACTAATTAATTAAAATTGTTCAAATCTACCAATCTCTGTGGATACGATCCCACTCCACTGTGGGTTAATACTTGACGATAATTTTGGTGCGCTTGCCCAGAGCAGATTCATCAATATTATTGGGAAGGGAGTGAATCTCAAACTCATCAAGTTTTATGGTGCCGTTGTCGAGGATTGGTTTGAATTTGACAATGATTAAATTAATTGGAGAGCTAGATTAAGCATTTTTATTTTTCCTTAATTGTTTTCTTATTCATTTCCTAGTCTAATCTTTAAATTCCTTTTTAATCTCTGCTTTTCTTTCTCTTCTTTTTGAGATTTCTTTAGCTATTCATTGTTTATACTTTTACTCCTCTAACTGTTTGATTAATTGCATCAGTCAAGCTAATCACTAATCTTAACTGAGGTGATTCTTTCACTTACTCCTTTCTTGCTGTGTGTTGATTGTCTGACAAGAAGAAGAGGAGAAACTTCATCCTCTTTTGATAGTGAACCTGAGAGAACCTTCCTTAGATTGAGGAGGGATGCTAGAGGCAAAGGCATAGTTGGAGAAGGACCAGTGGAAGAAGATCTAACAACCACCATGGAAGACGAAGTGCATGACAATATTGGAGGAGGGGCTGAAAATCAAGCTGGGCAAGAGAATAGAGTTTTAGGCTCCTATATCAACCCAAATCTAGGAAACTGTGGCAGCAGCATCATCAAGCCAGCAATCCATGCTAACAATTTTTAGTTGAAACCCCAACTCATCACAATAGTTCAGAATAACTGTTCATATGGAGGAAGTGCTCAAGAAGATCCAAATCAGCATCTCAACAATTTCCTGAGGATATGTGATACTATAAAATCCAATGGTGTACACCCTGACACTTACAAACTACTTTTGTTCCCTTTCTCACTCAGAGATAAGGCAACAAAGTGGTTAGAATCATTCCCCAAGGAGAGCCTAACCACATAGGAGGATGTTGTGAACAAATTTCTAGCAAGATTTTACCCTCCACAGAGGATCAACAGGCTAAGAGTTGAGGTGCAAACCTTCAGACAGCTAGATGGTGAAACACTCTATGAGGCCTGGGAGAAGTTCAAAGATCTAACAAGAAAATGCCCACCAGATATGTTTAATGAGTGGGTGCAGCTCCACATTTTCTATGAAGGACTAACCTATGAATTGAAGAAGGCTGTGGACCACTCTTCAGGGGGTTCACTCAACAAGAAGATGACCATTGAGAAAGCCATAGATGTAATTGAAACTGTAGCTGAGAATGACTATTTTTATTCTTCAGAAAGAGGCCAAAAGAAGGGGTGCTGGAACTTAATTCTATGGATGCCTTGTTGGCACAAAGCAAGGCAATTGCAGCACAATTGGCAGTATTAACCAAGAAGATGAAGAACAATCAAGTTGTAGTTGTCCAAGCTCAAGCACCACCCCAAGAAGGAGATGCACCAGAAGTTGAATGTGAGCAAGCAAACTATGTGCATAACCCCTCTCGACCACCATATGACCCTAACTCCAAAACATATAACCCAAGATGGAAGAACCACCCAAATTTTGGGTGGGAAAACCAACAAAATCACAACTAAGATCACAACAAATCATACCAAGCCAATCAATACCAAAATCATAACCCCAACCATCAATCAAACAACAACAGACCTTACCACAATCCACCTCACACATCATATCCTTCCAAACAACAAACACACCACCATCAAGACACATTAATCCCAATCTTCCAACCATGTGAAATCAAGGGTAACTTTGAGAGAGTAGAGGCTACAATAGCATAGCTATCATCACAGCTCACAGGGGCTATTTCCACCCTTTTGGAGAGGCAAGCACAGGTTGAAAAGAAGATAGATGCCAACCAAGAAGAATACAGGT
The DNA here is from genome assembly GCF_000817695.3 of Arachis duranensis. NCBI lineage: Eukaryota > Viridiplantae > Streptophyta > Magnoliopsida > Fabales > Fabaceae > Arachis > Arachis duranensis. The sequence goes on along the minus strand of NC_029772.3, from coordinate 65,295,529 downwards.
TGGATTTGAAGAATCAAGGTGCAGCAATTTCAAAGCTGGAAGCACAAGTGGGGTTCTTATCCAAGCAGATTCCAATGCCTACACACACATTTCCGAGTGACACTATGGCCAACCCAAGAGGGGAGTGCAAGACCATCACACTTAGGAGTAGAAATGTGGTAAAAGAGGTAACCCCAAACCTAGAGAACCACGAAGAAGAGGCTGCAGAAAAACCTGAAAACAAGAAGAAAGAAGAGACCCCTGGCCCATCTTCACCAAAGCCAATCTTGAAGCCTTATGTGCCAAAGGCACCATACCCACAAAGGCTAAGAAAGGATGGGAAGGACAGCTAATTTTTCAGATTCTTGGAGATCTTCAAAAAACTCCAAATCAATATACCATTTGCTGAAGCATTGGAGCAAATTCCTCTCTACGCCAAGTTCTTGAAGGAACTCATGACAAGAAAAAGAAACTGGGGGAAAAGGATACTCTAGTCCTAACTGAGGAGTGTAGTGTCATCATACAAAAAAAACTCCCCCAAAAAATGAAGAACCCAGGGAGTTTCCAAATCCCCTGCATCATAGGGGATATCACTATTGTGAAGGCCTTATGCGACTTGGGGGCTAGCATCAATCTCATGTCCTTGAACATGATGAGAAGGATGAGAATTGAGGAAGCCAAACCAACAAGAATGTCACTCCAACTAGCTGACAGAACATTCAAGTTTCCACATGGAATAGTGGAAGATTTATTGGTGAAAGTGGGAGAATTCATTTTCCCAGCTGACTTTGTTGTGCTACATATGGAAGAAGAGGCAAACACTTCAATTATTCTAGGAATGCCATTCCTAGCTACTGCTAGAGCCATCATTATTGTCCAAAAAGGGGAATTAGTCTTGAGATTACATGAGAAGAAGATGATCTTCAACGTCTTCAAGGTAATGAGTTATCCCAAGGAATCAATAGGAGAATGCATGATGCTGGACACCATATAACAAATAGTTCAAGGAGTTTTGGAAGAAGAGCAATATGAAGGAAGTATGGAATTGGAGCAACAAGCACCACATGAAGAACCACCACAAGAGACCATGGAAAGTTCAATCATGACAAACCACAAAGATAACAATGGAGAAGAGGCACCAAAACTAGAGCTGGAAACCTTACCCCCAAGCTTAAATATGCATATCTGGGTGACAATAGCACCTATCCAGTGATCATCAACTCAAGCTTGAGTGAGGAGCAAGAAGAGGAACTCATCCAAGTACTGAAACAACACAAGGATGCTATAGGCTGGACACTCACAGACTTAAAGGGGATCAGCCCATCAATGTGCCTACACAACATCCTGCTTGAGGAGGGTGCTAAGCCCTCAAGACAACAACAAAGAAGGCTAAACCCAACTATGAATGAAGTGGTCCAAAAGAAAGTGTTGAAGTTGTGGCAAGTTGGGGTGATCTACCCCATCTCAGACAGCCTTTGGGTGAGCCCTGTACAAGTAGTTCCAAAGAAAGGAGGGGTCACTATTGTACCAAATGAGAAGAATGAGCTGATACCAACAAGAACAGTGACTGGTTGGCGCATGTGCATCGACTGTAGAAAGCTCAATGAAGCCACCAGGAAGGACCACTTCCCCCTACCATTCATGGACAAAATGCTTGAGAGGCTAGCTGGACATGAATACTACTGCTTTCTTGACGGTTATTCAGGTTACAACCAAATAGTTGTAGATCCAAAGGACCAGGAGAAAACTTCATTTACTTGTCCATATGGTGTCTTTGCTTATAGGAGGATGTCCTTTGGATTGTGCAATGCACCTGCAACATTCTAAAGGTGCATGCTCTCCATATTTTCAAACATGATTGAAAGATTCATTGAGGTGTTTATGGATGACTTCTCTGTATTTGGTAACACATATTCTGATTGCTTACATCACTTAGCCTTGGTGCTAAAGAGACGCCAAGAGACCAACCTTGTTTTAAATTGGGAAAATGCCATTTCATGGTTACAGAGGGGGTGGTTCTTGGTCAAAAAATCTCAAAAAAAGGGCATAGAAGTGGATAGAGCAAAAGTGGATGTGATTGAAAAGTTACCCCCACCTAGCTTCTTGGGACATGCTGGCTTCTATAGGAGGTTTATTAGAGACTTCTCTAAGGTTGCCAAACCATTGAGCAACTTACTTGTCTCTAATGTGCCTTTTGTTTTTTATAATGAATGCATGTTAACTTTTGAGAAACTTAAGAACAAACTTTCCTTTGTACCTATCATAGCACCACCATGTTAGGATCTACCCTTTGAGTTGATGTGTGATGCATTAGATTTTGCTGTGAGTGCTGTTTTAGGACAGATGAAGGATAAATTGGTGCATGTCATTTACTATGCGAGCAAAGTTCTTAATGAAAATCAAAGGAACTACACCACTACAGAGAAGGAATTACTTTCTATTGTCTTTGCTTTTGATAAATTTAGATCATATATCATTGGTTCTAAAGTAATTGTATTTACTGATCATGCAGCACTCAAATACTTGCTTACCAAATAAGATTCTAAGCCAAGGCTAATAAGATGGATCCTGCTACTCCAAGAATTTGACATTGAAATTAAGGATAAAAGTGGAGCAGAGAATAAAGTTACTGACCACCTCTCATGAATTCCACAAGAAGAAGAAGGAGCACACCATCTTGCAGTGAATGAAAGCTTCCCTGATGAGCAAATGATGTTGATCCAAGAGACACTTTGGTTTGCAGACATAGCCAATTTCAAAGCCATTGGGAAATTTCCAACCAACATCAACAAACACATGAGGAGAAAGCTCATCAAAGATGCCAAATACTATATCTGGGATGAGCCATATTTGTTCAAAAAGTGTGCTGATGGGATGATAAGGAGGTTTATATCCCATGGAGAAGGACGAGAGGTGCTTTGGCAATGTCATAGATCTGCTATGGAGGCCATTTTAGTGGAGAAAGAACAGCAGCCAAGGTGCTCCAATGTGGATTCTACTGGCCAAGCATTTTCAAGGATGCAAAGGACTTGGTGTCAAGATGTGATGAATGCCAAAGGGCTGGCAACCTACCCAAGAAAAATGAGATGCCACAAAGATTTATAATGGAGTTAGAACTATTTGATGTATGGGGGATTGACTTTATGGGACCTTTCCCATCTTCCTACTCAAATAGTTATATACTTGTGGCTGTAGATTATGTGACAAAGTGGGTAGAAGCTATTGCCACTGCAACAAATGACAATAAGGTTGTAATGAGCTTTTTAAGAAAGAATATTTTCAGCAGATTTGGAGTTCCCGGGGCACTCATTAGTGATGGAGGAACTCATTTCTGCAATAAACAACTGGAAGCACTCCTTCTCAGATATGGAGTTAAGCACAAGGTGGCAACCCCTTATCATCCATAGACAAATGGGCAAGCAGAGATCTCCAACAGGGAGCAAAAAAGGATTCTTGAAAAAACTGTTGGAAGCTCGAGGAAGGACTGGTCTAAGAAGCTAGATGATGCTTTATGGGCCTATAGAACAGCCTTCAAAACACCCATTGGAATGTCTCCATACTAATTGGTCTTTGGCAAGGCTTGCCACTTGCCAGTTGAGCTTGAACATAGAGCATTCTGGGCTCTAAAACTACTGAACTTTGATGAGCAAGCTGCTGGAGAAAAGAGACTAAGGCAACTCAACGAGCAGGAGGAGTTTAGGAACCAAGCATATGAGAATGCAAAGATCTACAAAGAGAATACAAAAAGGTTGCATGATCAATAGATATCAAGGAGGGAGTTCACTGAAGGAAAAAAGGTGTTATTGTACAATTCTAGACTTAGGTTCTTCCCTTGGAAGTTTAAGTCTAGATGGTCTGAACCCTTCACTATCATCAAAGTGTACCCCTATGGTCAAGTGGAACTCATGGAGGACAAAACACAAAGAACCTTCACTGGAAATGGCCATAGACTCAAGCATTACCTGGGGGACTCACTGGATGAAAGGAGAGTGAGCAGCCACCTCAACTGAAAAAGGAAGAACGTCAAGCTAGTGACGATAAAGAAGCACTGGTTAGGAGGCACCCCAACAATTTATATCCTTTTGATTTATTGCTTTATTAGAAGTAGATTGTGAATATTAGATTAGGAAGTTAATTTTAGTTTTGATAGTTAGGATAGCTTTATGAATTAATTTGTCTCCTATTTTTGGAAGTGCAACTGAATGAAAGCATTTTACTGATAATGATGAGTGATTGGGCTAAGAACTAGCTAAAAGGCTAAGTTTGGTGTGACCACTCACCAACTTGATCTAGGCTTACAACCATTTGGATAAATTAATTTTTGAGGAGCAATGATGACCGCGCATCATGTACCCTTTTTCTTATCTAAAAGGACCATAAAAAAAACACAATCCCATTAAATCAATGCAATTTCATGGAACAAATGATATATATTGTAGTACATTGCTTTGAAATAGTTTGTGTTAAATTTTAGATGGAAAAATAAGCAAAAATAGCACAAAACAAGCAGATAAAGATGGGCGTGCCACTTGGTGCTCTGGGCGTGGCACGCCAGGCCAACATTCCAGCAAGGGAGTTTGAAGAGTTCACCTTGCGCGTGCCACTTGGGTTCTAGGCGTCGCACGCCAAACTTGAAAGAATGCAGTTCCAACATAGGCATGCCACTTGGTCTCTTGGGTGTGGCACGCCAGGCTTAAGTTCCAGAGGAGTTATTTTGAGCACCACTATGGGCGTGGCACGCCAAGCATTGGGCGTGGGGCATATGCCAGCCTGACCTTTTCTTATTCAAATGAAGATATCTTGAGCTACACAACTCCAAATAAAGTGATTTTAATTCCATTGGAAAGTAGACATTCAGAGCTTTCTAACCATATATTAAACGTTATAATGAACACTGGAATTAAGGAAGATATTGACCCCGAAATCACAAAGAGAAAAACACGTCACTATAGAGTTACCAGCCTGACCTCTTCATCTTCAAAGGAAAATAACTTGAGTTGTAGAAATCTAAATGAGGTGATCTTGGTGGCGTTGAAAAGATAACATTATGAGCTTTCCAAAGATATATAAGACTTTATGCTGGACATTAAAACTAGAGGTGAAAAAGGCCATTATTTCAACGGTGCAAAACCTGGGCGTGCCACTTGATATCGAAGGCGTGGCACGCCAGCTTTATTTTCAGAATGGGCTTCCACTTGGAGTCTTGGGCATGGCAAGCCAGTTCAAATGGCTAGAGAGGATATTTTGGTGCATTATTGAAGGCGTGGCATGCCAGTTTTGGGCGTGGCACGCCAGTTTCACAACATATGGGGCGTGGCACGCCAGAAGTGGGCGTGGCACGCTGGCCTACATGACAGACTGACCTAGTCGCCTTCAAATGGGCATAACTTGAGCTACAAAGGTCCAAATGAGTTGATTTTAAAAGCGTTGGAAAGATGATATCCAGGGCTTTCCAAAAATATATAATACTTCATACTCCAAAGGGCAAAATCAAGTGGGAGTGGCACTTGGAACCACATGCTAACTTCTTCCTGCAGCCCCCAACCTTCAATCAAACCCACTCCAACTCTCATTCAAGCGACAATTGTCAACCAATCAAGACCACAAGAAGCATCTAGAATATTTTATTTTCATTTTATTGTAATTTTCTTTCAATTTCATTTAAGTTTGTAATTTAGGAAGAGCCTATATAAAGGCCTTAGTTTCATAGAATTAGGCATGCTGGATTGGGGGAAGTCTTAGGACCCTCTCCGTTCACCATCAATTTCTTCTCTTTTCTTTCTTACCTTGTAAATAATTTAGTTATGAATTACTAAATCTTTACATTGGGAAAGAGAGCTCTATTGTTCTTTAATAGATTGATTGCTATTATTCTTCTTCTTCTATTCTTCTCCCTTTGATTTACTAGAAAGGATTTCGTTCTTCATTCTAGCATTCAATTATCTTGGAAAAGAGATTGAATGCAATTGGGTTTTATGGGAACCTTGGAAGAGAAAACAGAAAACCATGCTTGAAATTCTTTCTCACACTTGAGTAGGATTTGGGTTTTGGTGTTTGGATATGGTGACATATAATCCTCCATCTACTTGGACCTATGATGATGTGTGGTATAATCAAGGATCACTCTTCATCTCTTGTCATGAGCAATTAGACCAAGGAATTGGCTATTGATCAAGATTTGAGAGATTGAGTCACCAAGGATTTGGGGCTCAATCAATCATGATTGCCAAGAGGTCAATGAGTTGCTTGATTGAAGATGAGATGAAATCAATTAATCCGGAGAATGAAATATCTCTTGATCCGAATGTTTATTTTATCTTTTTTTCTTTTATTTACTTTGTGGTCATTTACATTTCCAGCACTTTACTTTCTTGTACTTTACTTTCCTTGCCATTTACTTTCTTGCACTTTATTGCTTTTCTTTACTTTCATGTCATTTATTTTTCTTGTTGCTTATCACTCAAAATTGAATCTTCTAACTAGGATAATTAATCAACTATTTCTTGCTTAATCCAATTAATCTCTGTGGATATGATCCCACTCCTAGTGGGTTATTACTTGATGATATTTGATGCGCTTTCCAAAGAATGGATTCACTTTATGTGTGGGTAGTGAATTCCGAACTCATCAAGTTTTATGGCGCCGTTGCCGGGGATTAATTGTGATTAACAAACTACCGGTTGGTTGATTACCTAGATTAGGCACTTTACTTTTTGTTTTTGTTCGGTGAAGTTTTTTTTTTATTTTCAATTTTCTCTTGCTAGTAAGGTGTTTGTGTTATTGCCTCACTAAGAATCCCTCATCTGTGACAATGGAGATTCCAATTTCTTTTGGTGATTATTGTTTGAGACAGAGCATTTTGCAAGTAAGAATGGAGTCTACCTCACATTTTGATCAATCATGTCATATGGGATATTGCCCACCACCACAAAATGATTCTAGTCATTATCCTAATGGTGGCTAGGAATATCACCAAAGAATGATAGAGTATGAGCAATCAAATAAAATGGAATACCTCCCAGACCCACAAAATAGTTCATATTGTTATGATAACTACCGAAATTTTGGCTGGGATTTCAATGCTGCATACCCCATTATTCAAGGACTATCATCCCGTAATTGTCCAACCTATGCACCTCCACAAAATCTTCTAGAATTTTCAATAGAAGAACTCTCCAAGAGATATCTCTTCATTGCCCAACTCAGTGAGTTTTTAAGGCAAAATGTGAAAGAGGTGATTGAAGATATGAAAATCTCAAGGAGAAATCAAGAAGAGCAAATGAGACAATTGGCACAACATTTGTTGATAAACCAACCAATGTCTTCCCTTGGCTATGGGAAGAATATCATGCCATCAGTCTAAGGAGTGGAGAAGTGCTTAATGAGAGTGAAAATGAGAAATTGGTAAAGCAAGAAGAAGAGATCTTTGTACCAAGAAAGCTACCATTCTAAGAAGTTCTTGATGAAGAGGACACTCCAACCATCCCACAACACAAGTGTTGAAAACAAAAAAGTGAAGGCAATCAACCAAAGCACTGGAATAAGGATTGTGACCAGGAAACAAATGACTATATCCATGAAAAAGAGAGGGTCAAAGAACAATCCAACCCCTACTCCAACAAGCAAGTTCACTCAAGCTAACAACAAAAGAAAGCTTGCTGGGAGGCACTCAAAACAGGGGGCATCAAGCTTTTCCTCTACTCCTCTGAGGTCATTTCTATTAATCAATTGGAAGAAGAGGAAGAAAGTTAAGAACAACATGTCAAGCTAATGACATTAAAAGAGCTCTTGTTGGGAGGCAACCCAACCGTAGGTAACGTTTTTCTTTCCTTGCTTTGTTTACTTTCAATAATTTAGCATATGATTGCATTCTAAGTTTGGTATTGCCATGCAACAATTTGATTTTCAATCTTTCTAGATACTTGCATCAATTTCAAGAGAAAGTGTAACACTAAGTATGGTGTGCAACTTATTTTTCTATGCAATATATCCAACAACACCCTTTCGGTTATGCAATCATATTGTCTTTGTCTTTACTTCTTGTGCCCTTATTGTATCCTTATCTTTATTTGCATGGGCACATGCATTACTCACATTCCATTATTTATGACATTCATGAACTATCACAAACCCCATCACCACTGTTTTATTTGTTGCTTGAGGACAAGCAATCATTCTAAGTTTGGCGTAGGAAGGGGAAAAATAGGAGGAAAGTGACAATAACAATGAAGATGAACTACAAGGTGGTAAAGTTTCTTTTTCTCTTATTTGTTTCCAGTATATTTAAATTATAATATTGTCATCTATTTTCTCTATATGCATGTATGTTGTGAGTAAGCATAGCTTGATTGTTGAATTGTAACATGTGCAATGTTATCATAATTACCATCTTGAATTTTGTGAGTTCAAAGCAATTTAGATTCTTGATCATAAACAAACAAGGTAATTAAAGAAGAAGCTAGCATGAGCATATAAGTATTGGGAAGTTAGCATGACTATTGTTGATCAATTGCATTTTAATTTGTTTAATTGAAGTTTTCATCTAGGACAATTTATGAAATTTTTGAAATCATGAAAACCTTGAAGAAGCAAATGCAAATAAAGCAATAAAAGAAAAGGGAAAGAATGAGAAAGTTGAAGGCTCTGAGTACCAATGACAATTCATTTGTTAAATACTTGTGGTGTTTATGTATCAAGTAAAAATCTTGAAAACAAAAAACTTAGAGTCAAGGCTAGGCTCAAGTGCAAAAGCATTCCCTCAAAGCTCAAGGCTCTGAGCATCAATGATTAGAGAGTAAAGAAAAGAAACAAATGAGCTTAAAGAGTCCTCTAATTAAATGCTTGTGGTGCTTACGTATCAAGTGGTAATACTTGAAAACAAAGCATTTAGAGTCGTAGCTTTCAACATATGGTGCAAAGCACCCAAGAAGCTAAGATAGGAAAAGAATTAAAAGCTTGCTTCAAGCTAAGGAAGAAACATAAAGAAAAAGGTTTCATAAAATGAGCTAGAAATAAGCATCAATCATTTGAATTTCTTTTGTGATTGTAGCATGCATAAGAAACTAGCCAACCATGAACATAAATATTTCTACTCTTCTCACCTTGGTTTGTCAAAATCCATTGCATGATTCTTGATTTGCTTGAGGACAATCAAAGTTTAAGTTTGGTGTTGTGATGACTGCGCATCATGTACCCTTTTTCTTATCTAAAAGGACCGTAAAAAGAACACAATCCCATTAAATCAATGCAACTTTATGGTAAAAATGATATATATTGTAGTACATTGCTTTGAAATGGTTTGCGTTAAATTTTAGGTGGAAAAAGAAGCAAAAAGAGCACAAAACAAGAAAATAAAGCTGGGTATGCCACTTGGTTCTCTGGGCGTGGCACGCCAAGCCAACATTCCAGCAAGGGAGATTGAAGAGTTCACCTTGGGCGTGCCACTTGGGTTCTAGGCGTGGCATGCCAAACTTGAAAGAATGCAGTTCCAACATGGGCGTGCCACATGGTCTCTTGGGCGTGGCACGCCAGGCTTAAGTTCTAGAGGAGTTATTTTGAGCCCCACTGTGGGCGTGGCACGCCGGGGCATACGCCAGCCTGACCTTCTCTCGTTAAAATAAAGTGATTCTAGTTCCATTAGAAAGTAGACATCCAGAGCTTTCCAACCATATATTACACTTTATGATGGACACTGGAATTGAGGAAGATATTGACCCTGAAATCAAAAAGAGAAAAACACGTCACTGCAGAGTTACCAGCCTGACCTCTTCATCTTCAAAGGAACATAACTTGAGTTGTAGAACTCCAAATAAGGTGGTCTTGGTGGTGTTGAAAAGCTGACATTATTATCTTTCCAAAGATATATAAGACTATACAGTGGACATTAAAACTGGAGGTGAAAAAGGCCATTATTTCAGCGGTGCAAAACCTGGGCGTGCAACTTGATATTGAAGGCATGGCACGCCAGCTTTATTTTCATAATGGGCGTGCCACTTGGAGTCTTGGGCATTGCACACCAGTTCAAATGGCCAGAGAGGAGATTTTGGTGCATCATTGAAGGTGTGGCATGCCAGTTTTGGGCGTGGCACACCAGTTTCACAACATATGGGGCGTGGCATGCCAGAAATGGGCCTGGCACGCCGGCCTACCTGACAAACTAACCTAGTCACTTTCAAATGGGAATAACTTGAGCTACAAAGGTGTAAATAAGTTGATTCCAAAAGTGTTGGAAAGATAACATCCAGGGCTTTCTGGTGCACGAAATTGCAATCACACTTTTGCAATTCCGCACAACTAACCAGCAAGTGCACTGGGTTGTCCAAGTAATACCTTACGTGAGTAAGGGTCGATCCCACGGAGATTGTCGGCTTGAAGCAAGCTATGGTTATCTTGTAACTCTTAGTCAGGATATCAATAATTATCAGGGTTGATTGTAAAAAGTAAAAGAACATGAAATAAGTACTTGTTTTGCAGTAATGGAGAACAGATTGAGGTTTTGGAGATGCTCTATCTTCTGAATCTCTGCTTTCCTACTGCAAGACTCCTTCCATGGCAAGCTGTATGTAGGGTTTCACTGTTGTCAATGGCTACCTCCCATCCTCTCAGTGAAAATGTTCAACGCGCTCTGTCACAGCACGGCTAATCATCTGTCGGTTCTCAATCAGGTTGGAATAGAATCCAGTGTATGCCGTAGAAGATACAATGAGAAACGTGTAATGTGTCATGAGGTACAGATACAATATCAAAAGGTCCTTTTAATAGTGAACTAGTAACCTAGGGTATACAGAAATGAGTGAATGACGTAAAAATCCACTTCCGGGGTCCACTTAGTGTGTGCTTGGGCTGAGCATTGAAGCTTTCATGTGTAGAGACTTTTTCTGGAGTTAAACGCCAGCTTTTATGCCAGTTTGGGTGTTTAACTCCAATTTTTATGCCAGTTCCGGCGTTAAACGCTGGAAATTCTGAAGCTGATTTGCAACGCCGGTTGGGGCCATCAAATCTCGAGCAAAGTATGGACTATTATACATTGCTGGAAAGCCCAGGATGTCTACTTTCCGACGCCGTTGAGAGCGCACCAATTGGGCTTCTGTAACTCTAGAAAATCCACTTCGAGTGCAGGGAGGTCAGAATCCAACAGCATCTGCAGTCCTTTTCAGCCTTTGAATCAGATTTTTGCTCAGGACCCTCAATTTCAGCCAGAAAATACCTGAAATCTTAGAAAAACACACAAACTCATAGTAAAG
>NC_029772.3:65281820-65284143 GCF_000817695.3 Arachis duranensis | reverse complement strand
TAGTTAAGTATGATGATTATTGAACATAGCTACTTTATGAGTCTTGGCTGTGGCCCAAAGCACTCTGTCTTCCAGTATTACCACCGGATACATACATGCCACAGACACATACTTGGGTGAACCTTTTCAGATTGTGAATCAGCTTTGCTAAAGTCCCCAATTAGAGGTGTCCAGGGTTCTTAAGCACACTCTTTTTGCCTTGGATCACAACTTTATTATTATATTTTTTTCTCTTTTTTTTCCTTTTTTTGTATTCACTGCTTTTTCTTGCTTCAAGAATCAATCTGATGATTTTTTAGATCCTCAATAACATTTCTCCTTTACCATCATTCTTTCATGAGCCAACAAGTTTAACATTCTTTAATCAACAAATTCAAAAGACATATGCACTGTTCAAGTATTCATTCAGAAAACAAAAAGTATTGTCACCACATCAAACTAATTCAACTAGTTTCAGAGATGAATTTGAAATCCTGTACTTCTTCTTCTTTTGTGATTAAAGCATTTTTCATTTAAGAGAGGTGATGGATTCATAGGACATTCATAGCTTCAAGACATGAACCTTAAATTTTATTAATCATGAATTAAGAACAAGACTCAAAAATAGATATAAGATAAGACTAATAGTAATAGAAAATAAAAATTCAAATAGGCTCCTAATGATAGAGGTTATCACAGAGTTAGGACTCAACAACCTTGATTTTGAGAAGTGGATGCTCCCTCAACTTGAGGGGAGAACTTTTGGCGTTTCAACTCTTGAAGTTCATGCCCCTGCTTCTCTTGTTCCTTCAGCAATTTGCAGAGCATGCAGTTCTGATTCTGCTGTTCTTCCTTAAGTTGTTCCATAGTTTCTTGCAACTTAGTGATAGATGCTTCTAGGCTGGCCCAGTAGTCAATTTCAGGAAATTCAGGGAGGAGCTCCTGCGCCCTCTTTTTGATAGAGTTGTCTTGCATTTGTCCTTCCATTGACTTCTTGGTGATTGGATGTTCAATTGGTATGAATTCATCTACTCCCATCTTCACCCCAGCCTCTTTACAGAGCAAGGAGATCAAGCTTGGGTAAGCCAGTTTGGCTTCAGTGGAATTCTTGTTTGCAATTGTGTAGATCTCACAAGCAATCAGATGATGAACCTCCACTTTTTTGAATCATCATTGCTCTCTTGATAGTGACCTCAGAACGGTTGCTAGTGGGCAATATGGAACGCCCAATAAAGTCTAGCCAGCCTCTTGCAATTGGTTTGAAGTCTTCCCTCTTGAATTGGTTTGGGACACCTTTTGAATTGGTTATCCACTTAGTTCTAGGGAGGCAAATGTCCTCTAGAACTTGATCCAACCCCTTATCTGCTCTCACCATTCTCCTATTAAAGGATTCAGGATCATCTTGCAGTTGAGGCAATTTGAAGACCTCTCTTAGTTTGTCCAGATGGAAGTAGATAACTTTCCCTCTGACCATGGTTCTGTAAGTATGGAAAGCAGTTCCAGTCATTCTTTGCTTATCTGTCAGCCACAGATTTTAGTAGAATTCCTGAACTATATTTCTTCCAACCTTTATCTCAGGATTGGTTAGAACTTTCCATCCTCTGTTTCAAATTTGCTCTTTGATCCCCGGATATTCATCTTCTTTTAGATCGAATTTGACTTCCGGGATCACTGACCTCAGACCCATTATTTTTGATAATGGTCTTCATGTTCTTTGGTTAAGAACTTCTCTTGATTCCAAAGACTCTTTGGATTATTCTCTTTCTTGCCTCTTAAATTGGTTTGTTTTCCCTTAGGAGCCATGATCTTGATGAATCTTGGCTTAGTGATCACGGAAAAGCACACCAAACTTAGAGGTTTGCTTGTCCTGGAGCAAAAGAAAGGAAAGAGGGGAGAGAGAGGAGGAGAGCAAATTCGAATGGTGGGGAGAAAGGGGTGGCCGAACGTGTATTTATAAGGGAGGGGGAGAGATTTCGAAAATTTTGAAGGAGATTTGAGAGGATATGGAAAGAATTTGAGAAAAATTTGAGTTTTTGAAGAAGATTTGGGAAGGATTTGAGAGAGATTTGAAGAATGATTTTAATTTTTTAAAACTTTAAGGTGAATGATGAAAGTTTGAAATGTGTTTATGTAGAAAATTATGGATCAAAACAGGAAAGTTTGAAAAAATTTTGATTAGAAAGCGAAATCTTCGTCCCCCACCTTTCTGGCGTTAAACGCCTAGAATGGTATCCATTCTGGCGTTTAACGCCCAAATGCTGGTCATTGTGGGCGTTTAACGCCCAGCCAGGTACCCTGGCTGGCGTTAAACGCCAGAATCCCCTTCATCACTGGGCGTTTTGCT
>NC_029772.3:65281332-65281721 GCF_000817695.3 Arachis duranensis | reverse complement strand
ACTGGGCGTTTTGCTAAACACCCAGGATGCTGCACACCTGGCGTTAAACGCCCAGAATGGTGCCCATTCTGGCGTTTAACGCCCAAAGTACCCTTTACTAGCGTTTTTTCGCCAGCAAGCTCTTTTTCTCTGCTTTTTGCACTGAATCCTTCTGTAACTCTGTGAATTCCTTCAATTTTGATATTTGCCCTTTGAGAATATATATCAAACTTTGATAAACAAAACAGATAACCTGCTAATGACTGGGTTGCCTCCCAGCAAGCGCTTCTTTATTATCTTTAGCTGGACCTTCACTGAGGATCATTCATGCCTCAATTTTGAGCATTCTTGCTCAAAATTGCTTTCAAGATAATGCTTGATCCTCTGTCCATTAACAATGAACTTTTTGT
>NC_029772.3:65280272-65281170 GCF_000817695.3 Arachis duranensis | reverse complement strand
ACTTTTTGTCCTGGCTCAAAGACTCTGGATGACAACTTCTTGTTATGCCACTTCTTTGCCTTTTCCTTATAAATCTTTGCATTTTCAAAGGCACTGAGTCTAAATTCATCTAGCTCATTTAGCTGGAGCAATCTTTTTTCACCAGCTAACTTAGCATCCAGGTTTAGGAATCTGGTTGCCAGTAGGCTTTATGTTCCAGTTCCACGGGAAGATGACAGGCCTTGCTATACACAAGTTGGTATGGAGAGGTTCCTATTGGAGTCTTGAATGCTGTTCTGTATGCCCACAGAGTATCATCCAAGCTCTTTGCCCAATCCTTTCTACGGGCAATTACAGTCCGTTTTAGGATTCTTTTTAGCTCTCTGTTAGAGACTTCAGCTTGCCCATTTGTCTGTGGATGATACGGGGTTGCCACTTTGTGGCTAATTCCATATCGGACCATAGCAGAGTAAAGCTGTTTATTACAGAAATGAGTACTCCCATCACTGATTAGGACTCTGGGAACACCAAGTCTGCTGAAGATGTGTTTCTGGAGGAATTTTAGCACGGTCTTAGTATCATTAGTGGGTGTAGCAATTGCTTCTACCCACTTAGATACATAGTCCATTGCCACCAGAATGTAAGTGTTTGAGTATGATGGTGGGAACGGACCCATGAAGTCAATCCCCCATACATCAAACAATTCAATCTCTAAGATCCCTTGTTGAGGCATGGCGTATCAATGAGGTAAGTTACCAGCTTTTTGGCAGCTGTCACAGTTACGCACAAACTCTTGGGCATCTCTATAGAGAGTAGGCCAGTAGAAGCCACATTGGAGGACCTTAGTGGCTGTTCGCTCACTTCCAAAATGTCCCCCATACTGTGATCCATGGCAGTGCCATAGGATCCTTTGTGCTTC